>NC_069665.1:17785905-18160280 GCF_027244095.1 Hemicordylus capensis
TTGTTTACATAATGATTTTTTTTTTTTAAAGAAGAAAAAAATCTTGAAAATGTATTTTTTAGAAATCCAGTAGCAAAACACATAAAATGAGAAACACCATTTCAAGAGCTCTAGTGGACAGCTAATAGCACTTAGCTATTTTTCCTAAAAAGAAAAAAAGAGAAAAAAAGAGAAAAATAAAATAAAATGAGCTGGTTGTTTGTTTCTGAATGCATTTTAGCCAGGTAGATGGTTCAGACTGGATATGGAAAATGCTGGTGGTGATTGTTTATTTCAGTCATTTTAAAAAGAACTGCTGATGGGGTTCTGGAAAGTTTCAAAACAAGGGCCTCTGTTAACCAGAGAATACAATGCAGCACTTTCAAGGGAACTGTGTGCAATCATGACACTCCTCTGAAACAGCTATGTTGCAAACCCATGAATGCAGTTAGTACTTTGATCCCCATAGCGTTCCATGCACATCTAAGATCTTGGCCACATAGGGGGCTGCAGTCTAATGTCTCTAATGTGCATGTGCACGGAGTCTCCCTGGTTTTCTTTTACAAGAAAAGAAATGCTCTGCACACACAATAGAAAAACTATGTACACATGAAGTTCTTTCTTACAGAAAAGAACAAAAAGTCCTTCCAGGGCAGTGGATCCTAATTTATAAATGCCAAGGTGGACTTTGGTGCGTTTTGTTTTGTTTTCTTGGTGAGCATTTGTTAAATAAATCAGAAAGTACTAGGATCAACAACTGAAGCTCTCTAGGTCAAATTTGTCCCCATCACTTAGCAAGCCGCAGCTTGCAGCCCCCAAGTGGTGCAGCTGTAGCTGTGGGGCTTGCTGATGGGTCATTTTTGGAACAGGGTGGGGATCTTGGCCCACTCACCCTCTCCCCCTTCCATCCAAAGCAGCTCTCCAATAAAACTAGTTGCTGAACAGTAGAAGAAAAGTTCCTTCATACAAAACATTTCTACCTGCTTTACCCTGTGGAATTACAATGACAGTTAGAAGCAATCTTGATGGATTCAAAATTAGTGCAGACTATGGGGACTTCATGTGCAGGTCTCTGGCTCACATAGTAGGTTATGCACATGACTACTACCATGTCTCAAAACTTCTTAATAGGCAACTGCAACAGTGTCATTCCTAGCCGCAGGCAGAGCAAACCAAACCTCTTCCTCAACGCAGCTGTAGCTCCATACTATAAATCAGGGGGATGCAACCTTGGCACTTCAGCTGTTGAACTGCAACACCCTATCTCGAGCCAGAAGCACGCTGCCTTAAGTTTTGCAGTCAACTTAGCTTTACATTAGAATCACTGTGTGATCCATCCATGTGTGTTGAAATGACGAAGAAATGAGTACTTAATCAGGATCTCTTCCCGGCTGAGATATAATCCATGTATATTATTCTTGCATAAGCACATGGAAGGCGGCATCGCTTAGTGGAAGAACATATGCTTTGCAGGAACGAAGGTATGCGCCTCAATCCCTGACATCTCCAGGAAGAACTAGGAAAGAAACCCTGAAGTGCTGCTGCCAGTCGGTGCAAACTGTGGATCAGTGGCCTGACTCTGTACAAGACAGCTTGATATATCCAACTGGATCAGACCAATTTACAGCATTCCTTGCAAGAATTCTAGAACCTAGTAGTTGGTAGTCAGCAGCTGGTACATAAGAAACTGGGCCGGTGGAGCATGAGCCACCTTCTGCCCACTCTTATCCCATGCCATAGTTTATTGGCAACCTTGGCACTCCAGCTGTTGAACAGCTCCCATAATCTCCTGCCACAATTTATTGTAGTTGTCGTTCAACAACAGCACCTAGAATGCAAAGTTTGCCTATCCCTAGTGTAAGCCTTTGATTTTTCAATATGATTAAGGCAATTTCTTTTCCCCCCAACTCTCAATGAAAATACAAAGCTGGGCTTGTCTCAACAACTTTTGTTGCAACTTGTTAGATAAAAAAGCCCCATCCCTTACTATGTCCTAAAGACCACGATACAAAATTCCACAGAAATAGCTAAGCACATTGCAGGGACATGTGGGACATTTACAAAGCTAGCCACCCTGCCCCACCCCATTCCCCCAAAAGCAGATGATGAAACAATCAGTGTGTATCATAATGATTCTGTGAACTGGCCATCAGGGGAACCAATCCGTGCTTTTCACTACCACAGTGCCTTCCATGACATAACTAGTTCAGCATGATCACAAGTTAACAATAGTGGTGGCATATGTACCAAAGATACTTTTTGAAAATGCAATCACAGGCAGACAGATATTTCACAATAGCTCCAAGCAACCACAGTAACTGTTAATCTGCAAGTTTTTAAAATACAGTACAGTGCATCACATATACTGAACTTTGTAGCAATCATGAGAGGTGCAGTGCAGCCAAAAACTGAGTAGTTTTAGGAGCCGTGGTTGTGAATGGAAGAGTTATGTGTGCTTTACTCTCCTCCCTTACTATCAAAGGGACATAAAAGAGCCTAACTTTGACTGAATCATGCTCCAAAGTTTTTAACTGAGCAGGTAGCACAATGTTGTATATTTCCTGGGGAGGAAAACTGAAAGTAATTGGCCTCTGGGGGTGGATTCAGCAAGCGTTTTCACATGGTGAGTACAGTAATGTGAAACAAGTGGAATCACTTCCTCCTGGGTCAAAAGTACGTGACTAGTCCTTGGACACTGGCTGAGTCCTTCCTTTCCTCACCTCCATTGAAGAAGAAGTTGGCAGCTCCCATTTGGTGCCAGTCAAGAAAAATTAAGATAAGGTATGGGGGCCATGAGGGAAGCATTTATGTGCAACCCTAAGCTGTGGCAGCTTTGTGGGGAGGCAGTGTTCCAACCCATCCACCCTCCATTTTTTCTGCAATTTTCTTCACTATCAATAGTCCAGGATTTGTGCCTTCGGTGTCCATATTTGTAACACCAAAAGGTTCCAAAAAGATAACCTGGATATCTGAAGGCTCCATCACATCTGGGCTCTCTTCAAGATAGCATGAAGACCAATTTAGATGAGCCATGTTCGACAGGGAGTAGGTTATACTAATAAAATGTGTTTACCATTCTGGTGAACCATGCAGCAACACTTCCAACACATTCTCAATAGTGCAATTCAGCACTTCCTTGCCATGGTCACCAAGAGATTTGCACAGATGCCCTGATGTGATCTGAAAACATGGGGAACAATCACATTATTTATTCACCACTCCACATGATGACAAATTCAAGTTCACTTTAGCCCTATTTGGACATTAACTCAAAAGAGGAGCTGTATACACTTCTCTAGGAATCCTAGCAGTTTGGAAAGACGTTTGAATACACAGTATCATCAAATCCTGCCTTTACCACTTTGTCAAACTTTATTCTGTTCAGGTAACTAAGCGTAGGAAGTCACTTATGGACATAGTCATCTATAAACTCTTGGACATTCTGATTTAAATAGATGAATGGAACAGTCTTCTACAACTGCTAAACAGCCTTTTTAAATGCAGGACGTTGGCTGTCATGGTGTTGAACAACACTGAGGTCATTCACAGAGTCAAAACCTGTGTTCTGTCTGGGTTTAGGAGCTGTGTATGCTCCCAATTTTTGGTTGTGTGGAAGCAAGGTAGGAGGAAAACCTGGATAGAAGTGATTGTGTGGAATCAAAGAAGGAGGAAAAGCCACCCAGGTTTTCCACCTACCTTGCTTCCACGCAACCAAAAATTGGGCGCACACCCAAATGAGGTAGAACACAGTTTTTGACTGTGTGAATGACCTCAATGAATAGTTGGTGCCTTCCATTTAGTTGCACAAGTCTGATCTACAATACAGTTCAGTCTTTGCAATGTGAATTTTAGAACTATTTCTCCCCTTGATGATCACATTAATTACCTTGCAAACCATTTAGCACCAACTATTATGTGAAACAGTATAACAGTTGTATTTTGCTGTGAGATTACTACACGTTTCAGCTATAACTAACGAATGAGAAGAAATACTGTAACTGCTGCCGTGACTGGATTTCAGATGCTGTTTGCTTGTTCAAGTAAAGTAAAATTAAAATGAATTTGCCTCTATTGTAAATTGTGTTTAACTGAAACTTACCTGATGATCAAGCCCTAATAGCTTCATCTGTTATCTTTGGTACATTTTTACAATGTTGAACGATGGCATCTCCAGTTCACACCCCAGGGCTCCAGCACAGAGCTGGAAATCTTCACATGTGTAGGTTTGTGTCCTCTTCCTTTCTGTGTGTCAGAGAACAGTCATGGTGCCCAAAATTAATCTGCTGTGCAGGGAACACCCTTCCTGACCCACAGAAGAGAAGGGAGTAACCTTTTGGGTGTTACTCACATACTTTTGGATCATGGCAACTGTCAGAAAGGAACTTCCAGCATAGTTGGTGTCACTCAGGTTGGTGTCAAAACACAAAAAGTCAGTCTCAGAAGTTGCTAGTTTGATACAACACCTACCTCTTAAATTGAGGTTTGAAAGAGCAGCATCTTAAGTACCGGTTTTCCACTTGCCCTATGGAAGAAGATACAAAAACCAGCACAGGGGAATGCAATCAGATTTAAGGTTAATACCCCCCTGGCTCCTTCCTTTACTTACATGGGTGTCAAAAGGCAAGGCAAGTCTTCCAACACGGACACCAGAGTCTTCCTCCTCCTCCTTCACATTCCTTGTTGACAGACTCCGGGCCAGCACTGTTGTTGTTGATGATGATCACTCTTTCTCGGCTACACTTTACCCAAAAGCAGGCTCCCCTTCCCTCTGCAAGACTCTCCCTGTGGAATACCATAGGTTGCGCCCATAGATTCGCTTCCAGAAAAGGAAGGGAACGTCTGGATACATCGATGACCAAATATTTTTGTGTATTGTTATTGCGTAGCACACCATTTCTCACTCCCGAGAAGCCTCACCTTCCACCACCCCCACTAGCCTTTTGGGCTGCAAAAATGGGTTTCAGCATATTAACGTTGTTTTTTTTTTAAGGTCCAAATGAATTACTACAATAAGTGGAATGAGATCTTTTTGTTCCTGAAAAAGGGGAGACACTAGCATATGCTGGACAGAAATCTTTTCACATCAAACATTGCTTTGAGTCTGCCTTTATGCAGCAATACTTTCTGTGGACACTCAGAATCTTGGGAATGTGGAAGCCAAGCAGGATTTTGTCATTCAGAAAGCAGGGCTTTAATGGCCCTCGCCATGACAAGCAGAAACAAATTACACAAAATAAGTATACACATATTTCTTCATCTTGCAGCATTTACACCAGTCACAGAAATCAGCCTGTCTTGGCTCATAGTTTGGGTTATTTTGCTGCAGAATTCCAATTTTCCTGCGCAAATTATCCTCAACCCTCCCTAGTTACAATTGTACCAACAACCCCTAAGCCTACCAACTTCTGCTATAGAGTCCACACTTCCACTCTCCTCACCATGACATTTGCTTCCTCATGCTAAAAAAAGGGACCCAGATTGCAGAACGAGGTGGGGTGTGGGGAGGTATAATAAGGCATCTAAGCAAGCAGGCAGAAATGTCCTATTTCTGGACTGTAGAATTGACCTGGAAAAATGGAATAGTTCCGCATTGGATTTCAATCAGGGGGCCCTGAACTTGCTGCTCTAAGATTGAACTTTTTCACAAAAATTGCAAGCAAACACATCTGGAACAAAAGTGCTGTATCTTCGCAGCCCCCCCCCGCCGCTTTTTGGCTGTTATCTTGTCATGCATGCCAATGCCATCCACGCTGCATGCTTGACACTACCAATGCCCATCAGGAATTTGGGGGTGCCAAGTGTTGCTTAGCAACAGATGCCACATACTGCTGTGCCTTCAGTACTAGCCTCCCCTCCCCTCTCCCACATCATCCCCTCACACTAATTCACCAGCTAAGACAAACAAAAATTGCATGTGGATCAAGTACATTTGGGGGCAAAGGCAGTCGAGCTAGATCGGAAATGTCCAGCGTCAAATTACGTTTCTCCGTTTGGCAGGAAATAACTTGCATGTCAGTCTTAGGGATTTGGACGACTGTCTTAATGTTATTTTTCTGACACTGTAGTGGTGCAGCAGGAGCTACAGTCTACTCACAACCCTCAGCAGGGAAACCTCTTCCCACTACAGCAGATTTAGCCATTTTCATTTTAAATTTAGTTCTCTGAAGACACTGCAGTCCTCCTCTCTAGCACCACACATACACAGCTTTCTTCTTTAAGTAGTGAACAGCTACCCCTGTTTCATACTTTACTGTACTGAAACACCTCGATTTTCTGGACAATAGCTTAATTCGGATTGACCTAGCTCACAATTAGTCTGGAAAACCGAGGTTTCTCTACTGTGGGGTGGAGAATATTACTACATAGGTGCTGGTAGCCATCTCTGGAGAGGACTTCAGCAAGATCGAGGCTAACTGATACAACAAACATTTATGGTTTTATTTATTTTTTGTGAGCTTTGTTGAAGACAGGTATGGGTAAGAAAGGCAGGATACCAAGGTTTTAAAAGTAAATTAATAATTAAAAATGGATGTTTTCTCTGGCATGGTTGTCAATTCAAACTTCCCAGATATACTAAATGCTTCCAGTGTGGCCAGAATTTGGAAGCCCATGTTCGGCTATTGGCTCAAGCTGTTTTTTTGCCCTGATGGGCTTGCCCCGCTAGTCTTCGAAGATTCTTTTAAGACCTGCTGGAAACGGGACATTGATAATAAATTAAGCAGGCTGGGTTTCTCACTCCGGTGAAAAGACAGATGGGCCTTGAGAAGGCCTCAGACGCCATAAACCAATGCATAATGGACATTGCCAAGCAGGAGGAAGTTAGCAAAATAAGATCTGGGGTTTTTATGGGGGCTCAAATTGATAGATGGCTTCCGGCTAGATACCTGATAAAGCTATCTTTCGTTGAACATCGTAGAGCAATGACTGCGGTCAGACTCAATGCCCTTCATTCTGGAAGGGCGATTCCAGAAAATCCCCTATCTCCAGAGATTGTGCCCATGTCAAGCGGGAGAGGTTGAATCTACAGAACACATTTTGCTGAGTTGCTGTTTTTATAAGGATCTAAGAGAAGAATTAATTTCCCCCCTTTTAAGAGATCATAGATTGACCTCAGACCAGGAGAGAGTGGAGTTTTTACTCGCAGACTTGGACTATTTCAGCTTTGCAAGAGTTGCCAAGTTTCTTTGCATTGCAAGTAAACTTCGCAGAAGAAATGTTGAGAGGGTAGATGTGGGCATAACACATTAGGAGGGCGAACAGATTTTATTTATCTGAAACTTTCTTATGTACGATACTGTAGTTTTTACTGTATTGTTCCTATTGTAGTTTCTATTGATGCTACTGATGTGACAAGATGTATAGTTTTCTGTGTGGTTCTGTTGTAATGAGAGGCCGTTGGCTGTAATAACAATAAAGTTGAAGGTGAAGTTAAATGCTTCCAGAAGTACTGGAACACTATTATACTGTACATCTCGACTCACAAAGGGAAGGCAACTTTAGGTTAATTTTATTACTTTTTGCTTTGAACGTTTACAGAAAGATAAGTTGACACATTTTAATTTCCTTGATTAATTGTAGGAAAAAAACCAGATGATACCTCTAAAGTTTACAATAAAAAGTATTTTGCTGATACAGCACATTCCAGTTTATACCGTCCCTGTTTAATTCAGGCAGTCACATCAGTCCATCCCAGATCCAGAAACTGCTTCCATTCTCATTAACTTTAGTTAGAGAGACTGAATTATTCTCAGGCACTCTGGACCACTCTTGGTGTATCTGATTGTTCGGTTATCACTGCTGCAGACTGCCCTTAACGCTCTTTACACTGAAAAGGTATTAAGTGACAGGATGCAGGAGAGGCATTTGGCTACATCGGTAAAAGCAATCTGCACTTTGGGAAGTGGCATTGGCTACAATCCCGCACTCAGTGAGATGTGTGCAAATCACACTGGTCTTAACGAGACCACAACAGATGCCCCCGTACAGCACACTGTGGCCACAGAAGATAAGCAATGCATGTTTTGGAAAGGAAAAGAAGATGGCAGTGAAGAATGGAATGAATAGTTAGAATGCAATTGGTACAGGAGCCCAGAATCATGCTGCTCAAGTTACATCCTGTCGCATGGGAGGCCCTAGTGTGGAAAGCTGCCCGGCCTCCATCAGCTGAATTACATTTTTATCCTGCGATTCGTCCAATGAGCTCATGGCAGTAAGTGGCCTTCTCCCACCTATTTCATCCTCACAGCCACCCTGTGAAGTAGGACAAGAGTGGGTGATGGGGCCAAAGTCATCCACTGAGCTTCAAGGCTGAGTGAGGATTTGAACTGGGGTCTCCCTGGTCTGGCCATCACTCTAACCTCTCCACCACACATTACTCAGGATGGCTTCCAGCAGATGTCACCGAAGCAGCACAGAATTCAGCTGGGGGGCGGGGGAGAATAACTACATCACTCCAGTAACACAGCTAGGTATGGGTCCATGAGAAGACTTTTAAAAAATGAACAATATTAGAACGCCCAAGGTTAATTCATTGTAAATTCTCTTCTCTAGTGGGGCTGCCATTTCCAAACAACAGGCACATTTCTGTTTTTTTTTAAAAATCTCTACTTTTAAAGAGCAAAAGGCACCAATCTGCACACAGTATTTTAGAGCCTACACAATGCCAGCCTCCAAGATAATGACTGATTAACTTCAACAGAGAAAAGCCATCATTTATAAAAGCAAAAACAAAAACCCATCAGCTGCTCCAAGACGTGAATGTTCAGGCCACAGCCCTGCAACCATTCCAGTGGTTTCCAAGCTTTCAGCCTTCAGGAAGCCCTTTCCACACCTGTTTGCCCTGGAACCCCTGTGCATTGCAGAGGATTCTGTGGCAAATTCTAAGGTGCAATATCATGTCATGCAGGGTACAAGTGTGGACTCAGAATTCACCCCTAGAATCACCCCAAACTCTTCTATAGGTGCATGTTGCATATGAAACATCGGTCATGGAGGACAAACTTGTCTTTTAGGAAGACAAGTTTGTGCCATCACTAATCTTCTCGTCCTTTTAAGTTACCAAGCAAACCCAGGATTTCCTAGAACACAATTTGAAAACCACTGACCTAGCAAACAGGCAATCTGCTTGTTTAGTATAAAGTACCTACTAATTCCTGCAGGAGCTTCCAAGAGTTATATGCACTTGGCACTCCACTGCTTTCTGTGTGGTAACTCCTTAAAAAGATGCCACATTAAAAACGGCAGTTCAACAAATACCTTTGTAAAACTGATAAAACACAAACCAATGAAAAACCGATATTGAAGCTTTGATTGAAGCCCACTATGATAAAAACTGGGCGACTTTGTTATTACAGTGGCACAGGAACCAGAAAATATCATACATCTTATCTATATGCAGCATACAAAACCTTTGGCTATTACTGCCATTGCTTGATCTCTGGCTACCATTACAATGGAGTGTCGCTTTTTTGTTTGTTTGTTTGTTTAGTAATGAAAAGAAGTTATGCTATGCTACACGGGCTCAGTTTCCTGCTAAACAAATTGCCCCGGGGCAGAGTAAACATAGCTTTTAATTTAAACAAATATTCTAAATTGACAATAATTGGATCTCTCCAGTTGAGCAGTCACAGTAATAATTACTTGTGTCTGGTGCTTGCTTTGCCCGCCAGCTGAATCCCCTCTAGCATATGAATGGAAAACTAAGAGCTTACTTTTGATCTCTGAATACAGAGGGGAAGCAATTTCACAACCAGGAGAAACAAAGGGACTCGAGGAAATGGCTACAACAGACTACTGTTCAGGGTGGTGTGTTCACACATCACCGATCAAGGAGAGGTGGAGAACTCTGTGTCAAGGCTTCAGAGCCCCAGGGTGGGGAGGTGCAAAGCTGTGGTTCTTCTGCTCCTTTTCGCAGATGTAATAGCTACAAGGAGTCACATTTGTGTGCCTGTGTAGTTATCCCCTGGGTCAGTTCTCTCCCTGGTAACCATGCACAGGTTGTGAAATGGGGGCAGCAGAGAAGCTTCCCGGCATATGTGATTAGAATCATTGGAAGAATCATGGCTGATCCTGGCCACACACACAAAGGGGGGGGGGGGCGACATTTAACCATCACCTGAGAACTTTCCCCAATAACTCACTTCACACCTGCTTTCTCTGTACCCATCTACCTGACAAGTGCGGATAATGCTTCATGACTCTGTTTAAGTGGGATCTAGTCCACAAAGGCTTCTGTCGCACAATACATCTTTTTAAAATGCCAAAGCACCCTTGGCATCTTTTAGTGACATCAGCTGACTAGTCAGAGATTTGTGTGGAATATTAACAAGGGAAGATTGTCGGATGGTAAGAGATTTCAGATTGTGAGCCCTTTGGGAACAGTAACTGTGTCTTTTCTGTTTAATAGGTTATAAAACTAAATGATTTTTTTAAAGAAGAAAAACATGATCATGTGAATATACTCTTATCAGCTGTAGGTACTGAGTTTGTCCTATTTAACCTTGCTGTCTATAATATTCTGCTTCCCTGGGGATCAAGGTGCTATAACAGAGACATGGATATCTATGTTCTGTTTGGTGTTCACCACAAAGTAATGTCAAATGCCAGAGCCCTACACAGTCCCATTAGCAAACCAGTAGAGACTCGTCATCACTGGGGCTGATTTCTGGGAGAGGGGAAGGGGATCCTAGTATTGGCACTTCCATGGAATGGCAGCATGCTGGGTGAATGCCCAAAGGTTCTTCATGATAGGAATGCGGGCAACAGCGGTGTTGGCCATCCACCTGAATGGGGACATTCATTGGGCTGTCAGAGTAAATGGACTCCCACTTTTTTAAGGGTAACCCAGGTGGCTCTTCATTCAGCAAGTTATTCCGGTTTGAATTTCTGTTCTCTGCAACAGTCCGGCTAGGTACTGGCCCCCCATGTTGGTGCATTTCCGTAACCCTTTCCAACAAAGGGTCTCTAAATGTTTTTCCTGAATCAGCCTTACTGGCTTGTCTAACCTCCTCGCTGGAGGCATCTTCAGCACCCAAAGGCTTGTTGCTGGGTCTGTTCTCCAGCTCTGCCAGAGCAGCTGTGCAGGTATTTGACAAAACATCTACAGGGGATAATTCTGCAGCTTCTGTCTCTGACGGCAAATGGCTGTTTTCTGATTCCTGAAGTCCCCTACTTGGGCTACAGGGCTCTGTTTCAACATGAGTTCCTTCAGGAGAAGCTGGGACACTCTGGGTAGTTGCCCCGTCTGTGCGATTGATGATTCCATCCCCTAGAACTGTCTGGGAAGTGTGGGTGGGGTTCAACAGGGGGATCTGACCTCTCACTCGCGGCCTGTGAAAGAATCGGTTCCACAGCCTGCCCAAGCGCCGGCGGGATGAGCTGCGCCTTGAAGAGTGACGCCTCATCTGCCTCCTCATCGCCGTTCGGATGTTCTGCAGAACGGAGGCCTGCAAAGATAAAAGAAACATGGGTAGACTTACCGTGAAGGGTTCTTTTTCTGGGTATGGGGAGGGCATCCTAACGTGACGGGTTATCAAGCTCTGCATGCTCCGAGACAGGACCAATCAAAATTCAGGTCGATCATATGTATCCAGACAGCAATCACTCATCCCGAGTTCCAGGGCTGTTGAGCACAGAAAATACAGAGAGCAAGGAGAGAGAAAATAGTCCACAAGGGGTGAAGTTGTACAGTAAACAGTGACAACAAAGAACTAAGCAACCCTGGGAGTCGCCCACCGCCCTGAATATCTGTCGTAAATATTCGCAGGTGGGCCGGATGCCCTCCCCATACCCAGAAAAAGAACCCTTCATGGTAAGTCTACCAATGTTTCTTTTTCCTTGGTATGTGGAGGGCATCCTAACGTGACGGGACGTACCAAAGCAATCCCAAGGGCGGGAGCGAATGATTAGACAACCTGTTGCAATACCGTCCTTCCTATTGCCGCTTGAGCAGCGTGAAAAGACGGAATCTTGTAATGCCTAATGAA
The DNA here is from genome assembly GCF_027244095.1 of Hemicordylus capensis. Taxonomy (NCBI): domain Eukaryota; kingdom Metazoa; phylum Chordata; class Lepidosauria; order Squamata; family Cordylidae; genus Hemicordylus; species Hemicordylus capensis. The sequence goes on from NC_069665.1 coordinate 17,797,869, forward strand.
GGGAGACACTGATGCCCAAGTTGCCGCCTTGCAAATTTCTTCCAAGGGGGCACGAGCTGAAAAGGCCACAGAAATGCTGGCACTGCGAGTGGAGTGGGCAGTAATGTCACGAGGAATGGGTAGGTGAAGAGACTCATAAGCCAACGATATGGCAGCTCTGATCCATCGACCCACGGAAACCTTGTACGCCTTGGTCCCTAGGAAAGATGGCTGAAAGGAAACAAAAAGGGAATCCATCTTTCTAAAGGTTTTGGATCTTTTAATATACAATCTAAGTGCCCTACGCACATCCAGAGTATGCCAAGCACGCTCCTTAGGGTGAGCAGGACTAGGACAGGAGGGAAATACTAAATCTTGGCTTCTATGAAAGATGGAATTAACCTTGGGTAAGAAGGTGGGATCCAACTTCAAAACACACTCCTTTTGAAAAATGCATAGCTCATCGCGCACGGAGAGGGCAGCTAGTTCAGAAATCCTTCGTGCCGAGGTGATGGCCACAAGGAGCAATACATTAAAGGACAAAATTCTCAAGGGAGCTGAACAAAGAGGCTCGAACGGAGCCTTAGTATGAGCATTTAAAACTAAATTCAAATCCCAGGAGGGAAACCTATGTACGGGAGGCAGAGCCAAGTTGCTCGCTCCCCTTAGAAACCGTCTAATATGAAGGTGCAAGGAAGATGAACCAGGCACCGCTAAATCCAGGACTGAGGACAAGGCTGAAGTTTGCCTCCTCAATGTGCTGGGATGCAGATCTTTCTCAAGACCTGCTTGAAGGAACCCCAGCACCTCTGCAACCCCCGCCAAGGATGGAACAAAGTCCTGCTTCCGCCCCCAGGAACAAAAGGCTGACCAGGTAACCTGATAAATGCACAAAGTGGACGGCTTTCTTGACGCTATGATAGTGTCTTGCACCTGGCGGGAATATCCCTTGGAATCTAGGGTAATGAGCTCAACCTCCATGCGTGAAGGCGTAGCCAGACCAGATCCGGATGACATAGAGGTCCTTGTGATAGTAGATCTCTCCTTAGGGGGAGAGGCCACAGTGGTTGGACTGAGAGACTCAGGAGGTCAGAAAACCAGGGTCTTCGCGGCCAATAAGGAGCTATCAAAACGACTTCTGCTTCTTCTAATAGGAACTTTCTTAGGAAGGAGCTCAGAATTGGAGTCAGGGGAAAGGCATAAAGTAATCCCCGCGGCCAAGGAGACATGAGAGCATCCACTCCTTCTGCGTGAGGAGTTAGATATCTTGAGAAAAACCTTGGTAGTTTGGCATTTTCCTGTGACGCGAAGAGGTCCAGCTGTGGACGACCCCACCTGTGGACAATTTCCTTGAAGACTTCCGGATGCAGGGCCCACTCTTCTGGATCCACTGTTTGGCGGCTCAGCCAATCCGCTTGTAGATTCTCCGTGCCACTCAGATGTTCCGCCATCACAGAGTGTAGGTGCATTTCCGCCCATACAAATAGTAAGTCGGATTCCTGCATGAGGGGCCTTGATCTTGTGCCACCCTGGTGATTTACGTGAGCTTTTGCAGTCATGTTGTCTGTCCTTATCACAACATGTCTCCCTAGCAACAGATCGCAGAACTGATCGCGGAGCTAATCGAATTGCCTTCAACTCTAGCCAGTTGATATTGTTCTCCAAATCCTTCTGAAGCCACAACCCCTGCGCAAGATGTGCTAGGCAGTGGGGCCCCCAACCAGAGAGGCTGGTGTCCTTCATCACCACGATCCTCTGGGAAGTTTCCAGAAGTATTCCCTTTCCTATCGCCGGCAACAGCCACCAAAGGAGAGAATTCCTGACCTTTCGTGGTAAGCGAAGTTTTATCTGCTTCTTTGCCATAATGGCTTCCTGATAAGGAAGCAAGAACCATTGAAGTGGTCTTGAATGCCACCTGGCCCAGGGCATGCATTCTAGGCAGGCGATCATTGAGCCCATGAGTTGAGCCAGAGACATGAGGGAACCCCGTTTCCTGGACAGCCATGGCCTGATGTGTGAGGCAATCTTCTGTTGTCGGTCCGTTGGGAGAGAAACTGTGCCCGATCTCGTGTCAAAAACGACTCCCAGATGCTGGAGTACACAAGATGGGTTTAGGTGGCTCTTGGTACGGTTGATGACAAACCCGTCATCCTCTAGTATCTGGACGACCTGAGCTATGTCCTTGGAGGCTTGATGGTAGGACAGATGGTAGGACATGAGCAAGTCGTCCAGGTACGGGTAAACATGGATCCCCCGCAAGCGCATGTAAGCTATCACCGCCACCATGAGTTTGGTGAATACCTGAGGAGCTGAGGACAACCCGAAGGGTAGAGCCCTGTACTGGAATTGTCACTGATTGTAAGCAAACCTCAGGAATTGGCGAGAGGCAGGATGAATCGGTACATGTAAGTACGCCTCTGAAAGGTCTATCGAGGACAAGTAATTGCCCGGGTGTACGGCTGCCTTTATTGTCCTTAAAGACTCCATTCGAAACACGTGTTTTTGCACAAACTGATTCAATCTTTTCAAATCCAGAATCGCACGCCAGGAGTCGTCCTTTTTTGGCACCAAAAAGAGAAGAGAAAAGACACCTGCACATAATTCCGTCAACGGAACCAGTTCTATCGCTTGGATTTCTAATAAGTGTTGGATGCTTTGGTCCATCAAAAGTCTCTTGGACCTCACCTTGGAGACAGGTGTTAAGAAAAGAAAATCGGGAGGAGTTGCCACAAAGTCTATAACATAGCCGTGCTTTACTGTTCTCAACACCCATTGATCCGTGGTGCTGTGCACCCAGGCTTCTGCAAATTCCAGAAGCCTGCCCCCCACCGATATCGCATCATTGCTTACAGTTTTGTGCGTTGACATAACCTCCAGCACATGCTCTTCCCGATCCTCTGCCTGTTATTCCAGGGGTGACGCCAGTTAGCACTGAAGGAAGATTCACGATCATCTCTTCCTCGGTAGCTGTCTCTAAACCCTGTATTGGCAGGTCTATTGAAAGTTCTGAAGGAATTGAAAGGAATTCTGGAAGGTGTTATTTCCCCTGAATTTCCTCCTTGAGTCACCACACCTAACCAGCATCGTTTTCTTTTTGTCCTTTGTGTCCACTAAAATAGGATCCAAGGATTCGCCAAATAACTCCCCCCCCAGAAAGGGAGTAGACGCCAAGGTGACCTTGGACTTGGCATCTGCCCTCCAATTTTTCAACCACAAACCTCTGCGGATTGCCATGCCTGCTGCCATGGCACGAGAGGCGTGCTGTATGCAGTCCAAACCAGAGTCCGCCATAAGGGCAGATGCTCTGGCCAACTTATTCAAACCCTGGCGGAGTTTTAAATTCTCTTGTGGTACCAGCTTAACAAGCTCCTTAGTCCACAAAATGGAGGCTCTAGCGAAAATAGAATTAGTGGCAGCTGCCCTTATGACAGTTGCAGATGCCTCATGAGCCTTACGTAGCAGATGATCCGCTTTCTTTTCCTCTGGTGTCTTAAGAAGGTCATCTCCCTCCTTGTTCACCAGAGCCCCGGTGACCAGCTGGGCCACAGGTCCATCCACCACAGGAACTGTCAAAGGAGCCATTATATCAGGAGGTAAGGCATACAATTTTGGGGGAAAGGATATGGCAGGTTTAGTGGCCCCTGGCACACCCCACTCTGCAAAAATAACATCTTTTTTAAATGATGGAAAAGGTACAGTGGCTGCTGAAATAGAGGTTGATGGAAAAACTTCCTGATCCAAGCCAGCGGCTGAAGGTGTGCCAGTCTCCTGAGAGACGTCCTTGATGGCCCTTTTGGCTTTGGCTAGCAAAACTTCAAAATCAGCTACAGAGAAAAGGCGAGTGGTGTTAGGTTTTTCTATGGGAGTCTGTTCATCTGAAAGTTCCCCCTCCTCCTTTTCAGACTTTGAAGTCTGAGTATCATCAGAGAACGGTACTGGACGTGGTAACACTATCTGGGCAGAGACTGGGTAAACTAATGCCCCTTGAGCATTCTGTGATTGTACTGGAGCAAGGGGAACATTAGACTGATTTGGCAAGGGTGCCGAGGAAATGTCAGGGACAATACGTTTGGAAGCCCTAGGCCCCTCTTCAGAGGAGGAAGAAGGATAGATGACAGTCTTCCTTTTTCTACAACGATGCCTAGAGTGCTCTAATAAATTAAGGCGCTCCACCTGAGGAATGGCCCGTCTGCCCAGGCTTGAGTCTGGCGAATAGGAAGAGGAAGGGTGCCTCGACCTGTGGGAGGGAGCGTCTAGCCTAACCTGCACCTGAGTACTGGAGGGTAGCAAGGGAGGTTCTATGGACCCCGAGACCATACTATTACTTCTTTGAACGGCAAGATCTGCGAGTCCAGCCGAGCCTGACTGACCCGACTGACTTAGCAGAGGAGATACCCATGCCAGACAATGCCTCTTAACGAACTCCCCCAACCAAATTAACTCACCCGGGGACGGCTGTTCGCCGCCAGGGAGTGGAGGCATATTAGACAAACCGACACCTGCAGCGGTAGACATAGCAGCAGCAGAAGACAGACCCTGAGGAGGGTCAAGGACCGCGAGTGGTGTCGGCGCGCTAAACAGAACCTGAGGAGGGTCGAGGGCAGTACATGAAGTTGTCGCGCTAATAGGACCCTGAGGAGGGTCGGGAACGGAGACCGCCGGCGGCGCGCTAATCGGACCCCGCGGGGGGTCATTAATAGACACAGAACCCTGGAAGGGTTCAGAGATCGGCGCCATGCGCCCAGGTTCCCTATTGCTCTTAAAAAGAACAGCAGGGCTAGACTTGGAGAGGAGAGCTAAAATGGCCGCCGTGCCTTCGGCAGTTAAATCGGGCGGGAAAGCAGAAGGTTGCTGCGCCCGAACTGCCTTCAACTGCAGTCTATTGCTCAGCGGCGTGTTGCCAGGGGATCGTATATGCTTTTTCTTTTTGACAATGCCCTTTTCCTTTAGGTGTTTAGTTTTCTTTTTCGATTTCTTGGGCGGCGGGGCGGGCAGAATAGAAGCCTCCTGGCTCACAGTAGCCTCCTCTCCTTTATCAATGGCCGTTAGGCCCAAGCTCGCTGTTCCTGCCACCGAGGGAACAATCGCGGCTTCTGTGAAGGGGCCCTCCGAAAGGGAACCCTTCAACATATCCCCCATATAAGCAGGCTCCATACTGCGAATAAGAGAGACCTCAACAGAGGAAATCCCAAATTAAAAACTATTAAAATAAAAAAGAAAGGCTGTGGAATTTTTCCTCACAGCGATACTCAAGCTCTGTCTGCGGAGCGAGACAGGACTGGAACTGGGGATGAGTGACAGCTGTCTGGATACATATGACCGACCTGAATTTTGATTGGTCCTGTCTCGGAGCATGCAGAGCTTGATAACTCGTCACATTAGGATGCCCTCCCCATACCAAGGAAAAATGCTCCTCAATCAAAGGCATTTGCAAGCATCCTGGAAACTATGTGAAGAAAATCATCCCACACTAAAGCACCCTTCTCCATATCTCTTTTTCTTCTTTGAACCTCCTAAACTCAACAAGCATGAGATCATCAGGATTATAGTGGAACAAGCCACAGATCATAAGAGCAGTTCTGCTGGATCAGGCCCAAGGCCCCTCTAGTCCAGCATCCTGTTTCCCACAGTGGCCCACCAGATGCCTCTGGGAAGCTCACAGGCAAGAAGGCAGGCATGCCCTCTCTCCTGCTGCTATTGCTCCCCTGCAGCTGGTATTCGGAGGCATCCTGCCTCTGAACACAGAGGGAGCCTACAGCCATCAGGAACAGTAGCCGCTGATAGACCCGTCCTCTGTGAATTTGTCTAAGCCCTGCATAAAGCCATCCAAGCTGGTGGCCAACAGCACATCCCATGGCAGAGAATTCCATAGATTATGTGCTGTGTGGGAAAGTACTTCCTTTTGTCGGCCCTACATTTCCTGGCCTCTCAGGACCTCAAATTTCCTGAGGTCCCAACAGTTTTAGCCCTAACATCAAACACCTTCAGCACTACAAAAAGCTGATGCACCAAAGCGGGCGGGGGGGGGGGGGACACGGACAAAAATGTAAAATAGATCTTCTCACTTCTTGTGTAACTACCAATCCAGTGTCAGTCATAATGGGTTTGTGCTATAGAGTGCATGCATTGGCAGTACTGGGAAAAACACAAACAAGAAACAGAAACCAATCATTTACAAAGCTGCCTAGATATACATGGTCTGCGTACAAAATGAATTAATTTTGTCAGACATCACAGAAGCTAGTGAAACCATCTTTTTTCTCTTCTAGAAAAATAATGCAAATATTCTTTTGTTTTTATAGCAAGAGAACTACTGCTACCATTAAACACTTTTCAACAAAAACATCCTCCAAGCGGTTAACATAGCAAAATAAAGAAGACGCTTCCCTGTCCCCAAAGGATCACAGTCTAAAAGGAAATACAAAACGGTAGACACCAGCAACAGCCACTGGAGGATGCTGTGCAGGGGATGGATAGGGCCAGGTGCTCTCCCACCTAATGGTCCACTGGCTCTGTTAACCTCGTTTAAGGGGAGGGGGAATTAGGCAGGTTAGCCGTCGTGAAACCACCGGGCTCACCCACAAGCCTGGTGGTTCCAACGATCACTAGAAAGCAGGCTAAGGGAGCCTAGCCTGCTTTCTAGTGATCATGGGAATAGGCTCTTAGTCATCTTCCTCAAAACAAGATTTTAACCATTGATTGCCATGCATCTAGGACTCCCCCCCCCCTTTCTTTTTTACCTCAATACAAAGAAATTCCAACTCCCATGCATTCGAGGTGAATGTTCACAATACTTCAGTGCAGTAAAATGGTGCAGCACACCATCAAACTTCTTTTTAGCTTTAAGAAAAAATAGTCCGTTTCCTTTCAATAAGTGTACATTAGGAATGGCTTCCAGGATGTTCTATCAACTCTCCACTACTAACTGCCCACTGGAAACAACACAAACAGCAACACAGAAGAAATACGACGTGTTGACTAGTGGAGGCTGGAAAACAGCCTAGGTGTGCAATTTGGGACCAATTTGCCTCAATTTTCACTGTGACTGTCGCTGCTGAATAAACTGCCCATCCACATGTGTTTTTATTAGAGTTGCCAGAGGAATTTCACCCCAAGCAAAACTGTAAGGGCCTAACTACACATTATGTGAAACACATCATTAGAACTGATGGGCATATGTTTGCTTTTGCTTAAAAATAGGTGTTGCCGGGGCAGAGAGGAGGAAGGGCTGTAATTCTTTGCCTAGTCATAGTCCCAATCCATATTAGACTCATCTGCAGCTACTAACTAGAGGAGTGCAGAACCAGATTGGACTGAAACGGGTTTGATTCCAACGACCGGTTTGAACTAGAAACGAACTGACCTCAAAAAAAGACGGCTGGTCCAAGTTCAAACTGAACCGGGCCCAGTCTGTTATGGACTGGATCAACCTGGTTCGAGGGGTGATGCTTGTAAAGGTGAATCCGGTGAGAATCCCTTTACAAGTAAAGAGGAATCCTGCCTTTAAAAGGTTTCTAAGGGCAACCAGGGGAGCAGCAAGAGGGCAGTTTACCAACACCGGCTCCTCTAAACTCTGGCGTTCCCCAAGCAGCATGGCCAGCACAGCGGCGCAGTTCCTGCCTCCGCAGATGCACAGAAGTCACACAAATGGCCTCCGTGCATCCACAAAGACCAGGACCGCATTGCCACCACTCAGGCCACATTGCTGGGGGGAGCACTGGGATTTAGAGGAACTGCCACCACCAGCGGCAATAAAGTGTCCTCTTGCTGTCCAACCCCACTCCGCGGCTGCCCTTAGAAACCTTTTAAAGGCAGGATCCCGCTTTGCTTACAAAGAGGAATCCTTACTGGATTCCCTTTTACAAGCATAGCCCCTCAAACTGGGTCGACTCGATTCAACTGAAGAAACTGGACTGCCGGCAAGTTTGACCGAACTGGCAGTCTGGTTCTAACTTGAATTGAACTTCCAAGACAGTTCCATGCACCATGCTACTGCTATCTGACCCAGGAGGAAGGCTCTCTTTGGAGCCAAGATAAGTTTTCCTCCCAGAGCAAATGACAGCTGCAGTGGGGGTGAAATCCAGATTGGTTCTGTGGTGAGGACAAAGAGTTCTCCCTACACCACAGTCCGAAGCCAGTATATTAGCTCTCACAGCATGCTAAAGTGTCAAGTAGCTTGGTGCCAAGTTCTAAGTCAAAACATCTGAGGAATCTGGGAGAAGTCAAAAGAAATCTGATATGACTAGTGGTGTGTGGGTGTGGGGGTCATTCAACTCTAATTTCCATAGAAATGATTTTCACAGACTACCTGTCCACTAAAACAGCCTAAACCCATGGTTTCCATTTACAAAGTACAACTTTCCCTCTAAAAATACTGAACTGCATTTCTGCAGAGGTCATTATTACCAAAATGCACAGCCTGGTGAAGCATCTCTGGACTCAGAGAGAATACTTTGAAGCAAGCAAAATGAAACAGACAGGCAGAGCACACCAAGTAGGCAGCAGCAGTAGTATCATTTATATATCAGTCCTAAAGAAATATTTCACTGAAACTACAAAAGGGTATTTTCAAATTCTATTTGTGTTGCAATGAACAGGAAGATGATTATAGACAATTCCATTTACTTGTGATGCATTGTAAACAGGGAAGTCCTCCACTGGTGGGATGAGACCCTGTGCGATCAGCTGACCATAGGAAGGTGGAGCCTCACGCCTCACAAACTCCGCCTCAAGACGGGTCATCTGGGTTTCAAATGCCCTGGAGCCAAAGTGAAAAGAATGGAGGTGGAGGGCCATGGAGAGAGAGAAATGGAAAAGATCAAAACAGATCAGAGGGTTGGCTCCTTTTCTCTTGCATCTGTTGTTGTCCAGAGCAGCAGTGACAAATGCCACTACCCACACATGACTAACACTATAACTGAAAGCTTTATTGGCCTAAATACAGAAATTTTGTTTGATCAAGTTTTCAGAAGAGGGGAATCAACGGCAAATGTAGCAGAGCAGTATGATCTTGTGAAAGTGTTCAGTTATCATATCTCTGGAACAGAGCAGGTTCCCTCAACAGAACTGCTCGTGCAGAATTGTGCTGCTATGGTTTTGTTATTGGAACAACCACTTCGGAGGGTGGCAGGGATTGGGAGCTGTTCCAACCCCTGCTGGCTCAAATGTCAGAAGTAAAAATAGGCAGCACAGTCAAAGAGAGTAACTGTTCCCACTCCCCATTACTTAGTATTGGTTTCCTTTGAGTTCCCTTCACTTCTGGTTAGGATGCTCATGACAATCAGCAGCCATGCTTGAAACACCTTAAGGCAGTTCACACATTTACAATCAGGGTAGGGCAAGTGTCCTACCCTAGTTCAAACACTGTGCACGTACCCATTATTGTGCGTGAGGGAAACTGCAAGGGAGGAGGAAGTGATCGCCTGGGAGAGAGGAGCTGGGTCGGACAGCAACTCCTCTTACCTTAGTAAAGTGCTGGGTGGGACAGTATTTTTGACTCACCTCCTCTCTCCCAGACGATCACTTCCTCGCCCTCCAACCTTGTTGTTTTCCTTCACAACAGGAGCAGAAAACAGGAGCGCACACAGCTCCTGAACTTGGGCAGGATGCTTGTCCTGCCCAATTACTGATTGTATGAATTAGCCTACTAAATGTGACAAAGGGCAGAAACTGAATTAAATAACTGGAGAGACAGTGGGAATGGCCAATTCTTGGAAGCCACTGGGTTGCAGCCAAAAGTTCCCCTCCTCCCATGAAAAGAGTCCTTGAAGAAGAAGGGAACCTTTACGTACAACCCATCAATGATACTGAAGTCCATCTGTAAGCTTCAATCTTCATGTGGCCGCCAACATGATCTCTGCCCAGAGAGAAAACAAAAAGCCCTTGCAGGCAAGCAAGAGTCACTCTCTCCTCACCTGTATTCCCTGGTTCGTAATGAGTACAGCTTAAAGGCACATCCCAACGCTATCACCAAGAGCAACCCGCAGACCAGGCTCCCGATTAGCGCTGCCGTGATGACCTTCCGGGGCACAATCACCAGGCAGTTGTGCTCGTCACTCCCATCCTGGCAATCCTCTTGGCCGTCACAGCGCCATGTTTCAAAGATGCAGAGGTTGGTGCCACAATGGAAGTTGCCTGGCTGGCAAGTGAAGCAGTTCTTCTCATCGGAGCCATCAGGGCAGTTCTTTTGGTTATTGCACCGGTCGAGTAAGGAGTAGCACAGCCCGCTGTTCCCCTCGCACGGGTATTCATTCTTCTGACAGGCGGGGCAGTTCTCTTCGTCTTTGCCGTTGGGGCAGTGCCACCAGCCATCACAGTGCTGCTTATCGGTGTAGCACTCTTCGTCATTGCCACAAGGATGCTCCCAAGGCAGGCAATAGCCTTTCACCTGATAGGTGGCGTTGAAGCCATGGCCGGTACTCTTTGACCGAGCATGGTAGGATATAGTCAACTGTCCTCTGGAGGACTCCAGGCTTACTGAGTGCCTGTTGTTATGATACGAAAGAGTCTGCATAAGCTTATCGCCTCTCTCCCCTAAGCCGTCATACACCTTCACATAGTCGTTGTACCCAAGCTGCAAGTCGAGCTGGAGGAGAACATGGCGGTTATCCTGAGTGTCTACGTACCACGTGCAGCGGAGGTCTGCCCGGCTGTGATCTGAGCGGAACAGGTCTGGGGAAGCAAAAGACCCATAGAAGTTACCAAGCCTTTTGCCGCAAGAAAGATCGGGGCAGTTCTCTTCATCTGAACCGTCGCTGCAGTCTTTGACCGAATTACATTTCAGCTCATTTAACAAGCACTTGGTGGAATGGGCAACACTACACTGGAACGTTCCGGAAGGACAGAAGCTGGACTGGGGCTCGGTTGGGGGGATGGTGCAGTTTCTCTCATCAGAATTGTCACCACATTCATCCATGGAGTTGCATTTCCAAGTGCTAGGAACACATTTGCCATTTAGACAATGGAACTCATCAGACTGGCAATTAGCCTGGCCAATTTTTCCTGTGAAAGAAAAAAGGAGAGACAGTGTCAGACATTTCTATGAGCACTTATTGCTCTGTGCTGTGTCAAAAATACTAAGCCAGTATGAAGCAGTCGAGCCTTAGAAACAGCAGCTGTTCAGAACTTGGAAAGATTATGCCTACATAATGCTGAAAACCTATTTCACCAAACACAAGCTTCTTCTGTCAACCAGCTTTCCCCTCACAATCTCTGCCCCACACATTCACCTGCACCTTCAGTAGCCTCACTCAGACACAGCCTCACACAGACACAGCCCTCTCTAGAAGGTCTCATTGAAAAGGTACTCCACCTTAGACGCAGTCACTTTGGGGGATGAATGGGCAAACAGGAATGAGAGAGCGAGCTACTTGGCTGACCATTCATGTGGTTCTGCTGGAAGCATGCTCTGATGCATCATATACACCAAGATAAAGATAACTATGTCTGGCCTAGTTCTCAGTTTCTCCTTGCTGCTTCTCATCTCTGGATTTCTGGCAGACACAGGCAGTCCTCCAATCAGTATAAGCAGCCTGCTTACTTCTCCAGTCAAAATGTTTCCAGATGCTGAAAGACCACCTTGTACGAGCTTATCCAGGTGTTTTTCATCTAGGGTTCTCTGGTCTGTGATCAAAATAAAGATTCATTCATTCATCTAGGGTTAGGGAGCTGTACTTCTGAATGTGGGAAGTTTTCATATCTCATTTTGTATCATGTTCAAAGACAACACACTGGAGAAAAGCTGAATGTAGTTAAACAAAAAGAATTGTGTAGGAGGACAAAGTGTGTGTGTGTGTGTGTGTGTGTGTGTGTGTGTGTGTGTAACAAAGATTATCACAAAGGGGCAAAATGTGAGGAGGCAAGAATAAAAATGATCTAAAAGAGAGGAGAGAACAATCTATCTTCAAGTGAGGAAGGGGAGGGGAGATCTGGAAATTGAAAACAAAACCCCCAAATGAAAAAGCTAGCTGTTTTTAGCTTTGCCTAACAAAAGCAGAACCGGACACACACAATGCGCCCCTCCAAATACAGTGGGGAAAGAGTATCCTGACAAAAGGAACAGGGAGGGAGACCCGAGTTCAAATCCCCATTCAGCCATGAAACTAGCTGGGTGACTCGGCCAGTCACTTCTCTCTCAGCCTAACCTACTTCACAGGGTTGTTGTGAAAGAGAAACTCAAGTATGTAGTACACCACTCTGGGCTCTTTGGAGGAAGAGTGGGATATAAATGTGTGTTTTTTTAAAAGCACAATCGTTTTAAGCAGAGAGTTGCTTCTCAATGCCACACAAGGAGGAAACAGGATGCAGAACAACAGAAATGGGCTCTTTAGCCCCAGGGTTATCATGGGAGCCACTTCTAAGGCTCTCATCCAACATGAACTTTTAAATCTTAGAAGCCAATCAGCAACTAGAACCATGGCTCCTAGCACTAAATGGAAGCCAGGTCACAAGAGCGAGTGTCCCTAAAGGGGCCCAGGCCAGGAGGGCCCACCACACTGCCATTATTTTCCACAGGACAGGCAGATGTTGTGTGCATGAAGGAGGTGTTGAGAGCAACTGTAAGACACATACACAGTTTAGAGCTATTTTTCTTGGCGTTCATTTTTTGCTGTGCAGAACACAAAACACGCTTGCACAAATGCCATGCTCTTCCTATCCACCTGAATCGTCCGAATGCCAAAAGCTTCCCCGGGTACTTTTCTTCCAGCTCACTTTCAGTATTGGAGGCCAGCTGGGAGAAGAGTGTCTGAAAAGATAGTCTAGAGAGGAAAACCCAGGAGCAGGGGGAAGGCAAGACACCATCTACCGACATGTTTCTTTGGTCCTTTAAATCACATCCATATCTAAAGATGCAAGCTTGCTGCCTTCACACTCAATTTGGGCCTTAGTCCCAGGACCAGTTCAGTACAAGGGAAAGCTGGACTTGAAAGCTACCTTACTTCCACACAATCACTTCTACCAGGTTCTCCTCCTCTTACCTTGATTCCACACTATCAAAAATTGAGAGCACACACAGCTCCCAAACCTGGGTAGAACACAGTTTTTGATTGCGTGAATGGCCTCATTCTCCCTTCCCCCTACCCTGCTGTTTGGGTTCTTACGACTGTCAGTTGGGAGCACACATGGCTCTTCTACCTGGCTGGGTGCTCCTCGTTTAGGGTCATGTGAACAAGACTCATGGTTTAGATGATTATGAATGATTCTGCCCTCTCACCAGGCTTTTTTCATGCGTGCAGGAGAGGACTGAACTTTACTAACCATAGTTCCCTGTTATTTCCAAACTCCAGGCACCGTGTGTCCGATCCTGCCAGACAGCCTTACCTCCAAAGACGTGAGGCCGGCCGCAGAGGCGAGGATGGGCTGCAGCCAGGAGGCAGAGGGAGAACAGCTGAAGGGTGGGGGAGCGGCCCTGCTGAGCCCCAGCAGGCTACAGCAGCTCCAGGTGCTGGCCACAAAGACAGCAGGGAGTATGCCGAGCCCTGAGAAGGCCGGCAGGGAGGTGTGCGGAGATAACGTCGACAGCACACCTCCCGAAGGGAGGGGGTCTGAGTGGGAAGAGGGAAGGCACAGGAACATAGGAAGCTGCCATATACCGAGTCAGACCATTGGTCTATCTAGCTCAGTATTGTCTTCACAGACTGGCAGCGGCTTCTCCAAGGTTGCAGGCAGGAATCTCTCGCAGCCCTGTCTTGGAAATGCCAGGGAGGAAACTTGGAACCTTCTGCTCTTCCCAGAGCGGATCCATCCCCTAAAGGGAGTATCTTGCAGTGCTCACACATCAAGTCTCCCATTCAGATGCAATCAGGGCGCACCCAGCTTAGCTAGGGGGACAAGTCACGCTTGCTATCACAAGACCAAGGCAGAAGCAGCAGCTGGAGGGAATGAGAAATCAAGGGGAATAAAAGGGAGCATTGGCCCCATAATTGGGGGAGGGCAGTGCATATCATGTGGAGAGGCTTATAAAGGACTGGCAGAGGATGAGAAGGAGGCTGGTGGCAAGTACTGAGAACTTCCGGAGAGAGGCCAGTACAAGGAACAGACAGCCAGGGACAGAGGAGGAACGAGGTGAAACTAAACCCTGTCCCCATCTCCACTCTGAGGCTAGGTCTACAAGTCTACAACCCACATCAGACTGGGTTGGGCTGAAAAAGAGGCGCATAGCTGGACACTGTGATTTGTTAACGAACCACAATATTAAACCACGGTTTGATCCTGGTTTGCTTTTGTTTTGTTAAAACAAATGACTGCTCCCAGTGTTTAGATAAACATTGGTCTGAACTGGGTCAATTTTTTTGTGAGGATAAAAGAGGATAATCCCCCATATACACCACACGTAGAAATGTGATAGATAAGATAAACGAGGCTTGTTATCCAAGTTAGCAAAGCAGCGCTGGATAAATAAGAGTCATTAAAGCCAAACAGAGCTTTTACCTCGGATGTAAGAAAGGCGAAATCCCTGAGCCTGCCCTGAACTTGACGGATCCGAGTGGAAAAATATCCAGATGTGATCCCTGGCAGATATGAAAGAAGGCGGGATGAAGGATCCACACACTCTGTATTCTTCCCGCTTGGAAGATGGACCAATCATCAGCCAGTCTACTGAACATTTTAAAGAGTCCTCCAAATCAAAGTTCTTAAAACTGTCAACAACAACAAAAGCACAAATGAAGGGAGAATCACTATTTTTTTCCAGAGAAACACACAAAAATAACAGGAGAGATACATTGATAGTTGGGGGGGGGGAGGTATATTCCATTGATATCCCTCAGACTCACCCTAAAGGCAGACTTTGAGATGGCATCACTTGGAAAAGAACACAAAGAGATAGAGGCGGATCTTATCTATGGGCAGAGCGGGCGGCACTCACCTTAAATTTATCAGTCAGCCATGTTGTCTCTGCCTCCTTTTTGTGTGCCCACTGCCTCCTTCTGTTGTTCCCTGCTGCTCTTGCCTGAAGCTTGCTGCTGCTTTAAGAGTTGTGAGGTGAGCAATGATAACACCAACCTCAAAGAACAGATGAAAAGCCCCAGATCTTTTAAAATATTAATATTCATAAGACAGGAGCCAATAAGCAGGCTCACTTTTGATTTTGCAAAGTGGGCGGTCCTAGGACCACCCTATAAACTTATCAGAGGGACTAAGCTGATTGAATCCTCAGGCAGCCAATCAGCGCCCAGAGGGTGGCGAAGTCTTTTTCTTTTAGTTACTCAGAAAAACCTCATCACCATTTTAGTTAGAGGAGAGAGCAGATAGGCTGGCCGGCCGTTGGTAAGTGTGATATTTTGCTGACTTCTTTGATTGTGTGTGTTTGGAGGGGAGGAATGCAACCTCTCCTTTCTCTCCCTTGCTCTCTGATCCAATCCGGCCCATACCCAAAATGGCATGCCATAAAACAAAGGAAGGAACAGCAAACGGTAAGACTGAACTAATTAGATTACAAAGTGGCATAAGAAGCCAGAAAGATCTTTTAGGGCATATATGTAGATTTCTGAGTCCAAACTGCTTTTCAAATTATTGGAAAATAATTTGAAAAATCAATTTGCTATGCAGTGAGCTAACCAGGTTTTCCCATGGATTGTGGCCAGTATCTGTAACATTAATATGACCACTGGGAGTTATGGTTCATTGGCAAGGATTAAGGAAGTAATCGCTATAAAAACATTTGTTGCTTGCTGGAATGGCCAGCCAGGCTAAGTGGTGGACACCCAAGGTGGGCAGAGAGTGGCACCCAGCTGTTCAGCAGGCATGGAGTAGGGAGAGGGTGTCCCCATGCATCTTTGCTTCCCATGGTGTTCCCTAAGTTTTTTATTTTTACATTTATATCCTGCTCTTCCTCCAGGAGCCCAGAGCATTGTACATGGTTATGTTTCTCCTCACACCAACCCTGTGAGGGAGGTTAGGCTGAGAGAGAAGTGACTGGCCCAGAGTCACCCAGTGAGTTTCATGGCTGAATGGGGATTTGAACTCAGGTCTCCCTGGTCCTGGTCCAACACTCTAACCACTACACCACACTGGTTATCCAGTTACAGGAGATGGTTCAAAGCTGCAGCAAGCATAATTGAAAAACTTGTGGTTTTCCTATTATTCACGTTTGCATTTTTTAAATAGGCGGGCAGAGCTTCCCTTGTAACTTCAGAAAACATTTGTTCTCCACTTTTGTAGCTGGTCTCTGCTTTAAAGGTAAAGTGTGCCATCGAGTCAATGTGTCAGCTCCTGGAGACCACCAAGCCCTGTGGTTTTCTTTGGTAGAATACAGGAGGGGTTTCCCATTGCCATCTCTCACGCAGAATGAGATGATGTCTTTCAGCATCTTCCTACATCGCTGCTGCCCGATATAGGTAGCAGCGGGGATTCGAACTGACAACCTATGGCTTGTTAAGTCATTTCTCCGCTGCGCCATTAGGTAGCTGGTCTCTGCTTTACCTGTGACTTATATAGATTTACTTACTTTTACATGTATAGCCTGTGCTTCCTCCAAGAAGCCCAGAGTGGTGCACATGGTTACATTTATCCTCCCATCAGCCCTATGAGGAAGGTTATGCTGAGATAGAAGTGACTGTCCCAGAGTCACCCAGTGCTGAATGGGAATTTGAACTATCCAGCACACTAACCACTGCACCCCTCTGGCTCAGAGTTCTGTCCTGTTGTTTATTATTAGTAGTATTCATTTTTTTTAAATAATCAGGCAGATAGAGCTGCCCTGGTGACTTTGGAATACATTTACTCTCCACAGAAGCAGCCTTTTGTAGCTGGACTGTGCTTTACTTGTGGCTTGTACAGTTCTTTTCATGTGTGTGCGCGTGCTTGTGTTTTGATCCTGCCACGTTAGATACAAATCTACACACTACTGTAGTCCTGTTAAGCACTATAAAACAACTGTTTTCCATATTTCTCTGTATCTCTGCTCACGAGCAATTAAGATCTGTATGCTTGTGTACACATGTTTGTATTTTGATCCCACTCGTTCGCTACAAATCTACACTTTATTTATTTTATCTTGACATTTATTGCTAAGGCACGCACCTAGTCCCGGCTCCACTTCCACAGCTGCCCACAACTGGCTCCACCTCTCACTACCTATGACTCCATGCATCACCTGCTCTGCCTAGCGCCCCCATCCCCCTGCCAGTCCTAGGAACTACCAGCCGCCACTGAGTAACTCCTCCATTGCAAATTCAACACAAAGATTTATGACCGACATAAAGCCAATTAACAAATACTGAGGTATTCTCGGTGGGGAGAGTATTCTTAGGAGAGTTTTCATTTCTTGTACAAAATACCCACATTGCTTATTTCTTTTTCTGGGATTAAATTTTTTAAGAAGGATAAGACGGCATCAGTTCAGGACTACAGTTCTCAGTGCTGATCCACACGAGAGGTTTTAACTTAAAGTCCTATAATGTCAGTACTTGGGGGAGGGGGGGGGATCAACACAGTAAATTGTTTTTAAAGTTTATTTTTGTCAACATGGCACTTTGCTGAAAGATCAACTCTGCCATGTGGGAAGGGTTCCTGGGGTCCTAGCTACATATAAGCTATCATTACTTGTTAGAAGGAAGCTTAAGGCCAACTTTGATCTTTTCTCTCTCATTCCATGTAACAACTACACACCAGAACTCAAAAGGTCTTGGAAAAAAAGAACAACAACAGTGTTCTTAGCTTGCAGCCCAGCTAATTAAAATTGGCACCTACCAATTAATCAACTAAAGCATTTGTTGACTAATCAATTGTAGCATCCTTGATTAAAGTTTGCAGCCCTAAATCAAATGTTGGGAAATCAGAAGGTGGAAGTCTAGTGTGTCTCCCCTGCCAGCAAATACATTAGAAGTCAAGGGGAGGAGACCAAAAAAATCATGGACACCATTAGTAAAGCAACTATATCAGCCAATTAAACTAGAGAAGTCACTGTTGTTTGCTAGTCTCTGTAAACACAGAGGCAGACTGTGAACACCGCTAAAACCTTAATTGGCTCATTAAAAACATTTGGCTTAACTGTTTAGAACAAGGAAGTGGAAAGCTAGAAAGTCTTGGTTGTATTGCCAGCTCAGCTACTGGCATGATGTGCAACCATATGCCAGGCACAAAAGGTCGGATTTGCAAGGCTTCGGAGGGTCTTTTCTGGCTTTGCTTTCATTAGGGGAAGCTTTAAGCTGGGCGACAAGGACAGGCATCATAGGCAGGTCAGAAAAAGTCCTCCTCTGCTAAAGAGGAACTTCTCAACAACCTTCTGAGAAGTTCTCCTGCACAGGCACCAGTGTGGTAAATGAAAGTTGTGTAAGTGCACAGCACTACACCTGCCACTTGTGAAATTGAGGGGAATTTCAAATTTTTTATGTTTCTTTTTAGATTGTGAGCCCTTTGGGGACAGGGATCCATCTTATTTATTTATTATTTCTTTGTGTAAACCGCCCTGAGCCATTTTTGGAAGGGTGGTATAGAAATCAAATAATATTATTTTTATATATTTGTTTGTTTGTTCAATTTTTAGACCGCCCTTACAAAATAGCTCAGCGCAGTTCACAAACATCAAAGACCCTTTCAAACAATTTAAGAGCACTGGAAGGCCAGGCCAAACAGCTAAGTCTTTAGGGCTCTCCTAAATTCCAATAAAGAATTCAAATTACGGATGTCTGCAGGGAGCGCATTCCACAGTCCAGGAGCGGCTACAGAAAAGGCCTGCCTCTGGGTCACAGAGCCGGCAATCGTGTGGGCGGCCGATCCAGCCCCCCAGGGCTCCCTGCCCACTCAGCTCACCAAACCAGGTCTCACCAATCATGAGACGTGGCTCAGAGTTGAGAATACAAGCCCAAAACCATGGTTTGGCCAGCATAACTGAATGGGGTGACTATTTCTCAGGTGCCCTTGAATAAGTAATTGAGGTCATTCACACAATCAAAAACTGAGGCAGTTATCACGATCGCCAAAAAGCTGGCTAAGGAAGCCTAGCCCGCTTTTTGGTGATCGTGTGCTGCCACTCGGCTCCCAGCAGCAAACCGCCAAAACTACCCCTCCCCTTAGCCAAGGTTAACGGAGCGAGTGCTCCGTTAACAGCGTTCTGCTTGTGTGTCGCCGCGAAGCACGGCGATGCATGAGTAGAGCCCTGACCAGGAGGCTGCAAGCAGCCTCCTGGGCTCGGGGGTCTCTCCAGGATGCTCTGCACGCTCGCGCAAGGCATCTTGAAACTTCCGGGGGCCACATGGTTAGGGGTCTACTCTTGTGTCGCCATGTGCCACAGCAGCACACAAGCAAAAAAGTGAGGTTAACATTGCGCTCACTCCGTTGACCGCGTTTAAGGGGAGAGGGAATTAGTTGGGCTAGCCACTTTGGAACCACCGGGCTTGCCTGCGATAGTGGTTCCGACTATCAGTAGAAAATGGACTAGGTTCCCTTAGCCCACTTCCTACTGATCGTGGGAATAGCATCACTATCTCACAGCCTAGCCTACATCTCAAGGCTGTTGTGATCAGTGTTCCCTGTGCAGGGATTCCCAGATGTTGTTGACTATCATCCCCAGCTGCAATGGACTTTGGCTGGGAATTATGGGAACTGTAGTCAACAACATCTGGGAATCCCTGTAACAGAGAACAAGGCTTAAAAACACCACCATTTTTACCTCCCTGGAAGAAGGGCAAAATAAAGCTCCTTCACCCACAAACTTGAGTTGGCCTACTCTGCTGGACCTAAAATCCCATTTTAGCAAAGAATTACTGTATTTTTAAAAGAGGAAATAGACATCATCACTCCTACCTAATTGTTATCACATCTCCACGATCACCTTGAATATACCAGCTGCAGTTGATGGCTGGAGGGTAGTTTAGTGGCCAGGAAGGGCTATAGATGACCCCACGTCGCTCGGTATGCTGTTCCAGTTTTCCACTGCAAGCAGCTGTCAACGGTGAGAACAAAATGCTTAGGGTTAAACGTTAAATGCACATTTTGCCTCAACAGCTTTGATTGGTTCAACACAATTTTCTAGGAAAGGATCAATAGCCCTAAATGAGCCTGCCAAAAGCATATGATAAAGAACTTTGCACCAATCTGCCCAAAGGAAAAGGTCATGCTGAAAGCCCCCTAACAAACCTGCTAGAGACACCTCGAACCACTAGAAAAAAATTTATAGCCAATGTCAAATAACAAAGACATTGTTTTCAAGACCAGTTTTCCTGGAACATGGTTGGCTTTTATCTCCTCTCCTAAACAGATGTGCAACCTTCAGTCATTTTATTCTTTACAGAGCCGTAACATTTTTCTCAGCTGCCACAACCCTGGAGGTTTGTTGCCTCGTTATTGCTTTTGGATTTCAAACACCTTTATTAAGAAGGTATGCAGACTGGAATACTTCATTTTGAGCACATTGCTGTCATAGTCTGCTTACTGCTAGCTTAAAGGGTCACAATTTGTGACCTTTCAAGCCAAGCCAACTTACCAGATATGGTGGTTGATCAGTGACTTGCTAAAGTTGTGAGGTTCTCCCCCTGCTTGGGGCTAAAAGCTGGGGGGACGGATGTTGTCAACCACAATGCAGCATCTCTTGGGTAGCATCACAAGTTGTGCAAGGCCGGCTACACTGGGGAATTTGTCCTTTCTGAATGCTGACTTATTTGTGACATTTTTTTCCTACCCCATAGGAACATCAGAAGAGCCCATCTAGTCCAGCAGCCTGTTTCCCGCAGAGGCCCACCAGATGCCGCTGGGAAGCCCACAAGCAGGAGATGAAGGCAAGCCCCCTTTCCCACTGTGGCTTCCTTGCAACAGGTATGCAGAGACATCCTTCTAAACTTGGAGGCAGCCTATACCAATCAGGACTAGTAGCCACGGATAAATTTGTCTTCCATGAATTTGTCCAAGTCCCTTTTAAAACCATCCAAGCTGGTGGCCATCACCACATCCAGTGGCAGAGAATTCAAGAGATAAATTATGTGCTGTGTGTTTGTTTGTTGCTTGTAAACTTCATTTTGTTTATTATTTATTTACTACATTTTATACCGCCTTTCTGCCTTGACAAAGGCACCCAAAGCAGTTTACAATATTAAAAGAAGCAAATTACAGAAGATTAATAAAATGTCTCAGGCTGATGGTCTTTTCAGGAGCTGAGGACAAGAGCTCAGCTCCCTCACCTGAGCACATCCTTTCTTGTCTTCCTCTCAGGACACACTGGTCTTTCCGTACTCCTGGGAAGGTGTGGTTTTTGTGTTTACCTATTTATTTTTAACTCATTATGAGTTGCCTTCAGCGTTCATATAAGTTTTAATTAATCAAACAGTATGACACTCTAACCCAGGGTTTCTTAACCTTGGGTCCCCAGATGTTGTTAAACTACAATTCTCATCATTCCCCAGCCATACCTTTTGTGGCTGGGGATGATGGAAGTTGCTGTCCATCAACATCTGGGGACCCAAGGTTAAGAAACCCTGCTCTAACCCAAAGGTTTTCAAACTTGGGTACTGTTGGCCATCTCACTGGGGATGATGGGAGTTGTAGTTCAACAACATCTGGGCACCCAAGTTTGAAAACCCATGCTCTAATCCATGGGTATGCAACATGCAGCTCTCCATATGTTGCTGAACTACAACTCCCATCACCCCAGTCACGATTTATTACAGTTGTGGATGATGGGAGTTGTGGCTCTCCAGATGCTGCTGAACTACGTGTTGCCTACCCCTGCTCTAACCAATACACTGCACTGGATCTCTGATACAGATACCATCTCCCCCCCCCACACACACACACATCAACAATGTCCCTTTCTGCAATTTTATGCTAACATAAACAAAAACACAGTCTACAATGAGAGTGCTGATCTATCTTGAATGAAAATAAGGATCTTAAATAGTCTAGGCTTTACTCCGGCATCACTTACTGCATCTCAATAGTTCTTCAGAAGGACTATAGTCTATAATTAAATTAGGGGACTCTCTCTCTCTCTGTCCCCAGTGGCATGAGAAACAACAGAATAAGACCAAGGCCATTCACAATCTAGATTATACAATCTATAAGGGGAATATGCAGGAGGATCAGGACACTGCACTGTCTGGCATACTCAAGGGCAACTTGTTTTTCTCAATACGATACTTTATTGAAAGGGATTTCTCAGATTTCACCAAGAAAATGAAATTCAAATGCTGAAACATAAGTATCTTACCTAATGACGGGACAGCACTTTCAATTTTCCCAGACAAAAAGAGATTCACTGTTTGGAAGAGACACAAACAAACAAGGTCACATATTACAGTAGTGACAGTAGCAATTTATCTCTGCAACAAAACTTATATTTAAAATGCATGCTTGCCCACCAAGCACAAGGTTCCACTCATAATTCAGATAGTCCTATGCCTTGAAGCAGGGCTTCTCAAACTCATGTCCTCAGATGTTGCCGGCCTACAATTCCCATCATTCCCAGCCAGAATGGTCAAAGGCCTCAAGACCCCAAGCACTGTTTGAACAGGATTTTGGAGTGTGTTTAGGGGTCATTTGGATGAACAGCCCCCACACATGATTAAAGGATGCCCCATCAGTGTGTCAGGATGTTTGTTCTTCAGTGACATCAAGGTGGATGAGTTCTCGACACTCCCTGCCTCTCTTCGCATGGTTGGGCCATGTTCGTGGGAACTGGCTCTTGGCTTGTTAACAAACCAGAGTTTGAACCAATGACAGCTCCCCACGTTCATACACGATATGGAACAACAACATGTTCACACAGAACATGGGGGACAGAGTTTGGGCTAAAGCAAAAGCTGAAGCTTTTACTCTCCTCTTCTTACATAAATGATAGAGGAGGAGAGGGAAGTACAGAAACCCATAGCTCCCCAAAGCTCATCCACCATGGTTTAGCTTTAAATCTGAACTGCATCTAAGAGTGTGAGCTGTGGGTTGGCAAGTTCCCTGGTTCCCATGTGTCCTTGAAAAACCCATTGTTCCCATTTGCAGTAGAGATTAAGATTACCTTACAAGGTAGGGTTAGGATTACTGAAAATAGTATATTACTGGATTATTGGGTTAGTAGGGTTAGGATTACTCAAATAATCTATGTGGAGCACTTTGAATGCTCCAAAGAAAGTACTGGATAAATAATAAGCATTTAAACAAATAAATTATACACCTTTGCTATCTATTAAAGATTCAAACAACTATCACTTATCAAACAAAACAGCTGAAGACAAAGCAACCTGTTTGGTCACAGGAAGACATATGACAAGCCATACATAGAGTATTTTAATAAGGGATCAATGCTATGCATAGCTATGTAACTATATATGCCCTCAGGCCTAAGTGCAAAAGCTTAAAATTTGTCAGGATGGAGATCTTACCCAACAATTTTTTTAAAAAAATCATATCCACAAGAGACTATTAGGATCACACTAGCGCAAATAATTGGGTGTGGAAAGAAGCTTAAAGAGCATGAAAAAGTAGCATATATAATTACTTTATTATCATTATTATAACATTATTTGTCAATTACTGACAGATCTATCCACTAAGATTGCACAATGTTGGGAAACTCTGCTGTTCGTCCACGTACACACACACACTGCGGTATTCAAGTATCCTTCTGTAGCTCATGAGGACTTGGGCCTAAAGACAAAAGGAGTCAACAAGTAGAGCTGTCAGTGTCACCTGACTCCAAACTAGTCTTGCAGAACTGGCAAAATTACAGTGGGTGCAGTGATGAAAGGCTTGAAAGTAGTGAGGACACGAAGTTGCAAAATTGTCTCTTGCATTTTCCAAATTGCTAGAGATGAAGCTTGGAATTGCAAGCTGCAGGAGATGGCTCCCTTAATTGTTATTAATTAACATTACCCATTAAAATATTATTGTATTATACAGTTAATGCACATGCTGATCCCGAGTCATTATCCCATTAGTTTCACAGTTTATGCTGATTCCTGCAGGCACTGCAGTGGCACCAGGTTAATAAGCCTCAATGCTAGCATGCCATGCCCTATGAGATATCCACCTCATTCGAGGATACCTCTGTCAAGTTGAATCTGCCATTCTTGTTCAGTTCTTCCCTTCTCCTTGTTGCTCTGCTCAGATTTTCCAAGTGTACTGATGTCAGAATGGCTGCCAGCTTTTTGACTGACCACTCATTAAGAAAAGCCTTCCAGTCTTATATGAGAAAGAAGAGGCAAGACCTAACCAGCTAAAAAGGATAAAGTGCAGCGACTAAAATGGCAAATGAGATATAAAAGGCAGAGATCCAGTTCAGATGACCCATTCTGATCCCCCGAAGTGTAGAGGATTGGGTATGTGTTGCAGGGTCATGTGCTCTCAACTTACAAAGGACCAGAAGAAGCTGCCTTACACCGAGTCATACCATTGGTTCATCTATTGTATTGTCTACACTGACAGGCAGCAGCTCTCTAAGGTTTCAGGCAGGAGCAGAGTTCTCTCTAATTTTTTTCATCTGTGTGCAGAATGAATTTTGTTCTGGGCGGCAGTATCAAGGCAGTGTGTGCGCGCATGTGCATTCAGAGTGGGACCATCCTGATTCAATCTGAGCTGGATCTAAAATTAACTGAGCGAATATTTTTAAAAATTGTGCATGCACACATGTGCACACGCTTTAGAGGGATCACCCGGCAGGAGTCTCTCCCAGCCCAACCAGGGATCTGTTCTTCCACTGAGTTATGGCCCTTTCTCCTAAGGGGACATCTTACAGTGCTCATGTAGTCACTCATACAAATGCAAACCAAGGTAGACCCTGCTTAGCAAAGGCAACAACTTATACTCACCACCACAAGACCAGCTCTCCTCCCCAAAAGGATCTGAACAAACCTGGGATCGAACCAGAGACCTTTAGCTCTTCAGTCTCACTGTCCCAACTGAGTTATTTTGGCTGATGGCACTTCCTCCCTCTTGCACATGGATTCCCTGCTTCCTTTCCTGGACTGTTCTAACCATACACAAACCTGTCTATTCATTAAGCTCCGCATCAGAGGCAGAGGTGGTGCCACCTGCAGAAGTGAGGTGAGTGGCAACCAGAGACAGAGCATTGTGGAATGCTCTACTAAAGGACACTTGGCTGGCATCAATTCTTTTGGCTTTTCCGTGCCAGATGAAGACACTCTTATTCACCTGGGCTTTTAGCCAATAATTTTATTTCTGTGGTTCCTGGTATTATTGCTGGTCGTGTTTTATTGCTGGTTTTACTGCCATTTCACTGCTGCTTTTATCTACTATTTTACTGTTCTATATTTCAACTTGATTTGCTTTAAACTGTGGTGTTATTCTTTTCTAGCTACCTTGGAAGCTTTAGCTGAAAGGCAGCCTAGACGTTCTTTCAAATAATCAATACATGAATTGTTTGCTATGATGTCTAAATGGAGCAAATTATTATTTGCCTTCACCAGCTGCCTACCAACTACAGCTCTCAAACCCACTTCAGACTATGTTTTTGAGAACCAGAATGGGATGCCTGGACTGGCCCTCAACTCAGTTTCAAATTTCCATGACAAATGAAACATCCCCTGCCACTTGCTATTCAGTTTGTATAATGGCGCAGGAGGGAAATAACTTGCCTGGCAAGCAAGAGGTTGCCGGTTTGAATCCCTGCTGGTATGTTTCCCAGACTATGGAAACACCTAAATCGGGCAGCAGCGATATAGGAAGGTGCTAAAAGGCATCATCTCATACTGCATGGGAGATGGCAAACCCCTCCTGTATTCTACCAAAGAAAACCACATGGCTCTGTGGTCACCAAGAGTCGACACCAATTCAACAGCGCAACTTTACCTTTATTGTGACATTACAGTTCCCCTTAAAATGGATTTTAAGAGAGGAAATGGAGAAAGGAAACATATATTTGAGATTGGGCACCGACAAAAAATGAATAAATTAAAACTGTCCTGAAACATTTTTAAAGATGAGGCAAGCCCTTAAAATGCATTTGTTTTCTCAGACTTTTAATTTAATTTAAACTGATTTTATATCATAATTGTTTTAATTATTTTATCCTGTTTTTCTAATGTATTTTAACTTATGTACACTGCCTAGGGATGCACATGTCAGGCAGTATAGAAATATTTTAACGAAATAAATAAATAATATCAGGAGCAAATACATCCCACAGATGAGAAGCCTGCCGCAGCAAGGACCCCACAGTGTGTCAATGTTAATTAGTCATAGTGAGAACCCTAAGCTGTGGGCACGGTCACTACAGACACCCATTTGGGCCAGATTCCAAGAGAAGGTCTCCAGCATATTTAAGACTATGCAGATTAACAGGGTGAGATTACAGAAATCCTGACTCTCATCTGGAATAAAAGGAAACCTGTTCCCCAAAGTCAGCAGTTAACAAGGAACATCAAGAAAGGCATGTTCCCTTTGCACAGGCAACTGTAGGTTCAAGAAACTAAGTTTTTATGAAATAGGGCTGTAGGATATCCCTCAGCCCAGTGTTTTCCAACCTCTTTCATCTGGAGGCACACTTAAACAAAACAAAAACTTAGGCACACTGGGGCTCCCAAAACAGACACAGGTTTTGTTGTTGTTTAAATTTTGTGGCAGCAAAGTTGCCACATGGTATTTATTTATTTCAAGCCAGTTCCAAAAGCAGGATACTGACTTAAACGCCCCATTTTTGGAGCTGACTCGCCCCATAATGCACTGGGAAGGGCACCTCTCTCCTGGCACATAAGGGAGCTCGCTCCAAAAGAGGGGTGTTTAAACTCAGGGAACACTTATCATAGCCCAAGGCCTGCTAGCCCTGAGACTACCGTAGTTGTCCCAGACTTAATCCCAGTTAAAACGCCTCATCTCACAACATTCCACATAACACTGCTCCAAAGTAGCCCTGCTTTCAGTGACAGGAGAGAGGGAAATTGGGCTGTGGTGGGACAGCTAATATAACAAAGATACAGGGTAGAGTGCAAACATTCTGGGTTTGGATCACTAGAATACAAACAAGGGTTATTATACATGTTCCCATTTATAATATGGAAGTCAAGACTTGCAGCTTCCTGTTCGTGCCACTGGGCTCCAGGTCGCAAACACACCATGTCAAGCATATTCTGACAAACGAAAAGGCATTTGGAAAGGAGCCTTGCACATCATTCCCCACCCCCCACCCCAGTTCAAATAATAGTGATTTATTTGCTCTTTAAGCTCCTCTTTCTTCCATACAACTCAGCACCCAACTTAGAGGTATTTATTTCCACTCCACCAATGGAACAAGACAGGTACAAAATGATTAGCAGAATCTAATTACCCTGGAGTAAGTTCCATTGATCTCTTCCATTCTAGTGTATCTTTATCTGGGAGGGTTAGGGGAGAGAGCTGGTAAGAACATTAAGAACTTGCTACCACTGACTGACTAAAAGCCTTCTCTTAAAGACAAGAGCACTGTCAAGAGGACAATGACAACACAAATCTGAGGCTGATAATAATATATGTACCGCATCTACATTTCATAAGTTAAGACCTGCTGCGAAAGTGAAAGGAGAGAGATTGCTGTAGGCAAGAGGGAAAGTGAGAGGTGGCTTACACAGGCAAAGAAGCAAAAATAGGATTTTTCATCCTGGCACAACTGAACTATTATCAGCTAGATTATCAGCACGGGCTAAATGCCATCCATCCCATCTTCTGTGGATGAGGTCGCCACCAAAAGAAGGGCCAGGCTTAAGGGTGCCACTGCCACTAGCCAAACTGCTAAATTTTCAGAATGTCCACACTATACCTATCAGCCTTTCTAAGCGAAGATCAAAGGAAGGGGTAGAACTGCATTCTGGCATGTCCATCAATAATCAATGTTCAGTGGCTCAGTAAATCATTTTAAAGTTCAGACGCTCTCAAGATTCTCAGGACACAGGAAGAACAAGTTCTATGCACGTCTTGGCACCCCCATGAGGGCCAGAAATCTCCTTTACAGGTTCATTTACCTGCCACGCCACCACATTGTGCAGACGCCAAACTGCTTAACTCTGGGCCAGGCTGATGGCTAGATTTTATTTTTATGCAGTGACAGCTTTAAGCTAAATTACATTTGCACTATTACTTCTTTCTTTATTTCCTCCTGTCAATTAGTCAACTATTTCCATTCTGAAATAAGTTTCTATATATCTGAGAAATAAACACCATCAGTGCGTTATTATAGATAAACATGCTTGTGTGTGTGTAGATTAGAACATCAATAATGCTCATCAGAATCTAATCTAGAAGACTGTTAGAACAAACCACACTCTCTTGTTCAGAAGACAGAAGTGAGCCACAAACACTCGCCTGGCTTCCCTGAGTGACTACTACAGGCTACTAACTTTTCCCAAGCCTCTGCCTCCAGCTGCAACAAGCCAGCAGCTCGCTCTCATGAGCCACAAGCAAAAAACCCAGATGCAAGCATGGCCACCGTCTTACCAGGCATTGCCATGCGGAGCATGACCTGGGTGCAGAAAGCCATGCATCCCCCCCACCCCACAGCAAACAGAGCTGATGTCACTTCATTCTGCGGTACCCTCGCACCAAGAAGCACACACCCAGCGAGGGCTCTGCGTGCCACACGCCGCCCTGCACAGGTGCTCTGTACAGATGTGCAACCGGTATCCGAGGGTCCGAGAAAGAGCGGGCTGCATCCAGGGTCTATAGGCTGAGAGCGCATTCCGGCTTGCAGACCCTCAAGCCGTGTGTGTGTGTGTATGCGTGTGTGAGAGAGAGAGCGAGCGCGCATCCAACGTGCCCAGGCTGGATCCCTGCAAGCCCCAGCCTGGAGCTGCCTTCGGCCTGCCCAGCTGTCTCCGCACAGGTGTGTGTTGCTGGGTGGCTTGTTCGGCTCCCCCCGCCCCAGTCCTTAAGCGGGGGGCAGCAGCAGCCTGGCGTGTGTGAGCGCCCCCCCCCCCGCGGACCCCTGCTTGCCCAGCCTTCCCCTCTCCCCCTCCATTGAACCCGCAGCCAGCTAGCCGGGCATCCCTCCCTGCAGGGCGCCTCCTCCACCCCCACCTGTCCTTCTCCCCCACCTGGCCAGGAGCCTCTCCTCCCTCCCTCCCTCCCTCCCTCGCCCGTAATGCCCCCCAAATGAAACTAGCAGCCACCACAAGGGGAGCGCGGGGGGTCGCCGAGGGTCCCTCTGCCTCCGCCCCGTGGCGGCGGGTGGGTCGCGACTCACTCAGGCAGATGGCAGCGAGCGGCCCCAGCGACGTGCCCGGCGGCCGGAGCTCTGCGGACGACGACGACGCTGCTGCCTCCATGGCGGGTGCCGTTGCCCTTCTTCGCCCACCGCCAGGAGAGGGAGAGGAGGAGGAGGAGGCGCTGCCGGGCTGGCTGCGGCTCCTTCGGCCGCGCTGCGCCCCCTCACAGCGCCGCCGCCGCCGAGCCCCGAGAAGAGCGGCCGCTTCTGGCCCGAGCCTGAGCCGGCGGCGGCGGCACCGGCAGCCCTGGAGCATCCCGCCGCCTCGCCATGGCCGCCAGCCTCGCGTTCTTGCCCGTGCTGCCGCCGCTCCAGACGGGACAGGAGGCGAGAGCGACGCCGCCGCCGCCGCCGCCGCCGCTGAGGCCCAGCCCCGCGTGACGCGACGGCTCTGAGGGGCAGGCGGAGGGCCGGGCCGGCCGGCCTGGGCGGGAAGGAGGAGGGCGGGCAGGCGGGGAGGGAGAGCGGGGCGCTGGTCCCGGCGGCTGCGCCTCCTCCGGCTCCGCCCGCCATGACGGGCTCGGCGACGATGACTCGAGGAGGGCAGCGAGCGAGCGCCTCGCTTTCCTTCCAACGCCGCGCTGGCGAGAGCAGGGCCTCCTTGGAAGAGCTGCTGCTCGGCCTCTTTGCTTTTATTTTATTTGGGTTTGGTGTGGTGGTGTTTTTGTTTTTGGTAAGGGCTGAGACTCGCTTATGAACGTGTGAAGTAATTAAAAAGGCACACACAGACACACACCCAAGACACGTTGCCCCTGGGCATGTGCAGACTCCCGCCTCTTTTCCTTCTGATTCGCCCCCGCTTGCGCGCATAACGTCGGAGTGGCCTTACTAAAGGGAAAGGAGCTGCTGTGCGCCGTTTGACTCATACGCCGGGCTTTCCTCCCAGGCCAGAACTGGAACCCAAGGCCGGGTGCAATAGACAGAGGCAATTAACAAATCATGATTGGCAGTCAAATAGAATATCTCCGAACCAACCATTTAAAACCAATACATAACTAACCACCCACAGAAAAATACAGCGTACCAAGAGTCCAAAGCCAGAAATACATAAAATTAATGAAATTTCTTAAACTGTCTCCAGCAGCTTTTATTTTTATTTTAATTGGAAGGAGGGATTTCATCCATACACCCCTCTCCTCCTTGCTTAGTAAGCACAAAGTTCTTTAAAGAGAATATCATCACCACTCCAAAAACTACATAGAGCAGCCTCTTCCCCTTCTTTAAAGCGGGCCTGCAGGGGAAATTGCACCATAAATCACAGGCCACTTTATTTAAATCTACGCATTCCCTAATCCCAACCAGCCAATTCTCAAACATTTTATGGGCCCATGATTGCAAAATCATTGCTGCTTGGATTTTTAAGCAGTAATCTTTAAATTATGGTCCATAGCGGTAGCAATACAAATACTTGGTAAAAGATAGATTCCCTATTAATTACCCTATTCATCATAATCATTTATCCCTTTCTGGGTTTCTTCCTTAGATTTTTCTTCAAAAGGAATTGTTAATGTCCTTGCTGCCGACTGAAGTTTTGTTTTTGCTCACTGAAAACAGAACTGAAATATTGTTATTATTTCTATATTGATTTTAGCAGAATCAATTCACGTTGCTAAATTATTTAAGAGACAAAAACACTCATGACCTGCTCATTTCTTACACAATAGCCCGCCAAGGTTCATATAAGGTCAGTTACAAAGAACTTGAGAACAATACAACTGCCTGGCTGGAACAAACCAAAATCTATCTAATCCTGTATCCAACAATAGTCGGGCAGATACTCTGAGCGTTCACAAACAGCATAAAGGTGATGTCATTTTCCTGCCACCAGCATTTGATACTTCAAGATATCCGACCTCTGTCCAAGGAGGTTCCATTTATCTATCATGGCTCACAGAAGCATAGAATGTTAGATTTGGAAGGGATGTCAGAGGTCTTCTAGTCCAACTGCCTGCTCTGTGCAGGAAACTTGCTACAGCTGTTAATAGACTTATTCTTTGTAAAAGTGTCTAATCATTTTCTAAGCCATCTAAACGACTGGCCATCGCCCCACAACAGAGGTGCCATCTTTTTACAAGCCTCTCTCAGTTGGTTTTTAACTCAGGAAAGCAGGATGGCGAAGGGGGATTTATCTGGTGCAAACACGCCCTCAAATGTTCAGCAGCTATCCGTTTTCTCACCACGTGTAGGTAGTGGTGTGCACAGAACCAGTGCCCTTTGAGCCGATGGTGAGGGAATAGCTTTAAGAACAGGGGAGGGTGCACTTACCCCCCACCACCACGCTCCCCCCTCCAGTGCTCTGTGTAAAAATAGTCTGGCGTGGTGACCGCATACCTCCTTGCTGCCTTGTTGATCCCCCGACGTCGTGCATGCATGCAACATGTACATGCACACCAGGCACTTCTGGCTACTTCCAGTTGGGGGATCAATGGGGCAGCAAGTACGTATGCTGCCACCCCACCAGATTATTTTCACATTGAGTGTTGGAGGGCGAAGCGTTGGGTGTGTGTAAGTGCACCCTCCCCCCACGTTAGAACTGGCGGAACCACCGGTCTATCAAACTGGTTCAGAGGCCTGGAAAGGGCCTCTGAACTGGTTCATCTACATCCCTACATATAGGCTTGCACATGGAAGATTTTTGTACTTATCCAATCACTAAATAGAGTTTTCCCTGGGATTCCCCAAGCCCAGGGAGGTTCAAGCTCTGTTGATAAGAGGGGTGGAGGTGGCAGCATTTTGAATCTACCGATAATACAGAATAGCCGGGCAGCTCAGCAGGGATGATTCAGCATTTCTTTCCCTCATGTGAGCTTGCTCTGAGACAAAGGCTTTAATCTGCTGCAGCCCCCATAACTTGTGGCAGTGCATTCTATGCAGTCATTGCATCTTGTGTGAAAAATGTACCTGAAGATACTGCCTATCATCTTCTCTGTAGTTTTCTCAAGCATGACGCCTGTCTATTTTGCCACATTTATTGGTAAACGTTTCACTGCCAGATGAAGCAACAGAGGCAGGGAAAGTGCAGCTACATGAAGACCTGTTTTTTAAACTAAGGTAATGTAGTCTGTATTGGTTATATGTGGCAGAATTGAAGATGAAAATATTAACTTGGGATTTCCATATTGTTTAGACTACAAGCAAAAATTGAAGGCACCTAAATTGTAATCGTGAACGGATGGTTCTTATATATTTAAACACCTCTGTTTTTGTTGTGAACATCTTTGTAGCTTAAGCACACGTCCTCAGCAGGTCATTTTCTTCAGCACATGTGATATAGGAAACCAAATTAAATAAAGACTGAAGCAATAAAAATTAGGGATTGTGGCAGTAATTTAGGTTGGATCTTTTTCATGTGCAAACATATATTGCTTGTCTGGATTCGTTGTTTCATAAATCCTCCCCTTCAAATGCCATAATCTTTAATTTTTTGGTTCCTGGCATCTTAAACCTCTTTTATTGAATTCATTTCCCTGGGATTCATTAGATTCCCAATCTAACGTACAATCACAGCCTTGGGACTCTCACAGACCTTTTCACAACTTTCTTAATTTTTGGCTTATTAAATCTACATCTTGGGGAAAGTTGGCATATATTAAGTCTTGCATATAAAAATAAGTCTGAAAGACCAAATATATTTTAAACAGTGACTGGAGGAAAAAGTATGTACTATGTATGATTACAGGCATATATCACATCATCATAATTAACCAGAATATTGTGGAAGCATGCCTTCTTCCAGATTATATTATTTTAAAGCTGTAGATCTAAATACACATACTAGGCACTAATCCCCACTGGATACAGAAAGACTTGTTTCTGAGTAAACTTGTACTGTAAAGCAGTGACTGCTCTGGAGTAAATAGATACCAAAAAATGCAATGGATAGAGAAAATGGAAACAGAAATGGATATGGAAAGACACAATGAGTTTTACTAACAGCTGTAAGAGGAATTGCTGAGGTTCCTCTACATACAAAAATCACTGCCATCAATCACAGACATATTAGAAAGTACAGTATACAATCATGAAATAAATCTAAAATGAACAAGCAACAAATCTGTTTTTCTCTAATGCCTACATTATCTGTATATGGTATTCTCAGTGATATAGCAAGGTATGTAGTCTGGAAATTGCAGCTGGTACAGAATGCAGCAGCCAGGTTGGTCTCTGGAGTTACCTGAAGATATTATATCACACCCATTTTAAAAGAACTACACTGGCTAGCCATAAGTTTCTGGGTGGAATACAAAATGCTGGTTATTACGTATAAAGACCTGAACGGCTTGGGACAAAGCATTTAAGAGAAGGCCTTCTTCGTGAACCCCACTGCCTATTAAGATCATCTGGGAAGGTCTGATTGTGGTTGCCACCAGCTTGGTTGGTGGCAACTTGAAACCAGGCTTTTTCTAGGGTTGCCCTGGGACTTTGGAGCATGCTTCCTATCAAAAATAGAGCCTCCCCTTCTCTGGATGTTTTTAAGAAGGACCCGGAAATGTACCTGTTTAGTCCGGCTTTTAGTATATAGTTTTTAAGTTTTAGAGTTTTTATCTGTATTTTAAACTGTTTTAATTGTGTTCCTATTTTAATTGTTGTGGTTTTTTTAGATTGTGAACTGCCCAGGGACTTGCTCATGGGGTGGTATAAAAATGCATTAAATAAGTAAACATAAATTAATTTAATTAAGGTTGGAGGTGACCCGGGGGCAAAATCTGAAACATAGCCCTCTCTTGCTGCTCTCCCCACTCCACTCCCCTCACCCACTTCCACTCCGCCAGCCCTGCTGCTCACCACCTGCCAGACCACACTCATCCCAAAGTCTGCTTAAAGGGGCCGCCTGTTTTTGCTAGGATCAGAGCTGCGCCAGTGAAGAGCTGGGTTAGGAGAGGTTAGGGTGAGCACCCTAAAGGGTTGGGGAGGTGGCAATCGCGGCAGCTTGCAGGCCCCCCACAGGCCAGGTGCATGGCATTGCCCTTGCGCAATGGTGGCTACGCCATTGCGCATAACTGGGTAGTACAACTGACTGGGAAAACACTAGCAGTTCATACTTACTTGATTAAACAAGAGTGTCTAACCCACTCAGGTATAGGGACATCGGAACATAGGAAGCTGCCATATACTGAGCCAGACCACTGGTCCATCTAGCTCAGCACTGTCTACACTGACTGGCAGCGGCGTCTCCAAGGTTGCAGGCAGGAGTCTCTCCCAGCACTGTCTTGGAGATGCCAGGGAGGGACTTGGAATCTACATGCTCGTCCCAGAGCAGCCCCATCCCTTAAAGAGACTATCTTACAGTGCACACATGTCTCCCATTCAAATGCAAACCAGGATGGATCCTGATTAGCAAAGGGGACAATTCATGCTTGCCACCACAAGATCAGCTCTCTCCATACAGGTAGGTATACCTACATGTATGTGTAGATAGATAGATGGATGGATAGATAGATAGATAGATAGATAGATAGATAGATAGATAGATAGATAGATAGATAGATAGAAATTAATAACAACACATGGTCAATGGAAAATGTCAGTGATTCCATTTTACTATTAATCGAGGTTAGACAGAAGTCCCAAAGGCATATTCTTTGTTTGAAAGGAGTAGTCCTTATCTACAGTCACTGCTCTGCAGAGTAAAATGTGTGCCTTTCATGTGCCTTTCATTTCAAACCATTCCACATCCCTAATGTGATGTGGTGCATGCCGCATTGTAAGCTTATACTCAGTTGAAGGCCACACCAACAGTCATCGGATCCCTGCAGTTTCTCTGATGTGAAATGTTGACCTTGTACTCAGCAATTCTACTCCTCCCTTCCCAGTCACAGACTGTGAGACTGTTCCGTCCCATAAGCAAGGAATTCTGCAAGATTGTTCCTCCCCATAAACTATTCTGGATTATCCGCCACAGGGCTTGATTTGTGTCAGGGCTCACAGGCATCCGTTTCCACAGCTAGAACAGATGAAAGAAGAAAAGCCATAGAAGGATGTGCCCATTGGGCTGGTGCAAAGTGCATCTCTCCCCCCACTCACATACCAGGAACTGGGGAAGAAAATTCGAGCTGTCATTTCCAGTCATACTGATGGAGCCCTTACCAGCTCGTCTCTAGAAATCAAGCACTATTCCACCACCCAGCCAAGCATTTCTATTACAGGCCAAATTTAGATTAGCAATTACTTTTGGGCAATTGCGTAGAAAACGTTCATTTCTCCCTTGAAAAGTTTCCGTAGCCTTCATTAATTGTCACCCAGGCAGCACAAATCAGGCTTTTTAACTTCTTCCTAAAAGGGTGTATTGTTAAAGCCATCAATATACATGCAAAGGCCTGCTTAGATTGCGCAGCTCCCTTAGGGCACTACACCACAGTGGCTAAACAGGAGGGTGTGGTTTACTAAGGAGTATATTCCCACGGCAGCCTATAATGTGACTTAACACTTTCATCGGAAGCTTTTACTTGGAAGAAGGGGCGGAATTATACATTCCAAGCATGTGGGGCTGCCGTGCCAACGTCCCTCTCAATAAGATCAAGTTCAATTTACCCCATGTCCTGACATAATCATGTGATGATGTGATGTAGGGATGTGCACGAACCGGCAGATGGCCGGTCCAGTGAGGGGGGCGGTTTACCTTTAAGGAGCAGGGAGGGTGCTCTAACCTCCGCCTCGTTTCCCCTGCTGGTGCTGAGCCCAGAATCGCTGGCACGGGGCGGCAGCATGACCAGGGCGGCAAGAAGATACGTGTCCCCCTGCACCAGCGGGGGACACGAGGCGGAGTGGGGTAAGAGCACCCTCCCTGCTCCTTAAAGGTAACCCCCTTCCGCCGGATTGGTTTGGAGGTCCAGAAAAGCACCGGTTCATGCACCTAATGTGGTGCATGCAGCATTGTAAGCTTGTACTGTACTACACAAATTGGCCAAGGTGAAAGTCACTGCCATCAAGGGAAAACTCCACCACTTTAGGAGGGGTCTAGGCAGGAAGAAGAAGAGAACCCAGGTCAGGAGAAGCATCTTATCAGCCCCTGAAGGGAGCAAAGCCGACCTGAATCAAAACTCTCTTTCTCTTCTGTAAGTTCTGTTCTCGGCTTAAGCTTTTAAAATTGTAAGCCACCTGGGAGCGTCAAGGCAAAAGAGAGAGACATATAAACAAGACCAGCCCGAAGGTTTTTGGCCCCCTAGGCAAAGTTTAACTCTACTGCCCTGCCCCGCCCCCACCCAGCCAAGAAGAGCGGAGCCCCCTCTTTCCCTTGAGCCATGCAGGCCTGCTCCTTTGCGAGGCTGAAGGACCAGCAAATGACGAGCCCTTGCTGCTTTGGGGATACGGTGGGAGAAAGTTCCCAGTCTATTGTGAGGGTGATGGCTGCGCCCCCCAAGAACTGGTGCCCTAGGCGACTGCTTAGGTCTGCTTAGTAAACGGGCTGGCCCTGAGTATATATGTAGTAAGTAAGTAAGTAAAGAAATATGTATACAGGATGAGGCCCAAGGAGGGCAGTTGGCCAAGCTTTTAAAGCACCATTGCAAATTTGGCCACTGCAGGCCTGATGGGCAGGACAATAAAAGCATAACACACTGAAAGCTGAAAGTATGGCAGTGTTATCACTTCTTTTCCAAGTGTAGACCTTGTCAGAAATCATAATGACCATTCGTCCCCCCAGATGGTACTGGCTCATGTAAGTAAAGTAAAGTGTGCCATCAAGTTGGTGTCGACTCCTAGCGCCCACAGAGCCCGGTGGTTGTCTTGGGTAGAATACAAGAGGGGTTGACCATTGCCTCCTCCCACGCAGTATGAAATGATGCCTTTCAGCATCTTTCCTATATCGCTGCTGTCTGATAGAGGTGTTTCCCATAGTCAGGGAAACACACCAGCGGGGATTCAAACTGGCAACCTCTGGCTTGCTAGTCAAGTCATTTCCACGCTGCACCATTAGGTGGCACTGGCTCATGGACCATATAGCAACGTTGCCTATCATCCATCGCCTTCCTTGGTCCTTTATTCAATAACTCAGAGAGCCTGAGCAGGTCCCAAATGCTACTTTCATCTCTGACCACAGAGCCAAAAGCTAGAGGCATGCTGTGCCAGACAGACCTTCCTTGCCATTGCTTGTTCTAACAACTGATTTATATCGTGGTTACACATTTTTATTATTAGCCTATCTCAAGACCCACACTAATGACAGTACAAAGGGACTCTGGCCTACTTTAAGAGGGTATATTTATTGTTTTCTTCGTCTGCTTCCAGTCATTTAATAGTTAATAGAATATAGACCATTTAATTTATTTTATTGCAAATCCTTCCCCCGCTTTGTGGCATATCGGCTACTGCAGAGGCCAACTTCTGAGTCACAGCTTTATACAGTGATTGACAGGTAGATAGCTAGATGGGCACATAGACAGCCAGTGGTGTGATGCTGCAGCTACGGGCAGGGATGCAATCCTGGTACTTTCCCCCCTCCAGCGTCTCAGCAGGGACACAAAGCCCTTGGCTTTCCACATGGAAACAATTTGCTGCTCTTGGTATTCCAGCCACTTATTACGATTACCATGCTTCCTGTCTTAGGAACATAGGAAGCTGCCGTATACTGAGACAGACCCCATGTCCAGCTAGCTCAGTATTGGCCTCACAGGCTGGCAGCTTCTCTCCATGGTTTCAGGACGGAGTCTTTCCCAGCCCTACCTGGAGATGCTGCCCGGGATTGAACCTGGGACTGTCAGCATGCAAGTCCTATGGTGGACTAGTATCAAGACATCCTAAAACGAATGACAGCGAATGCCCACTGAAATCTGGACATTCCATGCAAATGCGTTCCTATGGCCATTTGGAAGGAACCGGTGCATTTCGGTGGGCATTCCCTGTCATTAATTCTAGAATATTCCCTAGAGCAGTGGTTCCCAAACTGGACGCCTCCGGATGTTGCTGAACTACAGCTCCCATCATCCCCAGCCACAATAAGTTGTAGCTGGGGCTGATGGGAGTTGCAGTTCAGCAACATCTGGAGGCTCCCAGTTTGGGAACCACTGCCCTAGAGTCTACATGATCCTTAACTTCTTGTAACAGAACCCACCCACCCCCCCAATTATTGCATCTATCAAATTATTGCATCTGTGAAGGAGGTGGCCATTGGAATGGGCGTGGCTATGGGTGTGTGGCTGCTAGGGTGGGTGTGGTTATGGTGGCTGTCGTGGAGAGCGCCTGCACTTCTGAATTTGTGACTACATCACCATAAGATAGATAGGCAGACACAGCAATGGTGTGGGGGACAGAAGGGTAGACAAGCTAAAGTAAAGGTAAAGTGTGCCGTTGTGTTGGTGTTGACAGCTGGCACACACAGAGCCCTGTGGTTGTCTTTGGTAGAATACAGGAGGGGTTTACCATTGCCTCCTCTCACACAGTATGAGATGATGCCTTTCAGCATCTTCCTATATCGCTGCTGCCTGGTATAGGCGTTTCCCATAGTCATACCAAGTTACCCATACAAATAATAAGAATAATTGCTAAAATCTGTTATACAAGTCTCTTGCGTCACTTACAGAAATGTACGTAAAATGTTTTGGCAATTATTCTTATCATTTGTAAGTCAGATGAATGCATATATTTAAATATATATGAGACACAAGTGTAGACAGAAACTATTTACTCTCCCTGCCTTTCTTTGGGTAGATGCCATTTGAACTGTACTGCACGGCAAATCCAGCCAATAGACACTGCCCTGAGCTGGGCATTCACCCAGCACCCATCTGTTTTGCACTAAAGGTTTTCCTCGACAATCTGTTTTTTAATACCATAAGAGTGCAGTAATTGGGTATGATCCAAATGACCTTCCTCAAGATAATGCATCGAATGTGGGAATATCACATTTCCCAGCATCCAAACCACAATATTGTTCACAGGCAAAAGGGGATTTCCACTCCCAAACCCTTAACCTCAACTAGTGGTTCAATTGCTATTGCGAGCACTATGTGGAATGCCATGGAACCCTATTGCACAGTGCGCTGTCAGTAGGATATAGCACATGCAGCAAAAAGGCAATCTTCCTGAATACTCTGGAAATGCCTTGTTTCAGGGGCAGCGGAGATGGACTATTACCTTCATATTCTGCTTGTCGGCTTCCTGGAAGCATCTTGTTAGCCACTGCGAGAAACAGGATGGTGCCTAGAAGGTCTGACCCAACAGGATTCTTATGTTCATTACAAATTTCTCAAATGCATCATTCTCAAACGATGACAATGTTATTTGATTATAGGCCTACATGATCAGGAAAATTACTCTTAAGTAGTCCAGTTGAAATTAAAAGAACAAGTCAGACAATGCCTAATTTATTCTTTTAATTTCAATGGGACTCCTTTCAGTAATTTTCCTCACCATATAGGCTGTATTTTAAAGTCCACAGGTGTTTTCTGAAATAATATTGTGAATATTTGAGTTTCTGGGACTTGAAGATTCCTTGTAAAGGTCTTCTCTCCCCCACCCACACATACACTCCTATGCTTTTCTGTGGATCAGCCTTATGGAAGCATTGTTCCAGTTTTGTCATATATCATCTGTTGTTTGTTTTTTTGTAAAACAAAAAAACAGGGCGGGGGAGGCTTTGCAAAAATATTCAAAGTGGACTTTAATTTGCTTTGCTAAGGAGCTAAAGATCAATCGACTGAATATGTGAACCAAGAACAAAGGGGGGAACAGAGAAATTGCTGCTAATAGTTATTGTACTCGACAGAATAAAACATTGTGCAACATTGACTCTTTTGAAGTCAAAAAGGTATGCCACTTCAATTAAAAACCAAACCAAACCACAAGAGTGTTTATTTAGAACAAAGGAGCTTCATGGGACAAAAATATCAATGGGGAAACAAATGCAAAACTTAAAACACTGTAGTGGAACAACCTAGGAAACAATGGGCCTAATCCACCAGGTACGGTTGCAAAAATGAGTAGGACTGCACAGAAAAGGTATGCTATAAAGATGCTCACGTCTGATGGACTGCACTAAAGTAACAATTTATTATGATTGTGGGCAAGATACATAAAATAACAGGCATTATAATCAATATGCCCCAAGATGGTCTTATTTAATGTTAGAAAATGAACTATGACATTCTGATAAATTATGTAGAAAACCTTTTAGCTGCAGCAAAGATCATTCTTTCTAGATACTGGAAAATGGCAACCACATCTGCAAAAGAGGAGGACTGATTGTGTAGGGGCAAAGTGGGCACAGCCCCCCTAAGGATCGGTACCTGCAGCTGCCATGTTGCTCACCTAACTATAAGTTGCAGGCATCATTTTGAATTCAGTAAAACATGCATCCTCTCGATTTCTCAAGACCTGGACGTGGTGCAATTCAGATTCCCAATTGTGTTTCATGCACATTAAAGGGATGTGGTGCAATTCAGATTCCCAATTGTGTTTCATGCACATCCCGACCAAGTGCTGGTATGAATGATGGAAATTTGGGCTGAGACAAGCAAACAGGGTTGGACCTGCCTACTCTTAGCCCCGCCTATGGTTACCTGTAGCTCTCCCCTCTCCTCCGCTGCCTTCCAACCCCAACAGGCAGCAGCCGCCACTGAGGGCAAATACTTGTTTTCTGCTCACCCAGAGGGCAGGAGTCGGCCTAATGAGCTTACAGGAGGGTAGATGTTGGTTGGACATTAGGAGAAACTTCTTAACTCTAAGGCCAGTTTGACAATGGAATCAATTCCCAGCCATCTTGTGGGAATGATCTAGCTCTGAATCTTCTGGCCCCTCTATGGATTCTACCCACAATGAATTTATGGGAAATTTCACAATCGGATAAACTGACACAGTGCAGAATTGAGACACTTTTAATAACTGAGAAACAGCAGCTAACTATTGCTAACTAACAGCAGAAACTAACTATTGGACTACTGTTTCTACTGTTATGTCCCTGGAAAGAAATATTTTTTGTAAGAGATAGGTTGTCTGATGGGCACCAATTATAACAGTCTTTTTGTTCTTTTCTTTGCCCTCCACAGCAACTGGTATTCAGTGGTATACTACCTCTGAACAGAGAATTTCTATATAGACATCATGATGACTGATAGCCATGGACAGATCCATTCTCCTCCATATATCTTTTAAATCCCCTTTTAAAGCCAGCAGCCATCACCATATCCTGCAGCAGAGAATTCCATAAATTAATTAAAGAGTTGTTTTTGTTCTCCTGCATCTAGTGGCAATCGGTTGCACTGGCTGATCCCAAGCCCTAGTATCACAATTTCACCTGTTCTAATACTAGTTAAAATCCAAAGGACCTCATTAAAATGAATAGGCTGACATATCCCTTTGAAGAACATGGTGTATCTGAATGAATATGAGAATTTTAGAAAGAGAATATGGAGATGTCCTTCCCATTCAGAAGGAGCTAAATATGTGCCAGTTTTCAATATCCTCTCCCATGGGTATGGATTTACTGAAAGTACAATGAGGTAGTTGGAAACAATTACATCTACTTACTGCAATGTCCACATTTCCCCCTGCAGCGCTCTGTGGACGGTGCATTACAACAGAGATCATCTCATTCATTAGTATTTCAGCAAGCCTTTAAAACGTGTGAGCATATATGGAAACAAAAATGCCACTCGGGAATTCTCAAGGCACAGTGGTCCACATAAAATAGCTCTTGTAAATGATCACAAAATAATTTGACATTCCCTGTTGAAAATGTTTCACTAGAGCTGGGAAACATTTTAACATCTACCTTGAATTGGTGATTTCCATCTGATTATTTATTCAGGAGATAATTCTCTTTTTTTAATATGGAAAGAGCAATTTTTAAAGGAAAGAGAACTTTCTTAATAAGAAAAAAAGAACTCCTGCTTGCTAGTTGGGGTTCAGTGAGGATACAAGGAGTTGGGTATCCCAGACAGTTGAGGTGATGGAGTGGATAGAGTGTGGGATTCGATTTGAGGGAGACCCTGGTTGTGGTTTTTTCCATTGACATGGGGCACCCAGAAGCACTCTTACCCCTGGACTTCCGGGCATTGAGCCAGACAGCCAAGCGGGACTGTGAGCTGTGCTGGGCGGCCGAGCACAACCTCTGCTTTAGAGACGGAGTTGGGAGTGAGGAAAGAAAGATGTGGGATAGGAATATGTTGAGTCGTGTGTTGAAATGTTTCTGCATAAATATACCTGTTTTATATTCTGACGTTCTTGTGAGTTCAGTGGCTTTTTGTGCCCTCAAGAACCCAAGTGTTAAAAATACTGCATGTGTCACTGTGTGTGTGTGTGCGTGTAGGGGGATGATCCTCCACAAAATGCAATCAAAGCGGGGGATCAAATCCCTGCTCAAGTATTAAGCTCACTGGAAGAATTGAACTACTCACTGGTTAACTAAGGAAGCACAGGAAGCTGCCTTATACAGAGTCAGGCCATTGTTGCATCTACTTCAGTATTATATGGGCTCCCCAAGATTTCAGTGTACATGCAGATATATAAAATCCTTCCAGGATTGTACAAGGACTGCTCAAGCAGGACGAAACAGGTAAAAATTACCTAGGATACCTGTTGGGTAATATTTGGACAAGGAGCAACAACGAGAAGGAGCAACATTTGTACGAGGAAAGGCCAGTGTGGCCGGAACCTAAGGGGTATACTCGTGAGTCAAATGGGCTGTAACCCAAAATTTGGCTTTTAAAAAGCCAAATTTGGCAACAGAGCAAGGAGCTACTACTAGAATAAGAACTTGCAAGAAAAAAGATCTGGAAGAACTTTGAGTAATATTTGGATAAGGAAGGAGCAATAACTTGAACAAGAACTAGTAAGAGAAAAGATCTGGAAGGATTTTATATATCTACATATACAAGGACTGTGGGCATATTTGACCTTCAGCCGCACATTTTGGGGGCTAGAACACAGACATTTTCTTCAGTAATTGTGTGTTTCATCATATATGTTTAATGTATTCATGTTTCATGAAAGTTGTGTGTGTGAATAGACTCTTATACACGATATATATACTACCTAGTATATGTTTTGTTCCTTTGGTCCGTGTATCTTCTATTCTTTCATCCTCAAGATTTCAGGGAGGAGTCCTTCCCCACCTTATCTGGAGAAGCTGCCAGGGATTGAACCTGGAGAATTCTGCATGCAAAGCAGATGCTCTACCCCAAGTTACAGCCCATAGCCTTGCAAATGGACATTGTGCTTGCAGAAAGCTGTGGATCACAGTGGGAAGCTTTCCTGAAAGTGACACTTTGGTGCAAAGTTGGCAGCAGCTGCTTCTATGAAGTCTGGAACTTGCATTCCAGCCTGGTGTTGCACAATCTGGAACTTGAACACCAGACTGGTGTTGCGCAGTCTAGAACTTGCATTCCAGACTGGTGTTGCACAACTGCACCACATCTAATTTGTTTAAATGCAAATCCCTGGTTTTTAGCACAACTGCGCAATCTTCTCTCAGTAGCACAACTTTAAGAACATAAGATTAGCCCTGCTGGATCAGGCCCAAGGCCCATCCAGTCCAGCATCCTGTTTCCCACAGTGACCCACCAGATGCCTCCTGGAAGCCCACAGGCAAGAGCTCAGGGCATGCCCTTTCTCCTGCTGTTGCTCCCCTGCAACTGGTATTGAGAAGCATCCTGCCTTAGAAGCTGGAGGTGGCTTATAGCCACCAGACTAGTAGCCATTGATAGACCTGTCCTCGTTACACAAGCACTTTGTTAGTCAAGATGTCAGCC
This sequence comes from Hemicordylus capensis, assembly GCF_027244095.1. Classification (NCBI taxonomy): domain Eukaryota; kingdom Metazoa; phylum Chordata; class Lepidosauria; order Squamata; family Cordylidae; genus Hemicordylus; species Hemicordylus capensis. The sequence continues at coordinate 17,841,645 of NC_069665.1, forward strand.
CACACCTTGCAGCCTAGCCTACCTCATAGGATTGTTGTACAGGTATAATAGGAGAACTTGTACACAAGTTCTCGCTAGATCAGGGCTGCTCAACTTCAGCCTTCCTGAAGATGTTGGCCTACAACACCCATAATCCAACACTATTGGCCACTGTGTCTGGGGATTATGGGAGTTGTAGTCCAAAAATAGCTGGGGGGACTAAACTGGCCTGCCCTAGATGAACAGACAGAGAAACAATTCCTTGTTTTAATGCAATCCGTAGCATTAGCAGCCAGGGATCAATACTCCCATTGCACTGAACTCAGTATTGCCTTAGATTATTTTCCTGTGTATCTTTACTTGAAAGTAACGATGTAACTCTGTGAAATTTACTCTAGAGTAAATATCCCTAGGAGTGAACTCTCAGTTAATGAAATCTAGCCACGGCCTGGCTATTTGCTGCTGATATTTCTGTCTCTAATAACTCATCATTTTCTTAACCCAGTTATACTGCTGGCCAGCAATCATTACCTTGGGGATCACAGTGAGAAGCTTTCCTGAAAGTGACACTTTGGTTCAAAGTTGGCAGCAGCTGATTTGCCTTCTGCACAAAGCTAGTGAAATACTCCTCTGTACTGACAACACTAGAAAATATCAGTACAGTATATTGGGGGAAGGAGCATCGAAGAGGCAACATTAACATTTTCAGCAGAAAGTGGGAAGCATTTTGCCCGCCTCCAGCTGGTTTTTTTTTCCTAAAAGAGAAACCATGATATACAGTATTTCACACTCCCACACCAAAAGTGTATTTTCTCGGAAGTCAGTTCTTTTGATTTTGATAAGAGTTAACTTCCCAGTGAAGATGCTTTGGATTGCAGCCTTTTATTTTACTACATTCCCAGTTTATGATTCATTCAGCAATACAGAGGGGCTATTTATCTGGAGGGGGAAACACCTCCCCGCTCCCAGCACACCAGTTATGTAAACACAGATGAAATGTGCAAACAAGAAGCATCACCTAATTTGGACTGTGGATTCTCCTCCTAATGCATCAGTAAGCCAACTACCATTTTATGACCCAAAGTATCAATTTTCTCTCTCTCTCCTCTCCCCGCACCCTCCAGTTTGCAGATACTGGGAAACAGACAGACAGACGGACCCACGCGCTTTGACATGAAGGCTTGCAAATGGCCAATGGCCCAATGGTGAGCAAGTGTCCAGATCGTGCAATGCCATGAAGAGGCCATCTCTCTTGCAAACCCGCATACACATAACCAACGCGACGCGCAGCCCTCCCGACGACGCGGATCTCCCCCCACGAGTCCCCGCCGCAGCCACTGAAGCGCAGGCCCATGAGCCGAGGGTGGGCGTAAAAACAACGCCCACTTGTGCACGCAAAAGGAGAGCGACCGCTCCGGAGGCACCGCTGGGATTCGAACCCAGGATCTCCTGTTTACTAGACAGGCGCTTTAACCAACTAAGCCACGGCGCCAACCGCTAGGGTGAGCCGCAGAGCAGCCTTCATGTACCTCCCAGGGCCGGCGACGTTCGCTTTCGAAAGAGCAGGCCGCGTCGTGCGGGCGGCTCAAAACACACGCAGAGAGCCGCCGTGCACGTTTCGGCAGGAGGGTTTGCTTTTGCAACGGGCGGGTCTGAGCGCCCCGGGGTGCTAGATTTGCACGTTCTGCTGTACGCCAGGGATGCATGCAATTTAAAACCCCAGCAGAGGACTATGATGCAAGCCTGCAGCCGATGTAGGTTTGCATGGTGTCCTCGGAGCGTGGACCCCAAAAACTGCATCCTCACGACCAGCTCTCTTTTCAGATCGGGGGTCATAAGATCTTGCATGCAGATTTCGGTGCATTGCGAGGATTTGGCGCAGCGAGCAGAGCACTCCGGAGACCGAGCAGAGGCGCCCAGGGAGGGAGCTCCTGGCTTTACCAGACGGGGGGGACTCTTGTCTTGTGTGGTCTCTGCCGGCGGCGGGTGCAAAGTTCCCAAGGCGGGGGTGGGGGTGGCTGGGTGGGATCTCTTTGCTTTCGGCACTTCTACGGACAAACTTCACTTTAGGACCGTATAATACGGTTCAGAATGATGGTGATGGGAACTCTCAGATCGCATATACACGAAGAACTGAACTTGGCTTCCTCCGAATTAAGGCTCTTTGGGCGAGTTACTAATGGGGTTTGCTTTTGCTTATACAATGCTGGATTTGGTCCTGCAGCTGTGCTCTAAGGGCTCGGGACAAGAAGTCACTTTCTGCCACAAATGGTTGGGATTGGGAACGCATAATATGAATGTTGGAAAATAAATAGTCTTGAGTTCTTTCAAAGATATGTTTACGTTATTAAAATGTTTTGTTGATAAAATATATTAAATCAGTATTTTGAAGCTATTTAAAGTGTCCTGGGTTTTAAACGGACGTGCATACTCCATAGTGGCACTGATTGTTTTAAACTTTTCCAGAGGTTAATTTCTTAGTGATAAAGTGTCTTTCTTTTCTTCTACAGTCTTTGATGTTGTTTTCTGAAACAAACAGCTTCAACGCAGCTTCCTCTCTGACAGTGAATAGTGAGCAAATGGCTGAGACTGTCCATCCACTTCGTATAGGCAGCCTGGAGGAGAAACAGGCTATGCCTTCTCCAGCAATCAGTGTGATTAAATGGAATTTAGGATTTAAGGATTTCCCTTGTTCTATATGGTTTGCTTTTTGTCTTGCTAATTAGTTCTGTTTAAAAGAGCAGTGGTGACCACACACTGTGATGTTACTGGGTGAGCCTGGATTAGTTGTGCTTGTCTGACTTAATTTGGAGAATAAAATATTTCAAAAGATGTTTTGCTCATCTATTGACTCTTGCATTATATATGAAGACCCATACAAATAGCTGTATGATAGCTGACTTTACAGTCTCTCAGAAAAGTAAATTATTTGTAAGTTAGAAGAGGCAAGAAAACCTCAGACAGAACACTAATAGTTTAAAATATTAATTTATTAAATCAAGGCTAGTACTGTTCCCAAATCCAAAAATTAGTTCAGCATCCTAATCATTCCAGCCAAAACTAATTACATCCACAATTAATCACATATTTTAAATATTCTGAAGGGTTTTCTTCCACAGAACCACATATAATGCCTTTAAATAAAACTTAACTACAAAATGATTATACCTAATTAATAGGGAACAGAGAAGATGATATACTGGGGCACATTACTATTCATTGACAAAAGAAAATTTTATTGAAAGGCAGTGGCTGACATCCAGACTAAATTACTCCTGAGTATACCTATTGAAATGAAGTAGTCTTTTAGAGTAACTCAGAGTTATCCTATGGGATATCAGCCTGTATATTTAATTGGGGGGGCACCACTTTTAATTAGGAAAACCATTCAAGTTATATCATTTAAACAACTTAACAATTAAAAAGCCTATTATCTTTTACTGATATTTTTATTTATCCCATTATTAAACTACAATCTATATATAAGCATGTTACATACCAGGCTATCTACTTTTTTTCTGTGCTAATTTTCTCATAAACATATCGTGTAATTACAAATGCATTTTTGAGAAGCAGCCCTAGATATTAAAGCATCCATCTAATATAAAGCAATCTAATATCTCTTCAGGACAGAATTCATGCTGATATTCAGAAAATTTAATACCTCCAAAGTTTAATTCATTTTATATAAATGTATTGCTATGACTGAAAAGGTCCTACGAATAACTGGCAAGGTTAGCTGGCAACCAATTAATATGTCCTGCTTTCTCCCAGAAGACAAAGCTGTGAATGGATAAAGTAGCTCAGCAGAGTATGAAGTTGTAAAATTTAAAGTAAAAAAGACCTGCAACTGACTTGTATTCCTTACGCCTGACAGTTTTCTCTCTCCCCACATACATGTGTGTATAATTTGTGTCATCTCTAATGCAAAGTCTGTGTTGTACAGTATTTAGATTGTGAGAACTGATACACACTGTGCCCTAAATCAGGAGAGATTCATATGGCTTCTACCTTCAAAAAACGACACTTGAGAGTCACAGGGTACTAAATTGTGTGAATGTGTTTGGTAATACTGATGTTTATTTTATGTCTTCCAACTAGCAGGTCACAATGGACTCTTCAAATGACCCAGTTCCACAGGAATCTCAGCATAAAGTGACTTAATTTAGTCGTAATTTCTGTGATAATTTAGTTATCCTAAATTACGACAGAGCTGGGGAAAGTGGTTGTGTGAAAAGACACACTTTGGGTTTTTGAACTAACAAAGTCTAGATTTTTTTTTTTAAGTTCCAAGTACTGTATATACAGGCACATTTCCACACATCATACAGTATTACAGATGTCAATATTTTTTTTAAAGTCTGACATAAATAAGCATTTTAATTTTTGTTCACTGCAGGTTCATTAGAGATCAGAAGGCAATGGAGGAGGCACCGGTAAATCACTTCTCTTTCGCATTGCCAATCGACAGAAAACACAATTGATTTCCACTTTGTCTTCATTATTCTGGAAGATTAAGAAAGGCTTCTCGCATTCTTCACACTGATTTTTTTAAAAAAGAACATTATCAGTGATTCAACCGCAACAGGTATTTTAACACAAGCAGCAAACTGGCATTCAGATCAAATTCTGGAAGGGTTAAGTAGCAGCCAGCTGGTAGTAAATGCTCTTTACAGTCATTCCACAAAGAAAGTTATCCTAAATTTTTTGTAATTTTTTTTTTTGCTTGCTAGTATATCATATTGTCTTTAAAATATATATTTGTATATCGTGATACACTGGAAAGGCAGCTTTTAGGAACAGAACAAGTCTGCACAGAGAGACCTATTAGGGCACCAACACACATGCATACACAACAGACACTCTGTCCACTTGTATACCCTTTTAGGTGGACAACCTGATACGTGATGCGGGCTGATGCCATCCTTGAAGTGAATGTGCTGGGTGGAATAGGTCAAGAAAATGTGCCAGCTCTGAGATCTTCTACAGCGGGTGGGGTATCCCAAGATCAGCACTTGTATTTATTTATTAATTTAATTTATTTGTCAAATTTGTGCACCGGCCCAAACTTTCATCTCGGGGCGGTTAACAATAACACAAAACAAGTTAAAACATACACAAAAATCTTAAAACAATGTAGGCAATCTAAAAATTAAAAAAACAGATTAAAACTTAAAAATGTAAAAAGCTGAAAAAGCTTGGCTGAAGAGGTGGGTTTTCAAGTGCTTTTAAAAAATTGTCAGAGGTGGGGAGGATCATATTTCAGTAGGGGGCGCATTCCACAGTCTCGGGGCAGCAACCGAGAAGGTCCATCCCTGTGTGGCCACCAGCCAAGCTGGTGGCAACAGGAGACAGACCTCTCCAGATGACCTCAATGGGCGGTGGGGCTCATAATGAAGAAGTGTTCTTAAATACCCACTGCCTCAGCCATTTAAGGCTTTATAGGTTATAACCAGCACTTTGTATTTTGCCGAGAAACCTATTGGCAGCCAGTGTAGTTCTATTAACAAAGGAGCGATGTGGTCTCTCCGAGATTACCCAGAGACCAACCTGGCTGCTGCATTCTGTACCAACTGGAGTTTCTGGACTATGTACAAAGGCAGCCCCACATAGAAGTCAAGTCTCGAGGTTACCAACATATGTACCACTGTTTTCTTTGTAGGAGAGGACCCTTTCAGTGGCTTATAGTTGTAGTAACTTCCTGCCTTCCCTGCAATCTCTTGTTCCAATTTCAAGACAAAGTGTTTTTTAAAAAAGTGTGCCATGTTAATTCTTCCAGTTCATGTTAGTTCTTCCTCTCCACCATTTAACCCTGTCCCTTCAGCCAAGTATATTTTTATTTCTGCAAGGAAAGGTGCTGAAATTCATGCTGTCCTTCTGCACTCTAGATCCAGATGTATGGGGGAAGGATGCAGTTTCCCCACTCTGGGGGAAATGTAGCTTTCACATGCTCAGAGATGTTCTCTTTTTGTTACTGCTTTGCCTGTCCAAGGACTGAACCCTGACATTCAAAACCAGTTCCAGTTCTGAGCCTTGGCTCAGGGCCAAATGACACATGCTGTTTAAAGTGCTGTTAAACCTGATGGGCTTCATTTCCTTCAGCCAGATTGCCCTCCTCAACTGCAGGTTGGGACCAAATATTCCTAGGACAGCGAATGAGATGATCAGTTCTATCATATGAATAATATACTGACCTTAGTTAACTTGGAGCCTCTTGTTTTTATGGCTTGTATTACCAGAGGGATTTCATTAGCATTTTCAATGTCCCATAATCTCAATGTAGAGTCCTAAAACATTAGGAACATTTTTAGCTATGAACAAAATTACTTTCCCTTCTCTGCCTCCAAGAATATAGCTCTTGCTAACAAGTATAATTTTAGCATGCATGAGTGTTTGGGTACATAGACAAACCATATAGTGCCCAAAATTAGGCATAATATAAGAGATGTTTTAAAAGCATGAACACAAATGTTTCACTGGCTACAAGCTTTCTTCAGTATTTATTATTATTATTTATTATTTACATTTATATTCCGCTCTTCCTCTAAGGAGCCCAGAGCGGTGTACTACATACTTGAGTTTCTCTTTCACAACAACCCTGTGAAATGGAAATGCCAAAAATACTTAACTGTTAAGTATGTTTTAACATAAGTTTCCAAACTGCTTCTATACAATCATTGATACCTTTGAGGAAGAAACAAGTTTCTTCTTGTCGCTACTCATTGCAACATCTGTCACCCAGTCCTTATGGCCCTGCAAAGAAACAATTTTCTCAATGTTAGGCAAAAAAGGGAAATTCCTGGGTATGTTTTGGTTCTATTCTTATTTTATCTCACCACTATTCACAGCCTTTTCCATTGTGAATGAAATGTTTCGGCACAGGTTCTGATTATTATGGAGAAATGCTGGTGTGATTTGACTTTTGCAGTACAGGTATTTTCCTTATGCCGAGGCGACCCTTTCACAAGGCAAGGGGAGGTGGTTGCTTCAGGTGGCTGCTTTTTGGGGTGGCAGCAAGATACATCTGGCTGCTGCCATCAGAGCAGCTCTTTGGGACCGATCTGACCCTTGCAAACCTTGCAAGAAGCATAAGAAGAGAAGGGGAGGCTGCTGGCAACTTTCCCTCCTATTCACCCCTGGCTCCACTTTCAAAGCTTGCAGAGGTCAGTTTTGAAAGGTAGCTTGCCCCCATGGGGCAAGACAGCATTTGGTGCCTCATCTCAGGTGTCAAAATACCTTGGCCGCCCCTGTCATCATGAAAGGTAGATGATATTAAGGAGGGGCCTTAAAACTGCAGATGGCTCTTTATTAAAAGTGCGACTCAGTCTCTGGCTGGTACAAGCAAAACTAAACTTTAGCATTATTGCCTGCTCATGCCTCATTATGTTATAGTTAATAAACGACTGTAATGGCTGATCATGAACCATCTCAGAAGTTATTATTCAGTTGCCTAGCAATTGCAATTCTGCTACTATGTCTTTTTGCAGACTTTACAGATGGCTAAGCTGGGACCGAGTGGCAGTGGTGAAATATCGGCACTGAGACACATACATCGTAAAAGAAAAAGGGTGCGGAGGAAGTCAGTACTGAAAATAATATAACTGTCAGGATATTGAAAATGGCATGTACAGTATAATGATCTTTATTAGACCGATGTAATGAAGTGAAGAAAAATACTCTCAATATGCTCTTTGAATTATTCTTAAAGTACATTTTAAAAGCTTCTTTACTCATTTGGTGACTGATCCTGCATAGTCAGTTGGAGTTTTGCACAGCAAAAGTAAGTCCCCCTTTGCTAAAATGGAAGCTTACAGAGTACCTTTAAACTTAGCCTTTTATATACTTCTCTTGCATCCCAGACAATTATTGTTTTGTCATAACCACCAGACACGACAAGTGATGCTGAAATAAAAAATTGCAACATCATGTCACTGGCTTGTGCTTTATCGCTAATGCATAGAGACGCATTCATGCAGGAAACAGTTGACTAACAACGCAACTGAAACACAGCATTAAGAATATTAGTCATATTTCAATATATAAGAGGCATCAGATAAATCAGAATTAACACATTCTGAGAAGTTTGAATGAACTCAAAAGGAAATAACCATGTGATACAGCTCTGTTAAGGCTGTACCACTTCAGGCAGCAAGTGATACAGCTCTGTTAGGGCTGTACCACTTCAGACAGCAAGTGTAGGGATTGCATGTTTGAATGCTTCTCTGGGCCAGTCACTTCTCTCTCAGCCTAACCTACTTCACAGGGTTGTTGTGAGGAGAAACGTAAGTATGTAGTGCACCGCTCTGGGCTCCTTGGAGGAAGAGCGGGATATAAATGTAATAAATAAATAAAATAAAATAAAAGTAAAATATCACTCTTCCTCTAAGGAGACCAGAGCAGTGTGCATGGTTATGTTTAATCTCACAACAACCCGTTGAGGAAAGTTGGGCTGAGAGATCTGTGACTGGCCCAGGGTCACCCAATGAGCTCCATGGCTGTACGAGTGTATGATTTGAACTTGAGTCTCCCTGGTCCCAAGCTACAGACTGCAGTGATACACCAGGACAGTTGTCACTACACCCCAACATAAACATTACTTGCTTTTATAGTGTCCCAACAAGATCATGCAACAAGTTCTCATGCAGCCCAAATGAACCTAGGTTGTCCCATCATGATTACATGAGACAGCCCTATGTACATTACATATTAGGATACAGCCAGTAACTATCTGGCAACCTGTGGCAATAGAAAATGCCAGATTGGAGGGTAAGAATAACAAGATAGATTTGGGTGGAGCTTTCATTCATCCCATCCACTAGCAAATGACAGAGGATGTTTTCATGCAACATTAAATCAGTCCTGGAGTAATGGTGTTTCTGGTCCTCTATGTAAAAATGCCCTAAGGAACACAGAACACCAGTGGGTGTTCAGAATATTGTATGGCTTGGCATTTTACTTCTCTGCTCAGTCATGTCCTCTTACAATAAATCTTAATAAGTATTTCAATTAAGGAGTGTTTTAGAAGCCTGATTAAAGAGCAATACAAGCCATCAAGTTCAGTTTACCTCAAATTACATCAGCAATCATTTAATCAAGATGGAAAGCCATTTCGTTTTGAAAGTGAGAACTGAATTAGTCCTGTGGGTTGAATAGCAACCCTTGTGACTCATCAGCAATAAACGTCCTACACATTTGTGTAAAGGAGCTGTAAAGTGGTGCTTTGCATAACTCACCATCTTTACTGAAATCGCAGCAGCCAACAATACCTATATGACCTTGATCCAATGTAATGGGCCCATGAGAACGGAACTCCCCAGTTCTGACATCCCATAGTTTTAAGGTTTCATCCCAGCCTGCTGTGCACAAGTAATGGCCATCCAAAGAAAAACAGCAGTCTGAAATTGCATTGGTGTGTGCCCTGAAAGAGATGTGAACATCACTGCTGTGGCATTTACTGGGTTTACCCATCCATAAGGCAAATGGAATATTGGACTATGCCACCAGTACAACAGAGAATACCCACAAGCTACTGCACTTCCCGAGTGTTCTCATTATTCCTAATCAGTAGCGTAGCAAAGCTGGAAAGGTAGGAAAGGAAAGGTCATGCCGTCGAATCGATGCTGACTCCTGGCAACCACAGAGCCATGTGGTTTTCTTGGAAGAATACAGGAGTGGTTTACCTTTGCCTTCTCCCGTGCAATATGACATGATGTCTTTCAGCACTGCCCAATATAGGAGTTTCCCATATTCTGGGAAACACACCAGCGGGGATTGGAACCAACAGCCTCCTGCTCTCTAGGCAGGTTGCTTCTCTGCTGCGCCATTAGGTGGCTAGCAAAGCTGGAGGTGGGGACAAAATCTGAAATGTGGCCTCTCACCCCACCCCCCGCCACACCCCACCCCCACTTGTGGCCTGCCTGCTGGGTTTTGCTCATCCCAAGTGCTAGTGAGAACAGGCCTGCTTAAAGGGGCCACTTTTTCTCGCTGCGATCAAGGCTGTGCTGGCAGCAAGGGGCTGCGAGGGGGGGGCAAGCATTCTAGGGGGGTAGGGGAGGTGGCAAGTGCAGCAGCTCCTGGGCACCTGTGGGCACCCACAACCTGGACACACTGCACTCCCTTGCACAATGGTGGCTATGCTGCTGCTCCTGATGCCATTATTCGTAGGTATGAAACTGCCAATAAGGCAAGGTTTGGAGAAGCAAGGTTTACATGCAGACTAATCCTATGCATGTACTTAGATGTCACAGTAAATCTCATTTAGTTTAATATTTACTTGCTCATAAGTATGCATATGATTGCAGCTTAGGCTAATTGTGTCATTTTTATAGTCTTGTTTTTAATTTTTGTGTGAACCGCCTTGAGATTGTTTTAATGAAAGGCGGTAAACAAATTAAACAATAAAATAAATAAACAAATAAAAATTAGCTGCATCGTTGTTTCTTACCGGTCAATTGTGATCGTGGTGGATTGTGCTACGATATCCCAGAATTTCACAGACATATCAGATGATACTGTTGCTATTCGCTGGTTGTCAGGATCAAAACGGCATCGCGTCACTGTGCTTTTGTGATACTCTAAAACAAACAAAAAGCAATTCTAACTTGACATTTCTGAAGATAACAGACTGCCAAGTTCTTTGGGGCACTTTTTACACATGGACAGAGCTAGCAGCTATTTTGATGGTTATCCACATCTGCACTCCAGCTTCCTTATTGTCAGTGGCTGACAGAATGATGAAAATTACTCAAGAGTGCTCCCACTGAAATTAAAAAGAGGAATTAAGTAATGCATACATTGTCCTTTCAATTTCAATGGGACTACTTTGAGTAATTTTCCTCATCCTACATGCCTTAAAAAATACTAAGTTTATATAGGTCAGAAACACAGAGCAGGAATTCAAATCCTGCTGCTCACACTCACTGCTGTACACATCACAACTAATGATCTAAATACAATCAAAAATAGAGAGAGAAATATATAGGAAATACATAGAAATTCAGTAATGTAGAATAGTGTCACCAGTACTGCCTTGAACTTTTTGGAGTCTTGAATTTACCAACCCCACTTATCACTTAAATTTGAAATTATCACAATATTAGCAATTATACGTATAAAGTGAGCCCATGGAATCACTGTATTAATCAAATCAGCCCAATTTTATGCTGTTCACAGACACAGACTTTCATTGGGCACTCTGTAACATAACAATTTTTTACAACGTATGCTCATATGCTGCATTCTAAAAAATTAAGTTAGGTTACAGAGTGCCCAGTGAAATTCTGTGTGTCATTAAGCACTACGGGCAATTCCTGGACCACGTTCTTTATGACTAAGTCCCTCTGAAATTAATAGGATTTCAGTTGGTCATGTGAACTTGTCTCATTGATTCCAGTGGTGCTTGGTAGGTGCTGCCCTATGAACACAGATCTGCAGACCCTTCCATAGAGATGAAGAGGTCATTCTTTGTGATCCATATAAGGAGACTGCTCTATGGCTAGAACTCTCAGATTTCCCAAAGCTGCTTTGGACAGGTGTGGATCTCATTGGTGTGACTGCACAGAGACCATGAAAAAGAAGAGGAGGTTTACCAAATTTTTTAAATGTTACCTTTGACAAACACCACCTGTTTAGCATTTACGGCATCACAGATGAATAGAGCATTTTCCAGATCCGAACCAGAGACAACGTATTTGCCATCATGAGAAATATGACATGAAGTTAAAAGGCCATCCTGTTCTAGGGACCACTGCAAAAGAACATAAACTGAAAATAGAAAATCAAACATAACAAATGAATTTCTCTATTTCTAATTCTACGATGAGCCTTTATATTTTTAACAACTGGAAAAAAACTTTTTACAGTCTTTTTTTTTTAAACACCATGATAAAAATTCTTAGCAATTGAATTAATGTAATGAGGTCTTTAGGGAAAACTAAATGTGGATGGCCCTTTTAGTATAAAAAAGCCACTTGAGGAAGGGTTGATCTGGAAAAGCAAAGCAATGGAAGATAGGAAGCTGACGTATACTGAGTCAGACCATTGGTCTACCTAGCTCAGTATTGTCTACACAGACTGGCCGTGGCTTCTCCAAGGTTGCAGGCAGGAATCTCTCTCAGCCTTATCTTGGAGATGCTGCCAGGGAGGGAACTTGGAACCTTCTGCTCTTCCCAGAGCGGCTCCATCCCCTGAGGGGAATATCTTTTTTAGGTTGCTCACACTTCTAGTCTCCCATTCGTATGCAACCAGGGCATACCCTACTTAGCTAAGGGGACAAGTCATGCTTGCTACACAAGACCAGCTCTTGTGGTTAAGGGTGCTTAACACTTTCCCTGCCTGGACGTTTCCCACTGCCTCCCATTAAATATTTAATTCCACCCTAAAGGGAAACTATGCTTAGTTATTAAATAAACATTTTTAAAGAAATCAGTACATACAAGCATTTTTCCTGTTTCAGTATCCCAAGCCTTTAGTGTTTTATCATACGATGCTGTTATCAACCTAAAAATTAAGCACATTTACCTGTTCAAAGATAGAAAACTAAGAATCTATACACATATCCCCCTCTATTCCGGATAAGTTAATTCATTATAATATAAATGCATATGTTGTACCCAGAAAAACCTACACTGTATCTATGTATACGACCCAGATAGAAGAGGTTACATCATAGATCAGGGCTTGTCTAATTCCAGAGGCCAGGGAGCCATGGCGCCTAGAAATTTAACCATGGCTCCTAGCCTAAGATATGCAGAGGTAGAGTTATTTAATAAAACATTTTTGTCCCAGTCCACCCTGTTTCTCTTCCACCTATGTTACTTGTAAAAGAGATAATGAGAAGCCTATTTGCCCTACCCCTCCACAACGTCCATCACTAAGTCTAGTAATCATTGCGTGTTCATTGTCTAGCTCCTAAATTTTGGGGCTAGCTCCTGTATAAAAATGTTTAAGGCCTGTTTTCTCTGTGCAAGTTGGTCACTGAGCTTGTAAATTAGGTATAGAACAATCCTATGAGTTATAACTGTTGGATGGATATTGACTTCACTTGCTCGTAAGTCCCCCTGTAAGGCACCAGAGGCCTTGATCTGGGTGCTTGGGAAGCAGAGATCATACATCTTACACTCTGTGCCTCTGAACAGCTCACAAGGAGAAGGACTACAGAGCTACAGAACTGGGCCAGTTCCACTGGCTAGACTGATGGCGCTCCCTTCTCCCCTGTCTCAAGAGTGGCGGTTTGCAGACTGCCTGTGCTTGTGGCTGCTAGAGAATTTGAGCCCTGTACTGCAGGGAGACCTGGAGTTGGGCTTCGGCGGTCAGTTGCTGCCCTCCTGACACCTGCACCATGATGGTCTACACCAGACTGTTGGAGATGCAGCTCCTGATAGCCTTGACTCTTAGCACCAGCAACCCATATTGACCACTAGGGGCACTGGGGGTAGAGACAGCCAGCATGGGCATTCCCCCTCGGACCATGCTTTCTCTGCTCTAATTCCCCTTTGTGAGACTGATAGCTTTCATTCTCTCACCTCCCTGTCTTCTCCCCTTCCCCCACTTCCTGTATGAAGCTAGCAACCAAGCCTGTAGGTCTTATCTATCTTCCTGATGGATTTCCTAAATAAACTACTTCATTTGGAACTTTAATTCCATGTCTCCAGATAACATCAAGTAGCAGTGCTCCCTTATCCCTGCACTTCCACTGCATCCGGGGCAGATAAAGAAATCTCCCCACCCCTCTCACAGAGACAAGGCTGCCTTTCTGGCTGCCTGGCCATAGCTATGTGTGTGCGCACATGCTGGGTGGGGTGGTGTTACAAGCCCCCTCTTCAGACATTATCCCTGGCAGCCGTGCTCGAGCCTACAGTGTTGAAAGGAAGACCCTCCCTGGCACAGTCACTCATCCCTTCCAGCTGGCCATTCATGGTTACAGTTCCATATGTGGACAGGGCAGTGCCATAACCATGACGGCCAGTGCTTACATGAGCACCAATGTGGATTGCCCAAGGCTGCCACTCACGGAAGTACCGAGATCCTGGTTATGGCACGTCCCCCTTCACACCAATGGAGCAATAACTATGAGCAGTGGGCTGGGGGTGGGGGGGTGGGTGACAGCATCAGGGCGGGACTTCCTGCTCGCTTTCAGTGCTGTAAGCATGAGCGCTGCCACCAGGGATAACGTCTGAAGTGGGTTCAACCATTACCACATACTGGTTGGTGCTTTTCCTGCATGGCTAATGTAGGGGGAGGGGTCCACAAGGACAATCTTGTGGTTAGCTGGGGGCAGGATTACCAGGGATGCTGCCAGTGAGTATGTTGTTTATTTATTTTATTTTTACATTTATATCCCGCTCTTCCTCCAAGGAGCTCAGAGCGGTGTACAACATTATGTTTCTCTTCACAACAACCTTGTGATGTAGGTTAGGCTGAGAGATAGACGACTGGCCCAGAGTCACCCAATGAGTTTCATGGCTGAACAGGGATTTGAACCTTGGTCTTCTAGTCCAACTCTCTAACCACTACACCACAATGGTATGTTGTTGCCCAACTGGCTTTTGTTTCTAGGCTCCTTATAGACTAGTCCAGGGCTTCCCAACCTTGGGTTCCCGGATGTTGTAGGACTACAACTCCCATCATTCCCAGCCACAATGGCCTGGATGATAGGAGTTGCAGACCAACCACAGTGCTAGCTTTGACATCATGGCTGCCCAGCATACTGGGACTGTAGAACTGCTGGCCCCTGCCCACTCTCCTATCTTTAGAATGGATATTCTGGATAGAAGCTGTTCCAGGATTAGTTTTCCTGGGTATTTTCCAGAAACTTATGTTGCTTGGTAACTTCTGTGTCACTAACACAGCAGTACAAAACCACAAAATCCTATTTTGTATAACAAAAAGCATTCGATAACATTTACCAAAGCCTATGTGTTTCATGAGAGGTGCTTATAACCTATGTTTGCCTCCCACAGCCTGTTTTTCAACACCACCCATTATACCAAAATAGCCTTTCTTCCTGAGTAACACAGAGCTTAAGTACTTTTATCACAATGCTCTTTTAGTGTTTTGACCAAACTTGTACAATAACATACCTATCACTATATGCACATTTTGATTAGATATTTTAAAATTAGTTGCAATAATAAACTAGTCAGGAGCCAAAAAAAATTCCAAACAGTAGTTTTTTGACAACTTAGAAAGGCTTTTTTATTATTAGGGATTTCTGTTTCCCTCATATCCGTAGAGATTAGATAGCTAGATTGGATAGGGCCTCTGCTCTTAAAGCATTTGGCATAATGCAACACCATAGGGGCCACAGAAATCACCATCAGCCAATTACAAAAAGCAGCTTTACTGGGAACAGCCTATATTCTGCGATTTCTATACCGCCCTTCCAAAAATGGCTCAGGGCGGTTTACCCAGAGAAATAACAAACAAATAAGATGGCTCCCTGTCCCCAAAGGGCTCACAATCTAAAAAGAAACATAAGACAGACACCAGCAACAGTCACAGGAGGTACTGTGCTGGGGGTGGAGAGGGCCAGTTACTCTCCCCCTGCTAAATAAATAGAATCACCACGGTAAAAGGTGCCTCTTTGCTAAGTTACCATTGACCTAATGACCCATCTTACAGGCTCTTTCTCACAATAATGATTATTAGGGTAGGAGAAGCCTGCTACCCTAGTTCGAGAGCTGTGCTCCTGTTTTGTGATTGTGTGCCCGCTAAAAACAAGGCTGGTGGCAGCTGGGGCTTGCTCACGTGCTAAGCCCCAACCGGGTAAGTCAAGCACACCCAACCCAGATTCCACCCCCAGCTTCAGAAGAAGACAGGAGGAAAAACCTTCCTACCCAGCTGGGGCTTAGAACAAAAGCAAGCTTCCTGCCTCCGATCTTGTTTTAAACTCACAGACAGCCACAAAAAGAAGCTTGCGCAGCTCCCAAACTGGAGTAGGAGGCTTCTCCTACCCTAATAATCATCATGGTGGGAATGAACCCACCATACGAAGCACTTCACACACACGCAAGCGCTAAACAAGCCTTTAAAATCTACTTAGTATGAGTTGGTCAGAGAAACAAGTGAAAATTGATGGAATATTTTTTGTAATACTGTCACCGTCAAATTAAATAATTGACTTTCCTAGGAAGGACTGCATTGTCTGTTCTGTGTTTTGTCATGATTCCCCCACTCAAGTATTATAAAAACACACAATTCAGTTCAAGACATAATCCATTTCACTGTATTGCTTACTGATACAGAACATACAATAAAATGGTCACCTTTCATTATCCGGACTCAGGCAGCATTCAGAAATGGGTCCAGTATGCTTGTCAAAAGTCTGAACAGGGCTATAGTGCTCAACATCCTTCAACAAATAAAGACAAGCTTTATTATTAAGTGGTGCATTAAGACTGTGAAAAGCCCTGGCTAACATCCATACTACCAGTACTGTGCTGGTGCAACACGGCCCCAACATCCAGACTAACACTGTTCCATCACACAAGGGGCCATTTTTGACAACCTCCCCTCCCCTCTAAAGCCCATTCTGCCTTCTGAAAATATGTCCCTGAGATCTGTGCGATCCTCAGGGACATATTTCCAGGCGGGACAGTGGACTTTGGAGGGAAGGGGAGATAACTGCCCCTCCCACTTTGCACAATAGTACAGCAATGGTCTGGATGTCAGTCCCCATTGCACCAGCACCAGCACCAGGCAGATCCAGATGTCAGCCACTGTCTTTAAATACACTTTAAAAAAAAAAACTAAAACAGTTTTAACAGTCCTCCTTATAAGCTGGCCACCAAATTTGAGGGTTTGAACTGCAATTATCTCTGTTCATCAATCAGACTCATGGCCCATTTAGCCCATAATATTTCACCAACAGGGACCAATCTGGGATGTTTAAAGGAAAATGCAATGACATTTTAGACTTTGTTTCCATTATTGTTTTCTCTTTTTACTGTGTATATTCTGTGTATATTGATGTTTGATCTAAGATCGTAAATAAACAACTAAACTAAAACAATCACCCAGCACACAAACAGTAAATTTCATTTCTCACCATCCACTCCTACATTCCAGTGTCAGGCGCAGTTACAACCATAATGCGAAGCTGCACGTTTTCCACACATTTTCATTCTTGTTCTTTATAGTCCACAAACCACTATAGACTTCTTTTTAACATATTATACCCATTGAACCATCACCAAATCCTGTGAATGTGAGTTCTGGAGACCAGCTGTTCACTGTTCAAGAAGACTGTTGCCATTTTAATTAGGCATGTACAGTTGTCTCGAAACATTAAAAAACCTGCTTCGTTTTTCATTAATTATTCACTAAAGCTTTGTCTTAATATAAGTGATGGTTTAGACTTTAAAACAGTACGATCACTTAGGTTCATTGCTGCAGTTTTGTCACAACTTACCCAAAGTTTCACTGTGCTGTCATATGAGCCTGAAATAATTTTTGTATCATCAAAACAGAAAAGACAGGAGGTCACAGCATCTGAATGTCCTCTTAAAATTTTAAAATGAATCTGTCAACAAGCAGAACAAAGATCTCATTTTTATCTTCTGTCATTGTGTTGGTAAATACACTGAACTACAAAAGGACTAATTGTAATAACCTCATTAGAAATACCTTCTGTTCTCAGACAGCATGTACTCCCTCATCCTTTCTTGGGAATTTCTCTCTCTCATACATACACTAGCTAACTGATAAAAATTCTGGACAAGTGGTGTCTTGATCAGTCTGTATTGACCAGTCTGCTCCTTGTAGAATGCTGCAGGGCACAACTTCATTTATTTATTTATTTATTTATTTATTTATATTTTACATTTTATATCTCGCTCTTCCTCCAAGGAGCCCAGAGCGGTGTACTACATACTTAAGTTTCTCCTCACAACAACCCTGTGAAGTAGGTTAGGCTGAGAGAGAAGTGACTGGCCCAGAGTCACCCAGCCAGTCTCATGGCTGAATGGGGATTTGAACTCGGGTCTCCCCGGTCCTAGTCCCGCACTCTAACCACTACGCCACGCTTCTACACCACGCTTAGCAGGTGGAATCCAGTCTTCAACACAACAAGGTGTAATAAAGGTGGGGTGGAACTTGAGCAATAATCCTCAGTATGAGAAGTGGTCGTTACAAGGGTGTCTTTATTTCAATCCTTGGGGGAGGATTTGATTTCATGGGGCAAGGAGTTCCATAAACCACAGAGTAAGACCACTCACCCAGGCCCGTAGCCAGCGGGTGGCATGGTGTGTACCTGCCACACCAAAACATTCTCTTTCCTCCCCTGCCTCACTGAGGTTTCCACTGACGATTTTATCACCTGCCTCCCCTGACTTCTGCAATCCCCTCCCCTCAAAAAAAATAATTTAAAAAAAATGTATATGTGTTTGGAGGCTGGTTACAGGCCTGCTCTCACCTATCCTCATCCTTTAGTGACAGGACCCGAACTAAGAACCATACTCCCTGAGCGTGTGAAGAGTGCCTTTCTTTCAAGTACCCACAAAGGTCCAGTAATGGGGAGGAGGCGGAGATACTTCAGTTCTGGGGGCTCGTCTGCCTCCGCCCAGGAAAGCCAATCAGGGTTCGAAATGGGACCCCGCCCCCCGCCGTCAGTCGAACACCCCGCCCTTTGCCTGTCGTAGAGCAACAACACAGAGAGGTCTCTTTTCCTTCCCTCCCCACCGGGGGGGGGGGGGCGGCGGGGAGGGGGGGTCTTCCCCACCCCACTTCTCCAGGCGGGCGAGCAAGGAAGGCTTGGCCCTTCTCCAGGAGGGCTTGGCCCTTCGCCGCCGCCGCCGCCGCCGCCTCACCTTGGCCAGCCTCTCATGGTCGCCCCCCGAAGGCAGCAGTGACGGGGCCCGAACGGCCAAGGGGTCCATCCTCTGGCTTTCTCCCCCTCCTCGGTGGCCTTTCCCCCGCGCTGGGCGCCGCCCCCTTCTCCAGGGCGGCCCTAGCAACCGGCCGGGCCCGCCTTTCGGACCCTTCGACGCCGCCTGGGGTGGGGGTGTTGGAGGCCAACCCTTTCCCTGCTTCCCCCCCCCCCCGCACCGCCACAACAAGTGGCAAGTGTCTCTGTCTCAGCAGCACCTCCACCACCCCCGTCCAAAATAGGCTCCCGTGCGGTTTGGGGTGGGGGTCATTGTTTGTTGGTGCTCTGGAAATCTTGTTTCTAAGTCCCAGACAGGTGCAGGGGGGGGGATTGTGATGAGGGAAAGACACTCTGCACACGGCCAGAAGCACTCTCCTCGCCCCACGCTTTGAGAAAGGAGCCCTGCCCTCACATTACTCCTATCCAGGCATTGTGCTGTACATGTGTAGAGGTGTCTGTGTGCACATGTGCAGGTTTGTGTGTGATACATCTACATTCTTTTTTTTTTTTTTTTTTAAGGTAAGCTATAGGCATATACCACCTTAAGTGGTGCAGCGGGGAAATATTTGACTAACAAGCAGAAGTTTTCCAGTTCGAATCCCTGCTGGTACTATAATTGGGCAGCAGTGATATAGGAAGATGCTGAAAGGCATCATCTCACATGGCGTGGGAGGAGGCAATGGTAAATCTTTCCTGTATTCTACCACAGGGGGTTCTGAAAACTACAGGGCTTTGTGGGCACCAGGAGTCAATATCGACTTGACAGCACACTTTACCTTTAAGCTATAGGCATGCTCAAATGCAGGGTGCAGAGAGTAAGCTACTTCTGTGTGTAAACAACTCTGTGTGCATATGCTGTACACAGATTGTATGTTCTTTGAGCAAAACCTTGCAGCGAGGAAATGGCTTAACTAGCAAGCCAGAGTTTGCCAGTTTGAATCTCTGCTGGTGTGTTTCCCAGACTATGGGAAACACCTATATTGGGCAGCTGCAATATAGGAAGATGTTGAAAGGCATCATCTCAGACTGTGCAGGACATGGCAATGGTAAACCCCTCCTGTATTCTACCAAAGACAACCACAGGGCTCTGTGTGTGCCAGGTGTCAACACCAACAAATACATTTGATAGCTTCATCCCCCCAGTGTCCACTGTCACTGGGAAGATTTAGGAGCTGCAGACTGACTGGGTAAGGAGAACCCCCACCACTACAAAAATAATCTGGTGCTACCTAGATTAGCTAGATAGCACACTTCATGTGGGGGTTATTTCTCCCCTCCCCCAAAGCAGACCCTAACACAGTGCGACATGCATAATGAAATTTTACATCATTTCCTAGTGTCTTGATCAGTAGCCAATGCCTTGGGGGGGGGGGATCTTCTATTTGTTTACCTAATTTTTAGCCCAGGCCTTGACAAATTTTCTGTTAATCTAAGAGTCAGCCCAAAAATTTACAAGTCAGGCAATCAACACTTGGAAACATTGACAGACGTTGTGAGCAATCAGAGGGAAAGAGGGCAAATGGACTTTTCATCATCTTCTTTAAAAGGAACATACTTAGAACAGAAACACGGCTGCCTAGAACAAATAAGTTATATTAAGTAACTCTACCTCTGAATATCCTAGTTTAGGCACTGCAGCTAATTGCTAATGGCTCCCTGGCACCTGGGATTTGACAAGCCCTGTTAGCCACTCTGGAGGACAAATGTGAGGCAGAAATGCATTTTTTTATTATTGTTTTTTTTAAAAAAAACACCTCAATAGAATTCCCTGCTTCATATCTTCTCAGATTTTTCAGGAAATGATTTTAAGACATTAGACTTAGTAAATTCTGTTTATTAAAATTTCCTCGAGCTTATCTTCATTAAAATGCAGAACTTGCATGATTCCTCTTGATATTACAATATTGGAGTCACACAAAGTTGAGCCTTTTCCAGGATTCCACATTTCATTCGGTTAGCTATGAATCCACAAAATTAACAACATGTTATGATTTGATGCTATCAAATCCAACATAAATACAGTATTTACAGGACACTCAAATATGCTTTATATTGCTGATCTGCCATCATAGAGGAGATCTGTTTTGAGACTTGAAGGTGAGATATAAGAATCCAGGCTACCGTTTTTCTAGTGGAAGATGTTTTAGCCTAAAAGGGGGGGGGGACAGGTGTTGGAGGGGGGGAGGAGACAAGAAAATAATTGAATAGGTAAACAATGGAAAGAAACATTCAAAACTGCAACCAGAATTATCACCTGTTCTCTACCAACTGGTAATGTGAGATAATGCGAGCGAGCGAGTGAGAGATGCAGGGATTCAACAGAGCTTTTTTCAAACCAAAACTTTAGGACTGCCATGTTAACTTTAGGATTGCCCTGCTTGTAATAAATGAATTCACAAATGAGCCTGTTGGTGTACATTTTCACCATCTAAATCCAGTAATATTTGAAAATGCAGTTAAGCATCATAATTCCTCTTGATTACATGCCAACAAATTAAGATTATTCTCTAGTGAACAGATAGCATATAAATATACAAGATGCTATTGCATCTCATACGACAAACAAACAAACAAAAGTTTAATACTGGCTGCACAAGAACAGGCACTAAGAACAAATGCAATAAGAGCAAAAGTCGAAAAGTCAACAACAAACAGCAAGTACCGCCTTTGTAAAGAAGCAGATGAAACAGTGAACCACCTAATCAGCTGTTGTAAAAAGATTGCACAGACTGACTACAAACAAAGGCATGACAAGGTAGCAGGGATGATACACTGGAACATCTGCAAAAAAATACAAGCTACCTGTAGCCAAAAATTGGTGGGACCATCAAATTGAAAAAGTGGTAAAAAACGAAGATGCAAAAATATTATGGGACTTCTGACTACAAACAGACAAATATCTGCCACACAATACACCAGATATAACTGTAGTCGAGAAGAAAGAAAAACAAGTCAAAATAATCGACATAGCAATACCAGGGGATAGCAGAATAGAAGAAAAAAAAAAATCTCCAAATACAAAGATCTACAAATTGAAATTGAAAGGCTGTGGCAGAAAAAGACCAAAATAATCCCAGTAGTAATTGGCGCCCTAGGTGCAATTCCAAAAGACCTTGAAGAGCACCTCAGCACCATAGGGGTCACAGAAATCACCATCAGCCAATTACAAAAAGTAACTTTACTGGGAACAGCCTATAATTTGTGACAATATCTATAACAACAACAGCAACAATATTGATAATAAAATTCAGCCATCCCAGGTCCTTGGGAAGGACTCGATGTCTGGATAAAACAAACCAGTCAATAACACCTGACTGACTGTGTAAACAAGAAATAATAATAATAATAGTAATAATAATAATAATATTGCCACAGTTTATAAGCGAAAATCTGATAACCTAATCATTTTTAAATGGCAGAAAAATAAAATGTGTACCCTCTCCCTCCAGCTTTTCCTCTTCTGCTCCTGCTTAAAGTGTCTATGAAGAAAGAAAAAACGCTATTAACCTTCAGTTACATGTATGCATGTTGTTTGTCTTTTAGCCTTATCACCTTCTTAAAAGTTCCTGTGGTGGTATATCTGTGATCTCTTCTTCACTGTTACTGTCGCTGCTATCAGCAGTGTCTGAATCACTGTTTTTCTCAGATTTCTTATTCTTGTGTTTGCCCTTGGCTTTGTGTTTCTTGTGCTTCTTTTTCTGCAAGAGAAATCCAAATCTAATCTCTGAGTGTTTCTCTACCTCATTACAAAATTCATAAACAAACAAATAAATGGCAACCAAGTTTTCTATGGTGAGCATGTATAAGATTACCTAATGGTTATTCTGAAATTGAAAAGAAGCCTAATAGTACAATCCTATACATATTTACTAAACAAACAAACAAACAAAAAACACCAGACATATTGTAATGGGTTATGCGCTTAGGTAAGTACTCCACTGGGTCACAGCCTAAAGAAGTTTAGTGTCACCATCACTCTGAAATTACTAACAGATGCAGGCACTTAGTACCCTATTGCTATTCTAAAATGTTCCCCCACACCAAGTTCGGGATTTAATCCTGATTGCAGTCCCCTTCCTTGAACCCACTACATGCCCTTTCCTTAGATCTGTACGTAACAAAACCAAGGTGTTCAGGTTTGCAATAGTTCCTATGTATGTAGACTTTTGTTTACAAAACCTGAAATCCTAACACACATGTCTGGCAGAGAAGGGGCTGATCAGCTTGATTCCAGTCAGTTTCTATGGGCACAAGCAGGAACAGAAGAGAGAGCTACATAGGACCAAAGTATATCTATTTTCTGTAGCTTAAAATAAATCAGCTCAACACTGTCATGTCCCCACTGGGGCTGGAGCTCTCTCCTTTGGAGTACTGGGGGCTGTCAGACAGTAAGGCCTCAGCAGGTGACGGAGTGTTGAGAGATGGGATGGTTGCTGGCACCGATTCTCCCCCAACTCCCTCGGTCTGGCTGAGTGGGGTTTCGTCGACCCCTTTTGGGTTCCCTTTCTCCCTCGCTTTCATGGCCAAGCGAGGACTCTCTCATCCTCCATGAACTCTGTGGCCATTTCCATCATTGGCCTTTGCTTCATATGCCTCCCTGCACTCGCAGCAAGTCTCGCGAGATCTCGCAGCAAGATGTGTCCCCAATGGAGTCTGCCTTCTCCCCAGCCTCCACCTGGGCCTGCTATCCGCCCTCCTCTTTCCCTCCTGGGACCGGGTAAGT
Source organism: Hemicordylus capensis (assembly GCF_027244095.1). Classification (NCBI taxonomy): domain Eukaryota; kingdom Metazoa; phylum Chordata; class Lepidosauria; order Squamata; family Cordylidae; genus Hemicordylus; species Hemicordylus capensis. The sequence goes on from NC_069665.1 coordinate 17,865,212, forward strand.
TGGGTCACTGCACCCAGGCTTGGGCTGCGAAGGTTGCAGGTGGCACAGAGGCATGACAAACATCAAACAAAAAGTTAAATATCATCTGCTTTTTAAGATGAGATCACCTTTTCCTTTTTGTGTTTGTGCACTCTTTTGGTCTTGTGTTTTCCTTTGCTCTTTTTAGTCTTCTCTTTCTTAGTCACTTCAGGAGAACTTGTCAGCTGTATTTCCTCATGCTTTGAAGGAATGTCTAAAGCACAAGTTGGGTGAGGAGAAAAGATAAATCAAACTTCTGAAGTATTAACTTTAGATTTCTGGAGTCCTCTTGAAAGGACTAGGCATCCTATTTAACCTTTTCTTTCTATATACAAACTATAGATACTGAAAAATCTTTCAGTCAGATAAGGAAGTCCAACACATCTACGATAGTACTAATCTTCTCCCAAACCTACTAATATGGATTCTGGATTTTGTACAGAATCTTGGCAGGATGAATGAAATTTTGATTGTACTAGTTTAAGGGTCTGTTGTTCAATAGCATTATTTGTATGTTCAATTCAAATGTTTGTGTTAGTTAAAGCTTAAACAAGATTAAAGAAACAAGCTTTGTTACATTGCTAATGGCATTAAACATTTTTGAACAAGATGATTTGGGGGCAGAAAAACCTGTCGATGTCATAAAAGTACACAACACTAGACGGATTCAAAAACAAGTTTTGTGAAATATTAGTTTAGTTGTCAACTGCAATGTTAAACCAAGCTCAAGGTTAGTCTACACTGCCAGTTTGCTTCTTGTTTACTTCTTTAGCATTATGTAAAAGCCTCTGTAGTTCTGAAACTAGTTTTAAAAAACAAACAAACCACAAATGCAATACAGTAGGTAGGTAGGTAGGTAGATAGCCGTACAGAATTCACATATGCAAGAATATGTCATCATCATTTACCGGAAACAACAGCTGGAGGCAGTCTTGGTCCAAATTCCTCTTCTTGATCAATTCTTTCCTTTGAGGGTGGAATTATAGTAAGAGGAAGCTCAGGTGTGATGACTTCTTTTGAATAAAAAAAGGTTTGGGTTTAAAAAAAAAAAAACACCTTAAAGTTTACAAGTAAACATTATGATCAAATGCAACACAGTAAGACTCACTATCCTGGGCCAGACATGTGGTCCACTGATTTGTTTGCAATTTCAGAATTCTGTCTCTAAAACTGTTGAGATGCCAAAGACCCTTACAATCTATAATAGACCTGCATGAATTTACACCACCTGTTTCTGTTATCTGGAGCATAATTTTGTTCAACACGTAGTTAAAGACTTGACAGCTTTATTGCAACAATTCTTAACCTTCTGTTGGCCTAGAAATTTACCAATTCTACATCTCTTAACAGAGTAAACCTAGAATTCTCCAGATTTTACCAAGCACTCGTAGGCCACATAAGAGTGCCTTCAAGATACAGCTAGTTCACATTGCTTGGCACAATGACACAAACATGCGTCCTCTCCTCATTCTCTCTATTTCAATTAGTTACTTTCTGGTTCAGGCAAACCTCTGCACACAGTTACACTCAAACTAACTATGATTTTTGCTTGCCCTCCAAATCAGGATTGCACATCAGCTTTTAAACGTGATATGGAATACTGGTTTGGAGGGCAAGTACAAGCCATAAGTACATGAAGCTAAGCAAGCAAGGAAAAAAGGAAATGTGTGACCATAAGGCTTGTTGCTGTAATTCCAAGCCATAGTTTGGCATTATGTCTGAACTGAGCTATTGACTATTACCTTGTACGTCAAGTGAAGGAGTATCTGGCAGATCATGAAGCTTTCTATGTTCAGAAGCTGAAGGAGTATCTGGCAGATCATGAGGCTTTCCATGTTCAGAGGCTGGTTCCTTCACTGTTAATGATTGGTCTTCTCCATCACTCTCTTCTTCAGATGAAGATGATTTTTCATCCGAAGAGCTGGCAAAGATGGCTTTAAATAAATCCATGGATGGTCTGCTTTCTTCTTCTTCTACTTCTTCATTGTGACCAATAGATTCACTTGCTGTCTGCATGAGAAAGCCAGAAGCAAAAGAGTGTACACAACGAATAATAAATGGCTTGTGACACAGGCGAGTTTAATTTCAGCTATTTATGGCAGCCTACTTGTGCACCATGCATAGGATATCGTAAGGTTAAATGACATTGGCTCACGGATCCTATTATCTCTGCATATTGATTGGTACCTTCCTTCTGTGCATAGATAATATGACGGTAGCATTGGTGAACAGTAATGTGATTGCTGGATGGCAACATAATTGTCAAGGACTCTTTGTAAGTAGCTAAAGTTGTTGCTACATTTTCTAATACTGTGCTTTTGATTTTGCTGCTGGAGCACAGGATGAATTAACTGTGCTGGGTAAGTTCATGTGCAGCAATGCCCATCACAATTGGATCACAGAATGGGATTATTAATCACTAGTTTACTTTTTGTTTTACTTTACTTCTTCACTTTAAAAAAACTATTCACAATAATACTATTCACTAAAAAGACCTATTTCTGAGGCCAGAGGTAACCATTAAGACAAGGTAAGGACACAGAATATTGACATTTGGACTAATCTGTCTTCCAAGAGGAAAAAGCTGGAAGGACCAAGTATATCAAGAATGCACAGTGTAGTAGGGTTTCCTGGAAGCAAACACTATACCTTATTGGAAACAGCTTCATTTGTCCTATTTTTGTCCTTCTCGTTGACTGGCGTTGGTGGTTGCTCCTGAACATTAACCTTTGATCTAGCCACACTTATGAATTCACTAATGGCATCCTTTTTTTTCTTCTCTTTGTCAGATACATCCCATCTTGATGGCTTCTTTGGCTCTTAAAAGTAAAGAGAAAGTTCTAGTGTTCCTTGGTGAAATTAAAAGTGTCATATTTGTGTCAAGAGTTTCAATTATTTTTACAACACGTATCTGATAATAAGAAAAACACACAGTTTATGGACCACATACAGTCCATTAACCTCAACAAGGCTTCGATTCTGCATCTGGCCCATTCCGTTTTCACTCTACTTGTTACCTAAAACATGTCTTGCTGTTTACATACTACCCAACTACTTCAGCAATTGGAATCTCGTACAGGAGAACCTCCTTATTCGTGGATCCATCATCCATGGTTTTGTGTATCCGTGGTTGGGTGATTGACATCCGACCTTGGTATAAACAATTTAAAACCAGCAAAAAAGGAGTTAACCACATATCTGCAGATCTGAGGCAGCTGGAAATGACTGGAAGAGATCATTTCCGGCCAACATTTTCTGCAACGAAGCCATTTTGTGGCTTGTTTACAGGGGTGGGGGGGGATGGAAAAATCGGTGGAAAATGCTTGAAAATTGATGGTTTTGCACTTTAGGGGGGCATTGCTGGAGGCCCACAGTGCACAGCAGGCACTTTATTTTGCCTTTTCAACCCCTTTTTGCCAATTTTTGGGCCTCCAGGAACCTAACACCTGTGATCCATTGCCCCATTAATCCAGTAATTGTGGTTTCCATATCTGCAGTAATAGCGGCGTATGAAACCCCCACAAATACTGAGATTTTCCTGTATTCTTAAACTTAACAAAAAAGGCAACGGTCCACTTACTGTTTGGAATACTACTTTCCTCCACTCCTACATTTGTGGGTTTGCTCAATGTCTTTAATGCAGAGTCAGATACCGTCAAGAAATTAAATACAGAATACTTGTCACGTTTCACTTTGGGCAATCCAACAATACATGATCTGAAGAAAAATTAAAAGAGGGTTTCCAAGTCATGTTTCTTTGTTAATCTTTTGCTATCAAAGAGATACCTTATCCAAAATGAAAAACACAAGTGAACAGTTAAAGGAAAACACAAAATTATACTTCCTTTGTTGTCAAGAACTTTAAAATTCTATTCTACAAATTCAAGAAGGCCTAAAAATAGCCCATCATATGTATTAAAAGCTTGCACAATGATTTCTTTTCCTATCTAAGCATCTACATTGCAACAATCCAAAACGGTTTTTTTAAGAGTGCTGAAATACTTAACGTACTCTGAATAGGGATCGGGAACATTAAACCTTTTGCACAATAGCTTGTCAGGGTGCCACTCAAACTTCTCTCTTGTGAGCTTCCCAAACATCTTCATCTTTGCAGCAGCCTCTTTGTCATCAATGTCCATCTGAAATAAACCACTCAGTGATTAGTATGCATAGTGCTGCAGAAAACAAAGCAGTAGCTACTCTATTGTACAGTGATTGCATAGTAACTCCCAGAGACAAAAGTTTCTGATTGTCTTTTTAAAGTTTCTGATTGTCTTAAAAGCACAACATTATTTTGGGAAATCGCTTTAAACAGCACTGTCAAGGTTAGTATAAGTCATCACAGTTTGGCGGGAGGGTCACTGAAGGACATGACATAACAAGAACACACCTCTTGATCTCGAGGGACTTCTACTTTATCCGTGTCATCTTCATGCTTAGCATGTGTAAACCTTGAAGATAAGACAGAGCTGGAGGATTTGTACAGCACTGCAGCACGAGAGAACTCCTCTTGCTCTCTTCCACGCTCCCATTCAGTCATATTCTGATCTAAACAGCTTTCTACCGTATCTAATGGAAGATAAATGAATGTAATGAGCAGCTCATAAAACCACACAGAATGGTATCTAATAAATATGCAGACATGGAACAAATACGAAGGTTAACCAAGATACTAGATTTAATTTATATTTATGTAATCTATAATCTCTAACAAATTGGATAACAATACTAAGACAAATTCCTAAACCATCCTGAAATAGGCTAGTATGTTTAGAAATAACCAACTGCACAGACATGAATATAAGGTGTCCAGTTTTAAATTGGGCCATAAGGGCGAAATCTATTATCAAGCCATTCCTTCATGGATTTATTACAGTTTCTCTTCAGTATTTTGTATATAAGATTCTAGCCTCTGTAATCATATTAAGAAGTCAGTTTAACATTATATTCTATCTTTAGTATACATTAGCAGAAAGAGTAAGGAAGGGATCCATTGAAGGAACTTTATATCACACACATGAAAGGAGAGAGCTTTCTTTGAAATCAATGAAATTACTCTAACGAATGTAAGATTTTAGCATAAGGAAAGAGAAATCCCTACAGCTCTGAAGACAAAGCAATCACTAGCATGAATCCTCCCACCAAAAAGAGGCGAGGTCTTAAATTGGTGCAAGGAAATAAGTTTTATTCTGATGTTTAAAAGGATAAATTTGTATACTGATGCAACTGGTTTTAAGTGTCAAGCAAATCTAATGCAAGTGGTCAAAATGTGCTTGGCATATTCAACAACATAATCAACTTCTATTTCCTAGCACCAGTTTGAAGCCTTGCCCCTTTTTGAGGGGGGTGTACTGAATGTATTTCAGACTTTTGATGCTACCCCTCCTTCCACTCATTCTAGCGCATTAAGATGTAGAATCTCTCTCATGACAACAGGGAAAGGGCTGCATGATCATTCACTGGTTACCTTTCTTTTCATGCTTAAGAGTTTCTATGTAATTTTCATATCGCTTTTGTTTTTCTGGCTGCTTTCCAAATGGCTTGAAATCACTAGGACCAGTGGTGGCCAACTGGGTCCCCAACGGCCACTTCAGTGGAGTATCGTGTAAAGCAGGTGCATGGAATTGGTTATACGAAGGTTGCTGAAGCAGCTCTGGAGCTTTCATCTGCTGTACGGCTGCCTGTTTCACTTCTCTGATTCTCTCCTTGTCTTTTTCTGACAGATACTCCAGAACAGAAGCTGCTGGACCTAATAAAGCAACGAAACATTATAACGTGTAGAGTTATGGCAAGCAACACATCTTTTAGTTTAAATGTTAGAAAATAAGTTTACAGGGGTTTCAGCTAAACATTATATTTGTAAACAAATTACAGTTCTATCTGTTGTCAAATGTCTCTTAACCACGTTGATGTTCCATTAGTGAGACTCAAGTGAGTGTCTGCATGGTGCCAGTACTCTGAAGTGTCCCCCCAAGGGAAGCCAGTCTGACCTCATCATTCCACTGGCTGTTTAAAACATGCTTCTTCAGGGGTTGATAGTTGACTAAGACCTTTCTACTGCTGTGATCATATTGATTATAGTGCTGCTGCCTGTTTTATTTATGGTAGTCCGTTTTAAATTTCTTGTTGTTACCTGTTATGTGTGAACGAAGGGGGGTAATGTCTTTAAAACAGATTAGAGAGTGATATTGGTACATACTCTTTTCAGCAACCTACGTCTTAGAACAGATGAAAACAGGACAATTTGCTCCCCTTGAAACTTGGGTCTTGAAATCTGTCTTATAACAACTGAAGACACCATAGAACAAGGCAAGGCACCGATTGGATTGGATAGGAGGGAACAGAATATAATGTTAAGTTGTGGGAAATACCCAGTTCACACACTCCAAGTAGCCACAGAGAGTCTTTGGACATGACAGTGAAGCAGCAGGAACAGGAAGTAAATGTGCCTTACGCTTTCTGTTTCTCTCATCTAAAATAGAGCATTTTCAACCCCCAGGTCCAGAAGATATGCAAGTTCCCAATCTTGAGAAAGTCGTGAATCTGCTAGGCAAGCAAGCATGTGAAAATTCACCATTTCATCGAAACAGTGATGCATACAAACATAGTAAATACAGCTCTAAATGTCTGGCTAAATCAGAGTTTTTTTATACAGGATTTCCACGAGGAAACTCATCAAGCTCTTTGGAAAATCAACAGTCAGGCAAGGGGAATGCTGTATATTTAAAACATTTTTTTCTTTACTGATTACTAGGTACCTTGAAGAGTTGTTTCACCCAGCAATTCCCTCCTCTGAGAAGCAGTATTTTGGTGTCTGCTTTGCAGTGTTGAATTGCTTTCAAGCTTCCCAGTGGATTCTGCTAACGTCTGCACTAGATGGGAGTTTTCACTACTAGCTTTTATCACGGGTCGAAAGTAATGGACTGGTTTGTAATCCTTTGGTAGATCAGGAGGTAGATAGATCTTCTAAACAAAAAAGCAACATAAAAAACATTGCATTTTTGTGTGCAGTCTCATGTTGATTACGTAAACATGAGATACATGCAATGCAGCTATCAAAGGCACTGAACACTAAACAAAGCTCAATCCTAAATCAGACCTGCAAAATAATACAGTATATACAATTGGATGCTAAACATTCTGAAATTCTGTGACTAGACACTGCTGCAGAATCCCTGGTAGCCACAGAATGTCAATTTATATCCCATGTCAGATACCACTAGCTCAGAGTTGCACTATTTCAGCCCTTCAGCTGTTGTTAGACTACAACTCCCATAATCCCCAGGCATAGTGATCAGTAGTCCGAGATTATAGAAGTTTTAGCCCAACATCTGTTAAGAGGGCCAGAGTTGTGCAACCCTGCACTAGCTGTTCCAGGCTGTCGATAGAATATCAGGTAGGAGAGTTGGTCTTGTGGTAGTGAGCATGAATTGTCCTGTTTGCTAAGCAGGGTCCACCCTGGTTTGCATTTGAATGGGAGACACAGTGAGCACTGTAAGCTATTCCCATAGGGGATGGGGCTGCTCTGGGAAGAGCAACTGCATGCTTGCAGAAGGTTCCAAGTTCCCTCCCTGGCAGCATCTCCAAAACAGGGCTGAGACTCTTGCCTGCAACCTTGGAGAAGCCGCTGCCAGTCTGCATAGACAATACTGAGCCAAATGGACCAATGGTCTGACTCAGTATATGAGAGGAAGGCAAAAAAGGATGCGCCCAGGCCAGGGTGTTGAGCTCTTGTCCTCAGCTCCTGAAAAGACCAACAGCCTGAGACATTTTATTAATCTTCTGTAATTTATTTCTTTTAATATTATAAACCGCTTTGAGTGCTTTTGTCAAGGCAGAAAGGCGCCATAAAAATGTAGCAAATAAATAAATAATAAATATGGCAGCTTCCTATGTCCCAATCCTTTCACTTCTCCCATCTTTGAACATTTTTCCCTTCAATGCAGTAAGGCAAACTGTGCAGCTAGAATTACATGTTTCTTGTAAAGGATGAATGAAGCACTGTAGAGGAGCCAATGTCACTAGAGGGTTTGTAAAAGCCTGCCATGTGCCAAATCAGATTGATCCTTTCATTTTAAAAAACGTATTTCATAGACCATCTTGGAGGTATGAGTTTGAGAATTATTCTGTTAATAATTCTGATTTTAAAATTGTCTATTTACTGCAGGGAGGGTATTGAAAGAGTTAAGACCTATGTTAACTCACTGCAGTGAATTGAACAAGTAGACGAACCTATATTGCTGCAGTTGAAAATATTTTCATTTCCGCACAGAAGCCACTAGTACTCTGGCAACTGGAGAGAGAGGAAGGATTGTGGGATGACAGCCTTCCACATAGTGAACCGCCAATGTGATTCTCCATTTCCTATCCCATGAACATTTCAGCAGAGTTCTGCAGGTTTCCACTTGTTCAAACAAACAAGAAGAGGAAAAATATCCCACTAAATTATTAATTCTGGGTAAAACGTTGATTTACCTTTTTGGAAGTCACAGACTTAGATGCCAGAGAGAAACCATCCAAAACCTTCCCGATATATTTAAGTTGTTTCTCTACTCCTAGAAAATAATTATAAAATTCATGAGCACTTTCAGAGGAAACGAACAGAGCAGAGTAACACACAATAATACTTCCTGCAGCACTCCACCCTGTAGGAGGCTACAGATAACTGAAAACAATATCCTTGGACTTCTGATAGGGATGTGAACGAACCCTTTTAAGGGCCTCCAAACCGGTTTGAAAACCGGCTGTTCAAGCGCATAGGGTACTTCCTGGTACTTCCGGGCAAAGAGGAGACGGGACAGCAGGGAGGTATGCTGCCGCTCCGAAGGAGGCTTTCCAAACAGCACACTGGCGGGGGGGGGGGGAGCTGAGGGAAGGGTGAATGCACTCTCTTCCGCCCTTAAAGTCAGACCCACCCCTGCCTTCGAACTTCCTCCGCCTGGTTCCATGCACATCCCTAGCTTCTGAAACCCCAAATCCACACCTTGCTTGCTTTTATATTGCTGGGGTGCTGTCCAGCCGTACAACCCATCTCCAGGCTCTTCATCTTTCAGAACAGTATCGTATCTGGAAAGCGATTCAGTAGCATAAATGTCATCGTCTTCCTCTTCCAAAGCTCCTACACCAAAAGCCTGAGGGAAACAAAATAAAAGACTATTGTAAGAGCCTGAATCTTGCGGGGGGGGGAGGGATCCATATGTTTGATTTTAGACTTCTTGGCGCTCTACAGGAATAGGCGGGCCCCCTACTACACTCTTCAGTGCCAGAGCAGGCAGGACAACTTGACACAGCAGCTGCATTCAAGTGGCACAAGCCATGGCTTAGGTGCTGAGAACACACCAGCGGGATCCTCAGGTTCACTCTCTTTGGACAGAATGGGAAACTGTGATTTGTTCAAAATTAAGCACAAGCTCTCTTCTTCCCTTCACACATGAAGGAAGGAGCTGGCAAAAGGGGGGGGATGCGTGAGCCGGAGGCTCGTGAGGAAGTGTGGTCCTTGACATCTTTGTTATCCATCCTGGATGGTTTTTTCCCTTTCCTTTTCTCATGGAAGTATTCACGTCATGCAAGCTCCTATCCCCAGTCTGAAGTAATGCAGCTTGGACCCACGTTTACCATCCCAGTGAGAACAGTGAGGCCATAGTGAAAAGCAGCGAGTTAGGCAAGGCCCTGAAAGTAAGCCCCCAGCACTGGAAGTCCTAATTTGAAGCCACAGGAGGGACTAAGATTTCAGCAGGCACAATTTACGGGCCTGTCTTCACAGCCATACGGAGAAGGTTTTGAGAATAAGGGTTTTACCTGGCCTGAGATACCAAGTTTTCGTCCTTTACTGTGCTGCAGCTCACCAAGCAGACCTGTATTTTCAGAACTGTGACTAAAAAGGCTCAAGTGTTCTTCTGAAACTCCAAATAAGGCTTTGGTGGGGTCCAGGCCTTTGTAACCAAGTCCATGGACATCCTCCTTAGGAGTCAGGTCTACAGGCATTACATCTTTGGGTGCAAACGTCACATTTTCCAGCAGATATTCATCATCTTCTTCCTTTAGGAAGTTAACATGTTAGTAATTATGCTTGATTATGAAGTCAATTACACTTTATGCCATTGGTTCTCAACCTTGTAGTCCATCAGCACCTGGGGACCCAACTCCCATCATCCTCTGCCCATGATAGCTAGAGGTGGGGATGATGAGAGTTGTAGTCCAACATTATCTGGGGACCCAAGGATGAGAACCCCTGCTTTAAGGACTTATGTGGATTTGTCCCTCAGTACTCTTGCCTCTGTTCACCCCACACTCTGTCAAAATTTAGACTGAAAGCTCTGTGGGGCAGAGACTTGTGCTTTGTCAGCTGTTTTACTTTGAAGAATGCTGCACACACTGACGGATGCTGTACAAATAATAAAACCACCTAGCTAGGATATCCATTACAAAGGACACTTTTAAATAATTTGTATAACCCATTATATTAAAAGGTGCCAAAAATTGCATTAAATACCTCAGATTCTTCAGACCCTGGTGGCAATGAACAACCATATATTTTCACTTCAGGCTCTGCAACCAAGTAGGATGATACAAAGTCAAAATGCTATAATTCTTCATTGTGTTTTCAGTTTAAAAGATACATTCACCATATACACTGCCATCTACAGTACCATTGAAGTCAGTGGGGCAACACCAGTAATAGATGGTCACTATGTAGACTAGTATGAAAGACAGAAGTAAAGATGAACAGCTGCCTAGTAGACTAAGATAAATGGACTAAACTCTGTTTCCCCTCACTTAAAAATAAATATGTTTAAGGGACTATACCAGGTTTTTGTTTGCGTGGTTTTCTCTTTACTCGTGGTCCAACTCCTTGTCCTTCTTTCCAGCCCATTTTTCGCAACAAGTCAACACCAATAGTTATCCTAAGAGGAATTTTATACACAGATAGTTATTGCAACCACACACATTAAAAACTCTCATGTTAATACCAGTAGCCATCTTGAAGCCATCTCAGCCATCAGCTAAGTTTATAGAGGAGAGAAAATAAGTTTTGCCAGTCTGTGTATGCCACCAATCAAGATACAGAAGCCAGTCCTTTAAATTTTGCTAAGAAATGTGTATATAACATTTGTATTTAAATAGTCCTTGACTTAGCAGTGTGGCACAGAATTTTCTTTAAGATGTACTCACTTTGCAGGTGCTATGAATTCATCCAACAGTGTGGCTCCAGGAATAGGAGCAACAACCCTAGCAATCCGCTGGGCCTTCTCCTTTATTTTATCTTTGCTTTTGGAAGCAAATTCATCAGTAATTGTAATTTCCTTAGGTGCTATTCCATGTTCACCAAGATCCTTGGGAGGAAAAAAACAAGTGAAAAGTTAATTGGAAATCATTTCTCTTCAGATCATGCAAGTCTTAAAATGGTAGTCTTGAAACTAAAAATAAAATCACTTGTGATATTTTCATTGCATTAATTGCAATGCTTTCATAAAAGCCATGGTCTCCTGATTACACCAAGGAAAAATATTTATTATGCACTCAAAAGACAAAGCACTATACACATACATTTGACAAATGAGGCATCAGAAGAGGTTCTATTATCATAAACAAACATCTATAGATCACACACACAGGAATTATAGGAAATTATAAAGCACCAAGGATTGAATTAAAAGTGCTGCTGTATTCTGAACATTTACCTCTTCATCCATAAAATCTTCTGGCCCAAGGACAGTTTTTTCTGCTCTCTTTTGACGTGATGATACAAAGGTCGATGGTGCCCATCCTGTAAAGATAACAACTCATCTTCCTAAGACATGAGATCAAACACTTCTGTAGCATTTTAAAAAAGAAAGCAATTCATTGGGGGGGGGGAATTAAAATATAAGCGAGTTTACACCAAACTGCACATCACAGAAAGTACAAACTAAACTTTATAGTTTGGTCAAGCTGGCCCTGGAACACAAGAGTACCATAAGACAATAAACGCAGAACAACAAAGCTATTACAAAACTGATTAATTCTGCAAGCAAATTTTCACTAGGAAATGTGTTATTCTAATAATGGAATAATACAGTGTTCTTCACTGTAAGGCACTGGGGTCAGCGGTGGCCCCCATCAACGCTAAGAGCGGCTTCCCGACTAATTCTTTACCGGGCCTGTGTGAAGCTTCAGCCAAAGCTGAATACTCTGCGCAGTCTCCCTGGCACCAGGCAGAGAGAAACATTCTCACCATGCAGTGCTGCACATTAGGGATGTGCACAGAACCAGTTCGGAGGCCCTTTATGGGCCTCTGAACCAGTTCAACGGACCGGCGGTTCTGCCGGTTTCACGTCGGGGGGGTGTCTAACTTTAAGGGTGGGGGAGGGTGCGCTTCCCACCACCACCCCGGCACGTTTCCCCCACCAGCACTCAGTTTTCCAAAAGTGCTTCCGGGTGGCAGCGTACCCTCCCTGCCACCCCGTTTGCCCCGTTGTCCGGATGTGACCGGAAGCAGTGAGTGTTCCAGTGCTTTGTCCAGTGCCCCACAGAGCTCTTTAAGAGTCTCTCTTAAATGGCCCTCCCAGCACTGAGAAAAACACAGTACTGTGTGGAGGCTAGCACAGTGGGAAAGGGTTCTTGCGCTGAATGCTTTTTGCCAAAGTGGCCTGTACTTGAAAAACAGTGATGATCACTAAAATAGTATACAGGAGAACCCTGGTATCCACAGACCTGATATCCATCGTTTCGTATAAACGCGGTCAGGTAATTGGCACCCAAGCTCAGTGTGCGTGGAAAAACATGGCCCCAAAAAAGGGTTAAGACTCACACAGAAATTACCTCCGAGGACATTTCCACCTGCCATTTTGAGTAAGGGAGCCATTTTCTGGCTCATTTTTGTACAAACAAAAACAGCAATTTTTTTGTGGGGGAAAAGAAAGTTGCAGGGTTGGGGGGGGCATTGCTGGACAGCTGGAGACATAGCATGCCACCCCACCCCCTATTTCTGCCCTTTTTTGTGCATTTTTGCTGGCTAGGGAACCTAACCCCCCCGATTCCCATTGCCCTAATGCCCTGTTATCAGCAGTCTCACTATCCGTCCCCTCCAGAATGGAACCCCCATGGATAATGGAGTTCTCCTGTAATGTTAAAAGCAAAATCGAAAGGTTAAATGTAAAATGAATTAATACACACCAATACTCTAGCATCTACACTGGCTTGCTATGCTACAGCATTTGGGGCATGATGATCCTTTATAACCTATGGATCTTTAAAATGACTTGGGCAGTTCATATTGCTGAGATTGCTTGCTTTGATTCCATGAACTCTATGGTAAAATGAGAGTGGCTCTATGGTGGGGCCCTCCATGTGCCAAGTCTGAACCACAAGGGCAGAGGAGTTCTCAATGGCTAGTCCACAGCTTTGAGATCCTTCAGAAATCTATTCAAGCTAAAGAACAATTATTTTAAGACAGTCAGTTGGAACAAATTATAATATGTCAATTAATCTCGTTTCTTTGTACATGAATAGAGGGCACTGTTCTGGTAAGCAACCACAACCTGCAGTCTCTCAAGGAAGTAATTAACTTTCAGACATTAATGATCACTAACCTTCTTTTGAACCCACAGTGTTAAAATAGCCAGCAGAGAAGCCACCACTAAATGCTCCATGAAAACGCTTGTACCGTCCCTTCTCATCTTTGACAGTCTGTTCTTGTAGAGGGATTGGTTTCTTAATTCGTTCACCTGCAATTATTTTAAAAGATATATAAATAAGTGAATAGAAGGCGGCAACAACGTAGGTGTACATATCAGTGATACAATCTGAAAGACACACACACATTAGTTCTTCTCTGAGGGAGGATAGGATACCTCCTTGTCTTAAGGAGGCTATCATTAGACCATACTTTGGACCTCTCAGAGTTAGGCAACTATAGGCCCATCTGAGTACCAGTTGCAGGGGATGCCTCTGAGTACCAGTTGCAGGGGAGTAACAGCAGGAGAGAGAGCATGCCCTCAACTCCTGCTGTAGGCTTCCAGTGGCATCTGGTGGGCCACTGTGTGAAACAGGATGCTGGATTAGATGGGCCTTGGGCCTGATCCAGAAGGGCTGTTCTTATCTCTAATCTCCCATGCTTGGGCAAGGTGAATGAGAGGGTGGTGGCCTCTCAGCTCCAGACAGTCCTAGAGGAAACTGATTATCTAGACCCATTTTAAACTGGCTTTCAGGCTTCTCTATCTCAGGTTCATTTTAAAAAGACCTTTAAGACACACCTGTTTCCGCAGGCTTTTAATTAAAATTTTAATTGTTTTTATCCTGTGAAATTATTTTGTTTCACCCTCTGAATTGTTTTTAATTGTTGTTTTTATTCTGTGAAAACATTTTGGTTTTTGTTGTTGTTATATTGTAATTTGGATTGTTTCTAAATCCTAGACATGTATATATCAGGTATATAAATATATGATAAATAAATAAGTTAGCAGCATATGTTGTCGTGCCAATACATCATGTTACCTCTTCCCCTGGGATCCTAGTCCTCCAGGCCACAAAGAAAGTGGGCTGGAAAGTCACCAAGCCCTCTCTTCACTTATACACATGTGAGAACCCCCATCCCCAATAAACATACAGTACACACTAGCTCCCCCTTAAGATCAGTTCATAGCCAGATGAACCAAGAAATTCAGCCAAACCTTGCCCTTCCTGCTCTGTGTCATCACAGGAGAGTCAGGCAACTCAAAACTTCTCGGATATTAAATTTCAGCTTAGGAGCACTGAGCTACTCACATCACCAGTGTTAGTTTAGCTTAGACTATAAACACATGACAGTTACTTCAGCTCAGAAACCTGCTAACGCTAACTTCTAAGAACATAAGAACAGCCCTGCTGGATCAGGCCCAAGGCCCATCTAGTCCAGCATCCTGTTTTGCACAGTGGCCCACCAGATGCCGCTGGAAGCCACAGACAGGAGTTGAGGGCGTGCCCTCTCACCTGCCATTACTCCCCTGCAACTGGTGAATTCTGTTCTGCTAGCACCTGCTAATACCATGGACAGCCAGGAAAACAAACAAATGGAACATAGAACAAATCAATCCATAATTTTCACTGGAGGCACAAATGACCAGGTTCAAACTATCATGCTTTGGACACATTATGCAAAGACCCAGCTCCCTGGAGAAGTCCATGATGCTGGGGAAAGTTGAAGGAAAGAGAAGAGGACGACCAGCGGCAAGGTGGACGGACTCAATTACGACAGCAATGAAGGCACCACTGAGAGACCTTAAGGTTAAATTGAAAACAGATCATCCTGGAGAGAATCTATCTATGTGATCGCTAAGAGTTGACACCAACTTGACGGCACTTAATCAATCAATCAATGCCCGAACCAGCACGAGAGCGGATTCACACACCACACCAGCCACCTCTGAGCACGGGGATCACACTTGCTCAGAGGCACCATTTGTGCCAATCAGGTATCTTCAGCTGATTTCTGTGACATACACTAGTGGCACCTGCGGTCATAAAGTGTGAACCTAAGAGATGAATTACAGTGTGGTGGAGAATCCAGAACTGTGTCATGAGAAATGTGTTACGAGACACAATGAGAACGGTTTGCCTTGAGAAAACAGAACTTGAGAACTGTTTTCCAGGTTAATGTTAAGAGAATGTGGTCTGCTCCAGCCCTCCCCACAGGGAGCAGAAACAGGGAGGGGTTGCAGGGGGGCAAGCGGCTTGTCTAAGGGGGGCACTTGCCGCCCCCCCCCCGCACAGCATAGATGTAGAGCTTTTCCTAGGTTTTTCAATTCATCACGTGTGAAGGGGCCCTGAGCACATCTGGGACGTCAGCTGTGGGAATTCAGGCCAAAGGCTCCTCAAGCCCGGTCAGCCTTTCCAGGCAGGCTTGTGCCCCTCCACACTTAGAAGTTCAACACGATCCCATCAGTTTAGATCGTTCACCCAGGCTTCCTGATTTAAGAACATCCATATACCGCTTTTCAAGCCAAAGAGACGTTGGCAACGCAGTTTACACAGCCAAAGCAACGAAAGGAGGACTCCACCCCCAATGCCCCCTCTCTGCTGAGGGTCCACCACCCCCCACATTGGTGCTCCTTGGGGCTGCAAGGCCAACCATGCAAGATTGGCCTGGTGGCCTCTCCAGGAATTGGCTTCCCGTCTCCAGGTTCTTGGAAGTAACCCTGGAGATTTTAAGGGCTTGATTTTGGGGGGGGGGGGGGTATTGGTATGGGGGGGACTTGCTCTTGATATCCTGTCCCCCGTATTGATATGGGGGAGGGGGCTTGCTATTGATGGGCTTGCTATAGATTTCGAGGGGGGGGGGCTTTAGGAAGAGCTTCAGTCAGAGTCGGCCACCCACCCACCCACCCGCCAGGCTCGTCCCTCCCTTCCAGGGGCGCTACTACAAGACCAAAGCGCAGTCCGGAGAGGTGGAGGGAGGGAGGCTGGCGGCCCCGCTGAGCTGCGCGGGGCCGGCTTCCTCCTCACCAGGGAACCAGCGCAAGGAGGGTCCGGGCGGCTGCCGGACGACAGCGGGCCGCCCTTCCGCGCCCAGCGGGAGGGAGAAAGTGGGGGGGGGGACACGCGCGCCGACAGCCGCAGCCTCACCCTCCTCCAGGGGCTCCAGCGGGGTGCCAAGGCTCACCAGCTCGTCCTCCTCCTCCTCGTCGCTCCCGCCGGCCGCCATCTTGGCAGCAGGCCTCGGAGTCGGAGGGGGAGGAGGAGGCGGCTGCGCGGCCCGCCTCCGTCCTGCTGCTGCTGTCTGGCCTCGCCCTCGCCCGGCCGCAGATCCGCCCGCCGTGGGGTGGCTCAGGCTGCAGCAGCAGCAGCGGGTGCCTCGTGCGTGGGGCGGGGAGGGTCGCTCTGCCGTCATTTATTTGTTTGTCTATTTGTCTGTTTGTTTTTGGGAGGGCGCCTTCACTCTCAGAGCGGATACAATTATATGGACTTGGGTTACTCAGGACTAACTTGTATTTTGGGGTGCTGTCAGTGCAGCTTAGTCTTGACTAACTGATGTGGATGTTGTCCCAGGTCTCTGCATGTACCCAGAATGTTGGGGGCAATATGCTACATCATTGTAAACCGCTTAGAGAGCTCCGGCTATAGAGCGGTATATAAATGTAAGTGCTATTGCTACTGCTATGTGGAAATGCTGGAGAAGAAAACATTTTAAAAAAGAATTTCTTTTATTACATTTATATCCCGCTCTCCCTCCAAGGAGCCCAGAGCGTTGTACAGGGTTATGTTTATCCTCACAACAACCCTGTGAGGGAGGTTAGGCTGAGAGAGAAGTGACTGGCCCAGAGTCACCCAGCGAGTTTCACGGCTGAATGGGGATTTGAACTCGGGTCTTCCTGGTCCTAGTCCAGCACTCTAACCACTACACCACACTGGAAAGAAAAAAAAAAGAAAAAGATAAAGGGCATGCCTTCTAAAGAATGGGGGAGCAGGAGACTGTAATATGCTATTCATCAAAACATAAATAAAATAGCATATATCTTTATTTTCTGTTTCTTTTAATCTTTTTCTTGCATCTGTTTCTTTTTTAGAATTTTTCTTTTAAGTTCTGGAGGTTTAACATCCTCCAGTCTGAAGAAGAGTTCTGAAGAACTCAAAAGCTTGCTCAGTACTTTGAGACATTTTAGTTGTTTCTAACTGTAGGGTATTTTCCTACTATAGTAATTGTAGAGTACAGGCAGTCCAACTAGATACCTAGCTATTACCCTACTTTAA
Organism: Hemicordylus capensis; assembly: GCF_027244095.1. Lineage (NCBI taxonomy): Eukaryota > Metazoa > Chordata > Lepidosauria > Squamata > Cordylidae > Hemicordylus > Hemicordylus capensis. The sequence continues at coordinate 17,882,936 of NC_069665.1, forward strand.
CTGCAGGGATAGTTTTTCTGGATTAATTAATCCCAGGATGAAAATATATAGGTTGCCAGATGTTTCATTTTATTTGTGTTCATGGTCTCCTTGCTTTTCCCCCCTCCAGTGATCCTTCAGCTTGTCAAAAAAAATGGGCCAGCTTTCTTTCTTTTAAAAGTCACAAAACTGTTTACTTAACCCAATCATGTCTTTGAAGAGCACAATTTTCCTAGATCCTGTCACATATTGGCCAGGAGAGTTCGCTCAAGAGCCACCTGATCAATCACAGGAGTGTTATGGATCTTGCCTCTGGCTGTTCCCTCTCTTTTTAAGTTGAAACATCAAAATTTACCCTTTTAAACCTATTCATACACCACTTTAAGAATTAATGACCCAACATTTGTAATTTTGTTCTTTCCCTCTGCTGTGGAGGCATGCCATGGAGGTCAACAGTTTTCAAACTCAAGTAAACCAGATTAACAAGAACCAACATGGCTATCTCCATTTTTTTTAAAGTTATGTCACTAACCAACTGATCTGGGGTGGACGGACAGGGATCACTTCTTAGTGGTAGAATAAGTGCAGATAAAGGAGTGTGTGTGTGTGTGTGTGTGTGTGTGTGTGTGTGTTTACCCAATGTATACCCCATCTGTCAAAAAACATTTTTCACGGCAGTTTATAATTTGATATTTGTAGTAGTAGTAGTAATATACAGCAACAATAAAACATTACAATTCAGATAACATAAAAACAACTATCATAAGACATGTATTATTTAATGGGATGACCTCTGGTTCTAATGTTGTGAGAGAGGATAAAACTTCTCACTTTCCACATCATGCATGGTTTCCCACAAGTTCTACATGAACTTCTGTATTTGACTTGTTATGGGGGAAAATGAGTATTTTACATAAAAACGTTTCCTGCATAAGTATATTATCGATATATATATATAATTCTCTAAGGCTAATCCTGTGCGTGGCAGCTCTCGCGAGGGTTCTGGAGCAGCTGTCGGGAGTTGCGAGAGTTGGTGAGAAGGGAGGGAGACTGAGGAGGAGGAGAAGGTGGCGGCAGTGCTGCCATTGCACGCTGCCAAGGACAGCTGAGCAGGTGGTAAAAATGGGGCCGCTGGCCTCCTCATGAGGAGGATGAGAGCTAGCGGGGGAAGGAGGCAGGGGAGGTTGAGGAGAAGGCAGCGCTGCCACTGTGAGCAGCCAACAAAAGCGGGCCACCAGGCTCATGATGAGGAGGACGAGAGCTGGCGGGTGGGAGGGAGGTCGAGGTGGCGGCGCCACTACGAGTAGCCGAGCAGGCAGCGAAAATGGGGTGTCGGCCTCCTTGCAAGGAGGGTGAGAGCTGCCAGAGGAAAGGGCGGCGAGGGAGACTGGCTGAAGGAATATCTACTCGGATATCTACTCAGCCATGCAACTTACTGGGTGACTCTGGCCTTTTTTGCCTAATGACAGAAAAAGCAGGCTTCATATGTATGTACAGTAACATTTTCTGTACCTCTTTTAGTATATGAATAAGCAAAGGGCAGTCTTCTTTATTCAGCATAAGAGAAAGCAGCTGTTCCTGTTTCTCTGTGCCAGGGACATTTTTCATTGGCCTGACTGACAACTGTTGTAGGCACAGAAGCAGGGCCAGTTGCGGAGGCCCCAGTTATTGCGCTGCCTGAGGTGCGGCACTAAATGTGGGCTTGCTCGTGGCCTTGGTGAGGGCTGGCCCCCTTTCAGCAATGACCCTTGCAAACTCTGAAAGTGTGCAACGGGTGGGAAGGAGGGAAGCTTCTCCTCCTTCTTGTACGCTTTGTCAGGAGGACAGCCCTCTTTCTTCTCCCCACACAAAGCTTGCAAGAGTCAAATGATCCCAAAGAGCTGCTCCGATGGAAACACCATGGCGGCGGCAAACACAACAAATATTTATGTGCCGCTTTTCAACAAAGAGTTCCCAATGCGGTTTACATCGATATAAACAAATAAAATGCTCCCTGTCCCCAAAGGGCTCACAATCTAAAAAAGAAACCTAAGATAGAGACCAGCCACAGCCACGGGAGAGATGCTGTGCTGGGGATGGATGGCAGTGACAGGGACAGGAGCATCTTGTCACCCTGCTGATGTCCCAATAACCTGCCGCCTGGAGTCACTGCCTCGCCTCACCTCATGAAATGACCGCCCTTGGGGGCAGTTAAAAGTTGGCAGCTGCAGGAAAAAAGACCTTATCAGCTCTGCCATGTCAGCCCACTCATCACACTAGCCATATTAACTGGCCAATGCATAAATACTTTTGCTTGACCTTTGGAACAGTGTGGTGCATTAGTCACAAGAAACACATGCATAGGTCTTTTAAAATTGATGACGGCTACCCCACCTGGGGATTTATAACAGCTCAGGTAAACAAGCTGGGATTGAGTACACACCTTGGCACTGCAATATCCATTAATCCTACCTGGTTGAAGATGTGTCATCCAAACACTATGGAAAGATAACGAATACAGTTCTAGTCAAAAATCTATTCGAGACCTTACAGGGTTGAAATTAAGTTTGTAGCTAGAACTTAGTTTCCAAACCAAGGAGTTGCTGATGAGGCTTAAGCCTCTCATCCAAAATCCCTTCAGAAGTATTCAGAGGGACTTTCACATTTAATGTTAGGATGTCTTGCAGAATGGGTCCTGATCAGGGGTGTAGGGACCGTGGAGCAAGTGGGGGGCAATTGTCCCCTGGCTGCCAGGGTCTGGGGGAGCCACTAAGGCTCCCCCTCGCTCTCAGCCAGCCCCCTCCCACGTCCAGGTAGTGCACGAGGCACTTGCTGGCTGGAAGTGCGAGACACACTCCGCTCCTCCCCAGCCAGTGTTTCAATGAAACACTGACTGGGGAGGGATGGGAGAGGTATTGGCCCCACCCCTGCATCTGATGTCTGCAAAGGCACATACACCCCAAGCCACACCCAATGCATCTGATGTCATCATCATCAATTTTATTACAGCCATTGGCCAGCAGAACTAGAAATAACAAACATATCCAATACAACAATACTAAAACGCAATAAAACAAAGTACAGTCATCCATTAAAAATTAGTTTTAAAAGCATAAACTAATAATAATAATAATAATAATTATAAACAGCTCCCACGGTTAAGCACTTAATTGAGACCTTAACCTAATGGCAATATAAAATAATTTTGCTACAGTTTTTGTAATCTCAGAGCTTACATCCACGAGACAGTAATATGTATAAAAACGCTCGCACCTCCCAGGAAATTTGAGTAACAAAGGGGAAATAAGTTCTTCTCTAGCATCCCGATACAAAGAACAATATAGCAGAACATGGGAGACAGTTTCCAGGAGGCTAGCACCACAAGGGCAAAAAACCGTAGCAGATTGGTCTTTAGCAAACCTCTGTTCCAAAAGAGAAGAGGGCAACACATTTAACCAAGCCCGAGCAAATGAGACCCAAAATTTAGAAAAGTGCAACGTTGTTAAGTAAATTGCACCTCTATCTCCCCTAGGTGGCAAAATCCCAAAATGCAGAGGGGAACAAGTCTTGTTAGCCAAAGACATTAGTTCCTGACGTTCAGTGTCATGCAACCGGAGAAATAGTATTTCCTTCACCTTACTGCATTCCTGAGTGAGAAGTTCAAAAGGAGAAAGGCCCAGTTGCATTATTTTGTTATTTACATATGTTAGCCAAGAGTTGGGATAGGAATCCACCCATAAGTACTGAAAAAAAGAGAATTCCTGAATCTCTGAGCAGAGTTTACACCGACTGGCAAAGGTAAGCTCCCAGGCTTTACAAGCTATGGAGAAAGACCCAGATTCCAAGCATAGAACAGGATGCATAGAACAGGAAGCATAGAATACAGGATGCCTTTCAGCATCTTCCTATATCGCTGCTGCCCGATATAGGTGTTTCCCATGTCTGGGAAACATACCAGTGAGGATTTGAACTGGCAACCTCTGGCTTGCTAGTCAAGTCATTTCCCTCTGTGCCATTAGGTGGCTGGTGCCTTGCTCAAGGTATGAGCCAAAGGCTCTTTCCCTCTGGCTGGCTCTTAGCCTGGGACTCGAAGTCTGGGGCTCACAGGAAAATACCAAGTCTCAGCAGTGGATATAGTGACTCTACAACCCCCTCAAGAGAATTTATTATTTTTTAAGATTCAAGAGAGTTTTCAGATATTGATTAGCTTTTGTGAAGACTGCTGCTCTTCTCCAATCCACCATGATAGATTGAAACATTGCTTTGGATGGAATCTGAATATTTTATAGTGTTTCCTCATCAGACATGTTCAAATGCTAAGGACTATCTTCAGAAATAGACTTATTGATTCCTTCCTGCACTATATGTGGGAAGGAGAAGAAGAAAATAGAGGAAGAAGGTGAGCGTTAACACAGCTCTGCTCCCTCTGTGTGACTGTACTCCGTGTTTGTTTATCTGTTGCAGATAGGAGATTCTCTTAAGATTTGACTCTTGAAGGCTTTTTGTCGCCTCATTGTGTATTGTGGGGATATTGCGTATTAATTTCTTCAACTGATTTTTATGTTTAAAGAAGTAACCCAGTAGTCATAATAGACGACAGAGTATTTTATCCTCTAATAATGTTCAAGTTCGTAGTATATTTTGTTATCTTGAATGAGACCTTTTAAGGGTACAGTAATATGCGTGGGGGGGTCAAAAAAGTATAGCTCAATTCATACAGAAAAAGGATACAAGAACTGGTAGGAAACAGAATATTGAAGCACTGGAGAACATGACATCAGAAGAGTTTATATCTCTATTGAGAAGAGAATTAGATCAATTCAAAACTGACATTTATCAGAAACCAGATCAGGCAACTAAAACATTAGGAATAAAACTAAATTAACTGGACAATAAAATTGTGAAGTGACAAAAGTGTAACAATATATGTACCATTGTTAGGTATTTTCAGTTATAATTGTGGTTGATTATTTATTTATTTATTTATTTATCTATAAGTTTGGTTTTTCAATTGTTTTACATAATTGATGTTTGAAGCTTAATTGGATCTTTCTATATGCTGTTTTTAAAAAAACAAATAATTTTTGTTAAATTTGAAATTTATTTTCATGGGAAGCATCCACACAACATAGGAGGAGGTCTCTAACCTTTTATTCCAAATAACTAACATAGCCATTTCACACTCTTCCAAAATAATCTATCTGAAACTGGCATGCAGTGTCTTTGTGGCAGCAGTTGTAAAAGTCTCCTTTCTCCAAGTGTACATTTATAGATGTTTTCACTCACCGCCCACTAACTGGAACACTGCTGGGCACCCAAGAATGCTGGGTGGAAGGATGTTGTCATTCATTCTGGGTCTCTTTCTTGAATGAGAAGCATTTTTTGAAAGACTCCCCACGCTCTGGATAATGATTCAGTCAAGAAGGAGGGGAAAGGAATGAACCACTGTGACCACGTTATCTCTCCTGGTGCAGAAGATAAAGAGGCACCAGAGAAAGAAAATTCCTCTCCAGAAATAGAGACAAAGTGATGACAAAAGAAGCTGTTCTAACACACCAGGGGAGGAAAGCTTCCAGCTGGGGAAAGTTTCCTGGCAACTAGTTGTTGCCCTCTGATGCAAACAGCTGCAAATCATAAGCAGAGTCTAATTGTCTCTCGCCCGCCTGTGCTGCAGAAGCAGGGAAATGTTTGCTCTGAACCCACTCAGTATAACCACATTCTTCAAAGATCATAACTGTCTTCTTATCAAATGACTAATTCCATGAAAATGCTGGTCCTCACACCGAGAACACTCCTTGTACTACAAGCCTGCCACACCAATATTTCCCCTGAGATCAAACAGGTGTGCTTCAGATCCAGTTACAAATATATGAAGGTGTCTTAGACCAGGGATTCTCAACGTTGGGTCCTCAGATGTTATTGGACTTCAGCTCCCATAATCCCCAACCAAAGGCCACTGGGGCTGGGGATTCTGGGAGTTGAAGTCCAATAACATCTGGGGACCCAACGTTGAGGATCCCTGTCTTAGACAACCATTGGTTCATCTTTCCAGTACTGACTATTCTATCCAGGGTCTCATTGGCACCAATGACAAATAGCCATTTCAGGGAGGTTTAGGGGTATAGCTATAATTGAGCGAATGGGCTCCCCAGCTCCTGAGGGGCCCCAGTCCACCCCTCCCTATTTTCTTCATTATCTCCCTCACTCCAAAGGGCCATGGGAGAGAGGAATGAACATGGGCTCCCACTCCCCTAGCTATGCCCCTGGGGAGGTTGTTGGGACGATGGTGCAGGGGGAAAGGGTTAAGCCCCTACTTTACACACAGCAGATCTTCCCACCAGTGTTCCCTCTAACAGGGATTCCCAGATGTTGTTGACCACAACTCCTATAATCCCTAAAGGCCACTGCAGCTGTGGATGCTGGTCAACAACATCTGGGAATCCCTGTTAGAGGGAACACTGCTTCCCACTCTGTCTGCTCTTTACAATTGTATATATAATGCAGGGCCCAACTTTGCATTTAATTAAAGTGTGAATGTAGCTGTGCCTCACCCCAGTCTTTGAATTAGGGCTGTAGGGCTAAGTAGGTTTCCAGGGATTTTCAACCTTGAGTCTCCAGATGTTGGACTACCATCATTCCCAGCCACCATAGGCTGTGGCTGAAGGCCATAGTGGCCAGCAATGGTGGTGGTTCAAAAACATCTGGGGACTTAAGTTTGAGAACTCCAGGTTTAACCCTCCCCCCCCGCCCACTGCCATTCTTCTGAGTTGCTATTTGCGCCATGGTGGGATGAGGTACGGGCTTTCTAAAGGACAAACAGCAGTTCCGGGCAAGAAGACTGAACTGGATTTGGAAAATGGTAGATTAAATGGCATTAATGCCCCCTCCTCCCCCAGCACTGTGGGGGGATCTGAATCCCCCCCTCCTGTCCTGCTGCAGCTGCAAAGTGTGGGAGATCTAAATATGAATTTCTTGCTATCTCATCTAGCTCTATCTTACTTAGCACTGATCTCTTGTCACGCCTTGTTTGGGGCTGGAGAGGGCCAGGACTGAACTTGGGTACTTCGTGCACGCAAAACACAAGTTCCTCTATTGAGCTTCAGGGATTTATCACAGCATCTGAGGACCTACCTATTAATAGTTTCCCCAACTTTTTTTCTTTTCTTTTTTAAATGGACAAGATTCAGCCTTTGGCTGGAGACAGACAATATTTTTAAAATACTGGAAAGTAGTTGGAGGAAGGCTTCACTCCTCATGGTGTATGCACATATTTCGTTCGTCCTACGACTGATGCCTTTGACCAAACAGGTTTTGCAGGTTTCTTTAAAAAGAAAACACAACCCACACAATCCTCTTGACCAGAAGCAAACCTGAGCTGCAATCTTATGCACACTGTTATGGGCAGACATTCCCTTGTGCACAGTGTCTGAGCAAACATGCGCAGGCTTGCGCTGAAGTCTTACAGTGCCCCTAGCATAATCAGAGTGCCCTAAAATATTTATTTTATTTCTTTATTTTTACATGCACATCCTGCTCTTCCTCCAAGGAGCCCAGAGCACTATACAGGGTTATGTTTATCCTCACAACAACCCCATGAGGTAGGCTCGGTTGAGAGCAAAGTGCCTGGCCCAGAGTCATCCTCTGGCTGAACAGGGCTTTTAACTCGGGTCTCTCAGGTCCTAGTCCCACACCCAGGGATGGGGAACCTTGGCACTCCTGCAGATGTTGGCCTACAATTCCCATAATCCCTAGCTATTGGCCTCTGTGGCTGGGGATTATGGGAGTTGTAGTCCAAAAACAGCTGGAGTGCCAAGGTTCCCCACCCCTGCAGCACTCTTAAACTTGGGTCCCCAGATGCTGTTGGACTACAACTCCCATCACCCCCTGCTGAGGCTGAGAGCAGAGGAGCGGACAGGGAAGGCCCGCACGGCAGAGCTGGCTGCTTGCCCCCGCCCTGCCTTCTAGCTGTTGCTGCTTCTCCCTCTGCCTCGTCTAGATCTCGATTTCCCATCCTCCCCTCCTGGGAATCCCTCTCCAAGAGCCTGCTAAGAGCGGGCGCCTCTTGCCTGCCCCCGGGGCTTCCCCGGGCGGAGGCGGAGCGACGGCCGGAGGGTGGACCCCTAGGCAGGGCAGCCCGGCCGCGGGTTGGTCCAGCCACTCTTCCCCTGGGTGGGGAAGCCGGAGGAGGCGGTGGCTGCGGTCGTCCGGCTGGACAGCCCTGCAGTCCTAAGCAGGGTGCGACAAGGTGCGCTCCGCCGCCTCGACGCGCTCTCCTCGCGCAAAGCGCAGGCTCATCCCAGCTGCTGCCGCCGCCGCCGCCGCCACCACCCCCGGAGATGACCGACACGCTGCTGCCGCCTTCGGGCTGCCGGCCCCCGGACCAGACAGGAGACTGCTACTTCCGAAAGGTGAGGCGAGCCCGAAGCATCCCCGACCCCCCCCAGCCTGTGTCCCGTTCGGAGGCAGCGGCTGCGTAGCTGTGGCCAGGCGCGTTCGCAGCGGCGCCACCCGAGGAGGGAGTCTCTTTCCTCGGGGGCGAACGGCCGCCGCTGAGTTCCTTCTTCCGTGGTGGGACTTGATTGATCTCTAGTACGTGGCCGAGGAGGAGCAAGCCTGGTGGAGGGATGGTGTGGACGCGCGGTGGGTTGTGAAAGTCCCGTCGGGCGCTTTGGAGGTGTGGCTCAGCCTGGAGTCCTAACCTTACCTTGTTCGCCTTCGCTTTCCGCTGCTGAATATTGCGTCCACTTGTATCCTTTCTCTCTGCGTGTGTGTATATCAGTATTATGGACCCCGCTTTCCGAACCTGTGTTAGTGAATACTCTTAAGGCAGAGTAAAGTGATGGCAATTCTGGAGGGTCGTTAGGGATTTCCTGTGTATTTTGTCAAAATGGCAACACGGTCTTCAACTCCTCGGAGCTGATAAATGGGGCAGAAGATATTTGCTGGAAATAGTCAGTGAGATTGCTGTTCGGCGCAGATTCACCCCCCGCCCCATGCATATCTCTGAAAGATTCCCTAGTAGGGCTCCCTGTGCCCTTATCAGTGTCTGGCTAGACAGAAATCCAACAGGTGCAGTTTCTTCCAGCACTGCACCTGCCCTATTATTATTATTATTTATTATTATTATTTACATTTTATATCCTGCTCTTCCTCCAACGAACCCAGAGCGGTGTACTACATACTTGAGTTTCTCTTTCACAACAACCCTGTGAAGTAGGTTAGGCTGAGAGAGAAGTACTGACCCAGAGTCACCCAGCAAGTATTATGGCTGAATGGGGATTTGAACTCGGGTCTCCCCGGTCCTAGTCCAGCGCTCTAACCACTATACCACGCTGGCTCCTATGTTGGGAACAGCTGTCAAATTTCTCATTGCCCAGCCCGTTAAGGGCTTGTTGGTCACATCAACACAGTTGCTGAAGCCATAGGAGGGAGGAAACCTTGTCAAAGAAAACAGGTCATCTTCAATAGATGTGAGATGAAATAAGGGTCAGTTTGCTCTGTGGATCATATGGATATGATGGATAGCACAGAACGAGAAGGAAATGGCATGAACAGGTTTCATTGACGGACTGGTGCAGCTCATTTCTGTTAGAGTTTGGCTAGCTTAATCTTACATGTTTACTCAGAAGTAAATCCCACAGAGTCCAATATTTGTTTTTTTATACAGCTTTTCTGTTTAAAAGGGTGCACAACGCAGCTTATCCTGGATAAACAGGGTTGAAAACTATAAACCAAACTAATGTAACTTCCTCCCAGGTTGACGTGTGTGAGGTGGCCACTTGAAGCTCCAGAAAATAAACTTATCCATTACCTGGAAAGTTAGCATTTTTTCAATGTAGGGCTGGCGTCTGGACAAAGCAACAACATTTCTATACTGCGTTTCAACACAAGTTTCCAGAGAGAAATAATAAATCAATTAAATAAGATGGATCCCTGTCCCTTAAGGGCTCACAGTCTAAAACGAAACATAAAATTAACACCAGCAACAGTCACTGGAGGGATGCTGAGCTGGGGGTGGATAAGGCCAGTTACTCTCCCACTGCTCAATAAAGAGTATCACCATGTTAACAAGGTGCCTCTTGGCCCAGTTAGCAGGGGTTAGCACCTTGGGGCAGCTGCTGAGGCCACAGTACTAGTGCCTGCCTTGACCCTCATAGGGAGGGTGGCCCTAGTGGTCACTAGGAGCCAGCGTGGTGTAGTGGTTAGAGTGCTGGACTAGGACCGGGGAGACCCGAGTTCAAATCCCCATTCAGCCATGAGACTTGCTGGGTGACTCTGGGCCAGTCACTTCTCTCTCAGCCTAACCTACTTCACAGGGTTGTTGTGAAAGAGAAACTCAAGGATGTAGTACACCGCTCTGGGCTCCTTGGAGGAAGAGCGGGATAGAAATGTAAAATAATAATAATAATAATAATAAATAGTGCCTTGAGGGGCCTAGTGCTAAAGCCTTCTCGACCTTCTGCCCCAGGGAGAATTGCCCTACTGACACCGTGCTCTGAGGGGGCACAGTGCTAATGTCTGTACTCCTCACCCGGGATGCTGAGGCCCTAATGCCCTGAGGGGTGCTCTCTGCTGGGGTCAACCAACATCTGGCAGCCACTGGTTAGGTGCTTCTCCCTTACTCTAGAAACTGACCCTACATAAGGCAGGGGGTTCTCAATGATGACATTCCGAGGCCCTAAGCTTTGTCCAGCTTAAAAGGCCCCAAACAGATCGGGAGTTCCTCCCTGTCGGGTCACTCTCCTCCCCTCCCTGCAACAGTGCTTGCTCTTCTGAAGAGGCAGAGCTGCTTGTAACTGTGATGGTGGATGTTGATTTAAACTGAGCCGCAGTCTCATGAAATGTTATATATGGGAGAAGAGCTGGTTTTGTGGTCATAAGCATGAATTCTCCCCTCTGCTAAGCAGGGCTTGCCTTGGTTTGTGTTTGAATGGGAGACTACATGTGAGCACTGTAAGATATTCCCCTTAGGGGATGGGGCTGATCCGGGAAGGGCATCCACATGCTTGCTTGCAGAAGGTTCCAAGTTCCCTCTCTGGCAGTATCTCCAAGATAGGGCTGAGAGAAGCTCTTGCCTGCAACCTTGGAGAAGCCGCTGCCAGTCTGTGTAGGCAAAAGTGAGTTAGATGGACCAATGTCTGACTCGATATATGGCAACTTACTTTGTTCCAGTTGTTTCCGCATGGATTTGTAAACTCAGTTGTGATAAATAATGTGAAGCCAAATAAGCATATTTTGTCTTAGAACAACAATGTCTGTTCTAGAGTCTTCCCCACCTTCTTTTATTTTTCAACTAATGTAAAACTTGAAATTTAGTTTATTTTTTGCTATTCCGTTTAAAAAAAAAAAAAAAAAGGTAAAGTGTGCCACCAAGTTGATTTCAATTCCTGGTGCCCACAGAGCCCTGTGGTTTTCTTCGGTAGAATGCAGAAGAGGTTTAGCATTGCCTCCTCCCATGCAGTATGAGATGATACCTTTCAGCATCTTCCTATATTGCTGCAGCCCGATATAGTACCAGTGGGGATTCGAACCAGCAACCTTCTGCTTGTTAGTCAAGCCTTTCCCCGCTGCGCCACTTATGTGAGGCCCTAAATGGTAGCTTGCTTAGTTTGTGCCTGTATCTGGCTCTGAACTTTGGTCCCTAGCTGATACGGGACTATGGGACTCCCATCATCTCGGGCCACAAAAGCCAAATGGGGATCATGGGAGTTGTAGTCCAACATAATCTGGGGACCCAAGTTTGAGAACTGATGATGTAAAAGCTTGGGAAGGGGAAATGGCAGGTGGAAATGACTGGCCAGAATGCTGTTGCTGTTGCTGCTGGTCCGCTGAGAATGAAAGGAATCTGTATCTGCTGCCAGGGTAACAGGAAGAGGTGCCCCCCCTGCCCCAGGATGGGCCCATTGGAGATCACCTTCCAAGCAGCCTTCAAAACTGGAGCTGACCCCACTCTTCCATTTCCACAGTACATGTTTGTGTGTTGATTACCGAAATCTAGAGCTCAAAATTGTATAGAATGTAGAAGCACATGATACAGGAGATTCTGTTGGATCCTATTATAGAGCAAGAAGGCTACTATTATGCCAGCTGAATAGATACAGCTTGATAGTATGCTTAGGTAATCATTTGGTACATACCAGCAATTGGCATGCATACTAAGAAAACAAGTCTTTCCCCTTATTAAATAAATTGGCTGCGATGGTGTATTCTTTCTGAGTGGGAGGAATTCTCCCCCCCCCCTTGTGCAATTGTTGGAAGTCACTTCTGCGCTTGTGCTGCTGGTCAAAACAAATCTTGACCTCTTAAAGGTAAAATGATTAGTTACTCTTCCATCACATCAGCCTTGTAGGATTTCTAGAAGCCAGCTCAGCTTAATTTGGGTTCCTCTCCCCATTCCCTCCCCCAAAGTGCAAATCTATAACTTATAGACCAAACTGAGTGGGTGATTCCATGAGTTTCAATAAGACTGCTTCAAAGCAAGTAGTTTAGGGTATTGTGACCAACATCTCCAGCCATTGTGCAGTAAGATCCATGTGCCACTTAAATTGAGAGTATTTGTACTTAAAGTTGATCAAATATGTGTTGAAAGCTGTTAAACCAGGCAGAGCATGGAGAGGGTCATGGGGGACCTGCCCCCTTTAACTTTCATGAGGTTAAATTGTAAGATATTGATATATTGTTTTGAGAAGGCTGAGATGTTGTTTTGAGAAGGCTGTGCTGAAAATTGGGCGGAGTCAGGGGTGGGGCGTCCATGGAGGACTCCTCTTTCAAAGAGCCTTTGGAATCAGGCAGTATATATAAAATAAATAACTCCCCTTCCCCCAATCTGAGAGGCACAGCTTGGGAATAGTTGTATTGAGAGCTGGCTGGGCCCAGAGAATTGGTTGAAGGCAGATGATGCTGTCACTTCCTGAAGCTAAGCAGGTCTGGAGTGGTTGGGCACTTGAATGGGAGACCACCTAAGAATCCTACATACACCCCTTTGATTTCCATAGAAGAAAAGTGGGGTATAAATAAACCCCTTCTAACTTGGCAAAGAGGTACCTTTTAATGTGGTGATTCGCTTTATTTAGCAGAGGGAGAGTAGCTAGCCCTATCCACCCCTAGCACAGTACCTCCAGTGACTGTTGCTGGTGTCTATTTTATGTTTCTTTTTTTATTGTGAGCCCTTTGGGGACAGGGATCTATCTTATATTTATTTATTATTTCTCTTTGTAAACCACCCTGAGCCATTTTTGGAAGGGCAGTATAGAAATATAATAATAATAATAATATTGAACAATGGCTAACAACTGGGAAAACTCATCTCATCATGAAAGACCCAGCAAAAGGTGCAGTTCCAAGTAAATATAGACCGATAACCTGCCTGCCAAACATGTTCAAATTATTAACTGGAATAATAGCAGATGAAGTCATGCAACACTTATTAACTAACAAACAGCTTCCAGTTGAACAGAAAGGAAATTGCCCAAACACCAGAGGCACAAAAGACCAGCTGCTGATTGACAAAATGGTTTTAGAAAATTGCAAGAGAAGAAAAACAAATCTAAGTGTTGCATGGATTGACTACAAGAAGGCCTTCGATTCATTGCCTCACACATGGATACTAAAATGTTTAGAAACAACTGGTGTCAGCAAAAACATCCAGATATTTATAAAAAAAAAGCAATGTGCATGTGGAGTACACAGTTAACAATCAATGGTGAGGCACTTGGACAGGTTAGCATTAGAAGAGGCATTTTCCAAGGGGACTCACTATCGCCTCTGTTGTTTGTAATCGCCATGACCCCACTTTCACAAATACTAAACAAAACAGGCCTCGGATACCAAACATCTAAAACATCAAGTCAAATAAACAATCTGCTGTACATGGACAATCTGAAGTTGTATGGAAAGTCCCAGTCAGAAATTGAATCACTGCTAAACACTGTCCGTATCTTCAGTAGCGATATAGCAATGGAGTTTGGACTAGACAAGTGTGCTGCATTAATAAGGAAAAGAGAAAAAATAACAAAAACAGAAGGAATAGAACTACCCAATGGAAGCAAGATCAAGAACCTGGAAGAGAAAGAACATTACAAATACTTGGGCATTCTCCAGGCTGATAACATCGCACACACTGAAGTTAAAAGAAAAATTGGAAGTGAATACATTAGGAGAGTTAGAAAAATCCTCAAGTCCAAACTCAATGGTGGGAACACCATACAAGCCATCAACACCTGGGCTATACCTGTTATCAGATACACTGCAGGAATAATAGACTAGACCCAGACAGAGCTAGAGACACTAGATCGTAAGACCAGGAAAATCATGACCATCAATCATGCTCTGCATCCCCGCAGTGATGTAGATAGGCTATACCTCCGTTGCAGCTCAGGTGGAAGAGGAATGCTGCAAGTCCATCAAACAGTAGAGGAGGAGAAAAGAGGTCTTGAAGAATATATAAGGGACAGTGAAGAAGATGCACTTCAAATGGTCAATAACGAGAAACTATTCAACACCAATGAAAGAAAGCAGGCCTACAAGAAAGAATAAGTCAAGAACCGAGCAGAAAAATGGAGAAATAAGCCCCTGCATGGTCAATATTTGCACAATATAAGTGGAAAATCAGACATCACCAAGACCTGGCAATGGCTTAAGAATGGCAACTTGAAGAAAGAAACAGAGGGTTTAATACTGGCTGCACAAGAACAGGCACTAAGAACAAATGCAATAAGAGCCAAAGTCGAAAAATCCACAACAAACAGCAAGTACCACCTTTGTAAAGAAGCAGATGAAACAGTGGACCACCTAATCAGCTGTTGTAAAAAGAACACACAAACTGACTACAAACAAAGGCATGACAAGGTAGCAGGGATGATAAACTGGAACATCTGCAAAAAATACAAGCTACCTGTAGCCAAAAATTGGTGGGACCATCAAATTGAAAAAGTTGAAGAAAATGACGATGTAAAAATATTATGGGACTTCCAACTACAAACAGACAAACATCTGCCACACAATACACCAGATATAACTGCAGTCGAGAAGAAAGCAAAACAAGTTAAAATAATCGACATAGCAATACCAGGGGATAGCAGAATAGAAGAAAAAGAAATAGAAAAAAATCACCAAATACAAAGATCTACAAATTGAAATTGAAAGGCTGTGGCAGAAAAAGACCAAAGTGGTAATTGGTGCCCTGGGTGCAGTTCCTAAAGATCTTGAAGAGCACCTCAACACCATAGGGGCCACAGAAATCACCATCACCCAATTACAAAAAGCAACTTTACTGGGAACAGCCTATATTCTGCGATGATATCTATAACAGCAGCAACAACATTGATGATAAAATTCAGCCATCCCAGGTCCTTGGGACGGACTCGATGTCTGGATAAAACCAACCAGTCAATAACACCTGTCTGACTGTGTAAACAAGAAATAATAAACGAAACAAAAAAACAACCAACTCTTTGCTCCTGCCTTAAGTGGCATATGGAGTGCAGAAGACGGCTGGTGAACCTGATCTCGTTGAGAACTCCACCTTCCTGCCACATTCCCTGAATTCTGATGGGTTATCAAATCTGCTCTGAAACGGAGTTAGCTTTAGCTAAAAGCAAACAATAAAGGAAGCTGCTGGCACTGGTAAAGTATAGGGAAACTGCTCAAAAGGAAATGTGATCAGGCATTTGGCCCAGGACGCAGCCTCCTCGGCCTGCTAGGTATCTCACAATAAAGAGGCTAGCCCCAGGTGAGTATTTAAGGGTTTATGGACCTCTCCCTGGGTATTGGATTACACAGGTTAAATTTAGGGCACTTCTAGAAACTTTGGCAGCTCAATTGTGCATTCCTGACATCGGCAGGTTTCAACAGGTGCCTCGTCGGGGAGTTATGCAAGGGCTGTTGTACATGCTTCATTGCCCTCTCAGTGTGGCTTACAATGACTACATGTAAGGGAACATCAGACCTCAAGAACACATAGATAGTGAAGCATTTTAAGCCTCCCCTGAGTAAAAGGCGTGCTTCACTAATCTGGTGTGGGGATTGAATGTACCCACCAAAGACAGTCAAACAGCAAACGTACAGCGTGCTGGATGGAATTATTTTATTCATTCATTCATTCATTCATTACATTTCTTTTCCGCTCTTCCTCCAAGGAGCTTAGAGCGGTGTACATGCTCATTTTTATCCTCACAACAACTCTGAGAGGTAGCTTAGGCTGAGAGATACGTGACTGGTCCAGAGTCACCCAGTGAGGTGTAGTGGTTAGAGTGCTGGACTAGGACCAGGGAGACCTGAGTTCAAACCCCCATTCAGCCATGATGCTTGCTGGGTGACTCTGGGCCCGTCACTTCTCTCTCTCAGCCTAACCTACTTCGCGGGGTTGTTGTGAGGAGAAACTCGAGTATGTAGTACACCGCTCTGGGCTCCTTGGAGGAAGAGCGGGATATAAAACGGGAAATAAATAAATGGTTGGCTGTGGATTCGAACTCGGGTCTTCCCGGTCCTAGTCCAACACATTGGCTGCAAAGGAAAAATAATTCCTCCATTAAGTATTTCCCTCTTCTGCAGTACAAGAATAGAGCAGCAGCAAAGATAAGCAGGGCTGATACCCAATAGTGGTATTTTTGTGCATACCAAAATAACACGGACTGAACGGCAACTACGTGTCACTTTGTTTCTGTTCACTGTAATTGGGGTGTAATTGGGGTATACCATCAGAGTATAGACTGTAGTTTAGAAAAAAGTGCAAGGGGTATGGGATAATATATCACAGGGCCTTATTAAGGTTGAGGAAAACCTACAAGTTGTAAAGTCCCCTGCTAACTGAGCAAAGAGGCATCTCTTAAAAGTGCCGATTCTCTTTATTTAGCAGGGAGAGAACAACTGGCCTTATCCAGCCCCAGCACAGTATCCCTCCAGCGGCTGTTGCTGGGGTCTGTCTTATGTTTCTTTTTTAGACTGTGAGTCCTTTGGAGACAGGGAGCCAATTTATTTGTATCTGTGTAAGCGGCTTGGGGAACTTTTGTTGAAAAGCGGCATATAAATATTTGTTGTGTTTGTAAAAGACAAAACTTCATCTCACACACACACACCCCCGCCCAACTCTCCTGGTCTATTTGGCCGCACTTTCAAAATGAAGGATGAAGCAGTAGAAGCAGTATGATAAATCTCCTACATAGAAAGCACTTCTGTGCTGGAAAAGGCGTACAGCCTTATACCTGAGCAGATGTTTTTCTGTGCAGATCCAATTACTCCTAACATACTCGACATTTTTCCGTTTCTGCTTCTGCAGAGTACAGACCTGATCAGGAATCTGGATGAGAGGCCATGCGGCATCAGATGTTGCTCCCACTATTCATAGGAATCTGCCTGAGACTGAGTCGGACATTTGGCCATCTAGCTCAGTCTACCATCAGAGCAGGGACTGTAGTTTAGAAAAAGTGCAAGGGGTATGGGATAAAATATGGTTGAGGAAAACCTACAAGTTGTAATGTCCCCTGCTAACTGGGCAAAGAGGCCCACTTTTAACGTGGTGATTCTCTTTATTTAGTAGGGGGAGAGTAACTGGCCCTCTCCACCCCCAGCACAGCACCCTGCCCCCCCCATGACTGTTGCTGGTGCCTGTCTTATGTTTCTTTTTAGATTGTGAGCCCTTTGGGGACAGGGAGCCATCTTTATTATTTATTTATTTATTTATTTATTTATTTATTTACTCTGTGTAAACCACCCTGAGCCATTTTTGGAAGGGCGGTATAGAAACCAAATAAATAAATACTAGCTGGCCTGGGCACAGAGCATCTACGGCTCTAGTTCTCCCTCATTCTCGGCCCTCCTCTTCCTTTCCCTCTGCTCCAATGTTGTTTTTCTCTGGCTGGCTGCCTGGCCAGCCGCTTTCTCTTCCCCACACCGCCTTCTCTCCCCGCCCGCCCATTGGCTGGCCCGCCCATTGGCCTTATGTTCCCCGCTGCTGTCGCTTTCCTCTCCTCCTCCTCTCGCTCGCGAACTCTCACGAGAGCTGCCACACACGGGATTAGCGACGGGCACGTCTAAGATAATTATATATATAGATTGCCTACACTGATTGGCAGTTGCTCTCCAAGATTTCAGGCAGATGTCTCTCCCAGTCCTACCTGGAGATGTCAAGGCATGAACTTGGGACCTTCTGCAAGCAGGCCTACAGATGCTCTTCCACTGACCTATGGCCCCATCTCGTAAAGGGAATATTTTACAGCGCTTCCATGTAGTCACACATCCAAATGCAAACCAAGACAGACCTTGCTTAGCAAAGGAGACAATTCATGTTTGCTACCACAAGAGCAGCATCCTCTCCTGTGTTATTCACAGGGCTCCACATTGTGTCTGCTTGGGTGTTGTCCTCCCAAGTCCCACACACGAGCCAGTGTGATGTACTGTCTAGAAGTGCATTAGACTTTGACCAGAGAAACCCATGTTCAAAAATGCTGCTTTGCTGCAAAACGTACTGTGTGACCCTGGGTCAGTCACTCCCTTTTATCCTTGCCATCGCCCTGTGTGGTACTCAAGACTAAAAGAGTGAGTGTGTGTGAAGAGAGAGAGAGAGCCAGAACCATGTGGATTGAGCTCCTTGGTGAAAGGGTAGAATAAACATGGACTTCTAGTCATAGAATTTGCTGCAAAGTATTGTTATGGCGCAGCGGGGAAATGCTTGACTAACAAGCAGAAGTTCTATATCGGGCAGCAGTGATATAGCGTCTCATACTGTGTGGGAGGAGGCAATGGTAACCCCCCTCCTACCAAAAGAAAACCCCAGGGCTCTGTGGGCGCCAGGAGTTGAAATTGACTTGACGGCACACTTGACCTTAATTGCTATAGAATCCAGAGTGGTATCTGGATATTATTTTTCATTCTGTGGCTTACTTCTGTTTATATCCATGGGTAGTGATTTGTTATAACCGTATTCCTGCATGCTCACTTGTTCAATGGCAATGATCAGGTTTTAAAAAACAACACAGCTAAGGTGATGCATCGGCATATTTTGTTAAAATATTGTGTATGCCAACTAAAATGATAGGGATGCCATTGGTACTCTGCCTCGGCTGCATTTCAGACCCAGGCCGCAGTCTGATGCACAGTTACCTGGCAGTAAGCCCCACTGAACAGAGAGGGGTTTACTCCGTTGCTCAGGAATTCCTGAGCAGTAATAATTTTATTCTGTATTGATGACAAGCCATAACAAAAATTAGGTAAGTTTCAGAGTGGGAAATAAAAAGCAAACATCAATAGCTACCTAGGCCAACTCCACAATCAGCTGTGTAAGTGTCAAGCTGTTGCCAAGCTTTAGCTGCAGCTAATGCATAGTAGCCCCAGGGCATGGACAGAGGGCACATGTAGTAACCTTTCTAAAACTTGGGCAGGACTGGCTCTGGTCAGTGCCTGAATGGGACACCACCTTGGGATCTCAGGGGCCATAGCTCAGTGGTAGAGCATCTGCTTTGCATACAGAAGGTCCCAGGTTCAATCCCTCGCCTCCCCAGGTAGGGCAGGAAATGGCTCTTGCCTGAAAACTCTGAGAACTGCTGCCAGTCGGTGTAGACAGTATTGAGCTAGATCAAGGCTGCTCAGCGTCAGCCCTCCTGCAGGTGTGGGCCTACAACTCCCATAATCCCTGACTGTTGGCCACTGTGGCTGGGGATTATGGGAGTTGTAGTCTAAAAAAAAAGCAGGCAGTGGGGGGGGGGGAGAAGTTGAGCAGCCCTCTTAGCCAGATGGACCAATGGGTTGAGTCTATTTAAGGCAGCTTCCAGTGTTCCGAACAGTATGTCCCCGTGCCTTGCATTCTACCATGCAAGAGAGGCAGGATTTAAATGTATTAAAATGATTAAATAAAATAAAGCCAGCCACTAATCCGGTGTCGTCTTTATTTGAGGAGGAGGCAGAGCTAAACTTCAAACAGGTGCCAAAGATAGCTGTAAGATGTTGCTGATGTATTTAGATAAAATCTTAGTTGGGAGCAACAATCAAAGGTTCTTCTGCAGCAAATAAATGGTGCTCCCAAAATACCTCGGCTAACATGAGTGTTGCAAACCTGCCAATTCTTTGCTTGGCAGGCTACTGATAATAGGCTAATCTGCTCCCCCCCCCCAGGTGAATCTTATCTTTTCACCAGGGGAAACTTTGGAATTTGCTTTTGTTCTGCTCTGTTTCCTATAAAGAGCTACTATGGTGTGTGTTCTTTCTTGATGGTTCTTAAACAATAGCCATGGCAGCGACAGTCTTTCACAAGCTGAGCTGCTTGATCAAACCAGAACTCTTTGCAAGAGCGTCTTTGTTCTTTGTTCTATTAACAAAGGTAAACAACACTTTAAAAAGGGATCCATTCCAGCTCATTTGCAGTGCAGTCCAGTGCTTGTTTACCTGGCAGCGAATTCCATTTGGTTCAATGGGACTTAGCCCCAAATGGGAGTATTACAGTCTTAAAGTTTACAACTTATGAAAAGAAGGGAATAAAAAAATTATTGCAGTGGTATAAAATGCCTTCCTGGGTTTATCTTCATAATCGAACCATCGTAGCTCCCAACTATATATTTTTTTAAAGGATGCATTAAAAACACCTGTCCTATTTTTTATTTTTTTTTTACTTTTGATGTGATTGAGCGTGAGGTAGGTAGGGACTTCTGGGCAGCTGGAACCCTCCTGAGAAGAAAATATCTGATGGATTTTCAAATGCTGGGAAGCATAGGCAAGAGCTGGTCCTATGGTAGTGAGCATGCATTGTCCCCTTTGCTAAGCAAAGTTTGTCTTGGTTTGCATTTGGATGGGAGCTCCCGAAACCTTGTCGCATTCACTGTTACATTGCCCACTTCATACTGATGAAAGAGATTTATTTTTATCTCAGTATCTGAAAGATCCCCAAAGCCACTCAGTGGAGACAATTCTTATATGCTTATTAGAAGACAGGGACCCAACAATATCCCCGGCGGTTGCTAAATTTTGTTATACATTGACCAGACTAAGAGAAGCTAGAGCACAGCAATCGGTTACTGTCAAAGATTCCTGATTTTATATATTTGATGACATTTTAGACTTTGTTTCCATTATTGTTTTCTCTTTTTACTGTGTATATTCTGTGTATATTGATGTTTGAGCTAAGATCGTAAATAAACAACTAAACTAAACATTTGGATGGGTGACACCGTCTGAGCACTGTCTGCTGTAAGAAATTCCCCTTAGGCAATGGTGCTGTGGTTCAGTGGGAGAGCATCTGCTTGCATGCAGAAGGTCCCAGGCTCACTCCCTGGCATCTCCAGGTAGGGCTGGGAGTGATTCCAGCCTGAAACCTTGGAAAACCACTGCCAGTCAGTGTAGACAGCACTGACTTGGATGGACCAATGGTCTGACTCAGCATAAGGCAGCTTCCTGTGTTCCTATCTCAGCCCTGCTCGTGTTGGAGGAGGTAGCCCAGGTATTAGTCATGGGCTATAATGGCTCCAGTATGGTGTGGAAATACTCTCTATGGCAGGTAGCCAAAGTCAGTAACTTCCTCATTTCTGAGCATCTAGCTATATATATCTCAGATGGGACGTGGAAAGATTGTTCAGGGTTATTAGATGGCTGTTAACATTTATAGCTAGTTTAAATGTGCAGTACATTTTAAACTTGTACAGAGGGGGGAGGGAAAGCTTTGTCTCAGCTTGACTTTATTTGTATAGTTCAGCTGAAACCACTGATGGGTGATCTTATTAATTCTTTTCTTTGCGAGGATTGGGTATTAAGGCAGACTTGGGCTCGGCTTGGTTGCAGCTTCAGTTTTCCTGCTGCTTTCTTGTATTTGCTGATGGAGAAGACGCTTAAGCATAAAATTGCACTCATAAAAACAAACAGGGTGTAATGGAGTAATGCTTGCTTTACAATAATGTTCCTCTTGGAGTTTTGAAGGAAGGAAAGGTTTGAGAAGAAAATGGCCAAAGGCCATTGGGGCTGAGGATGAAGCGAGTTATAGTCATAAGAACATAGGAAGCTGCTGGATACTGAGTCAGACCACTGGGCCATCTAGCTCAGTATTGTCTACACAGACTGGCAGTGGCTTCTCCAAGGTTGCCGGCAGGAATCTCTCTCAGCTCTATTTGGAGATGCCAGGGAGGGAACTTGGAACCTTCTGCTCTTCCCAGAGCGGCCCCATCCCCTAAGGGGAATATCTTACAGTGCTCACATGTAGTCTACCATTCAAATGCAACCAGGGTGGACTCTGCTTAGGAAAGGGGACAATTTAATGCTTGCTACCAGAAGACCAGCTCTCCTAGTCCAGCATAACCCCGGCCTTAGTGCCAACTTGGCTTTATTAGCTGACCAGGGTTCTGTGTTATGGGAGCCAAATGAGAGTCCTTTAGAGCAGGGGTAGACATTTGGTGCTGATGATTCTCTGAAGTAGCTCTCCAGGCTTTTGGAATGGCGTCCTTCCTTTCCTGCCAATACTGCAAATCTGATTGGCTGGCCGAGTGAGGGCTTGGCTGCCATTTTCAATCCCCCTGTCATTGAGTGCCACAGGTTGCTTTTACTCTCTCTCCAGTTTCTCTCCAATAGTCCCACACACAAAGCAGTGCCTCTTGCTCCCTTCCTGTCCTGCAGCAAAAATTTCTCCGAATTCAGGAGTTTTGATGTTAAAATCCTTTAGGTTAGTTGTGTGTATCTGCATACAAGCTGCCATTTTGCGGTTGGCTCTGCCTCTCCAAGCTGCCACTTTCTGCCTGGCTCCACCTCCCCAAACGGCTATTTCATGCTAGTAGCTTCCAAAGCTCTGACAGCAAAAGAGAGAATTAAAAAAAGGTTTGTCAGTCAGTCTTTATTGATACGGTTACAGACCAGCAAATACTCAATACAAATTGGGGGGGGACCTAATTAAACATAATACAGTAGACAATCGATACTGTATCCAATAATGTTCACCTATGCCATTGGTACCCAACCTGGGTTCCTCCAGATGTTGCTGAACTACAACTCCCATCATTCCCAGCTACCATTTATTGTGGCTGGGGGGTGATGGGAGTTATAATTCAGCAACCTCTAGAGGAACTGAGGTTGGGAACCACTGACCTATATGCAGAGTAAAATAAAGCCCCTTTCTTTGTTCTGGGACTAATGTTTGATGCCAGTTTTTGCTTGTGGTCAGCAAAACTTGGTGACATCATTAATTCATTCAGTTTTTATACCGTCCTTCCAAAATGGCTCAGGGCAGTTTGCAATTAAGATTTAGAAAGATCTCATCTTGTCAGAAAGTAAAAAAAAAAATTACACAAGAGGTCTGAATGTCCTGGGAAGTTGATTAAAAGCTGGGGAGATATAATGGTGGCAAAAAGCCCTGTATAGATCACAATACAGTAAAACATGTGCTGTCGTTTCAGTCATGCCTGGTGTGCAAGGGCAGAGCCCCTGGGCGTATGGGATTTTGCAAAAAAAAAAAACCCAACCCCACCAAAAACCAATGTGGCTGCCCACCCCCGCTCTAAAAGACTGCAGGCAAAAGAGTTAATGGAATTCCTTACCTAAGCAAACCTTTGTGTGCCTGGAAGTATTTACTTTGTCAGCCTTCTGTTTGCTGTGGAGGTAGAACAGTTACATTGGGTGGGGTGGAATGTCTCACTTTAACCATTGAGGCACACCCAACTTCAACCCTGCATCACGGTTTCTATCCAGTGAATGTGTGTGTCCGCTTATCAGTTGAAACCCCCATGGACATGCCTCGTATCCCCTGGCAATATTAAATGCAAATACTTCAGCTGCTGAACAGCTGAGCAATTGTGTGTGTCACAATTGGGATTTCTGATCTTGAGATCCAAATCTGTCCACGTTTGAAGGAGAGTCTGGGTGCAACCAGTTGAAGATCCTTTGTTCAGCTGCCGCATTTCACTCTGATCTATTTGAACTGTTGACCACCATTTTATTTTTAAGGTTGGGGCGTTGCCTAGGCTGGGCAATTTAAAAAACAATGTCTTGTTTTTAACTGGATTTGACTGTTGACTGTCTTGAGAAGATTGGCTGAGCAAGTAAGAAATATATGCTTAAATAATGGACACAGTATCGCCGAGGGAAAACTGGATGTGGACGCACAGCCATCCTCTTCTTGCACAATAAGAAGTGCTAGAAGCCCTCTTCAGACGGAATAGCTTCACCCCATTGTAGCCATGGACAGCAGAGCAAAGGGAAAGGAAGTCGGTCCCCTGCCGCGCCACTCACAGTTATGATGGGGCTTGTCTGAAGAGGGCCGAGCCTTCCCCGTGATGCCGGGCAGTCCCAGGATTGTGAGCAGCGCAGCGGGGGAGCCGGACCTCTCTTTCTTCTCCCCACTGCACAGTGGGGCCAAGTTATAATGTCTGAAAAGGGCTATAGGCAGTTTAAACTGTCTCTTGATTTTATAACTTTTGAACATATATCTAGGTCTTGTAGTAAATTTAGTACAGCCTATGTTGGGTGGGCAACCTTCGGGCTTGTGGGATTAACTTCTGGTTTTTAATATAACCCCAAGGTCTGCCCCAAGAGCTGGTCTTCTGGTAGCGAGTCTTCATTACCCCCTTTGCTAAGCAGGGTTCACCTTAGTTTGCATTTGGATAAGAGAGTGCATGTTTGCGCTTTGTAAGATATAGGGGATAAGGCCGTAGCTCAGTGGAAGAGAGTCTTCATGCAGAAGATCCCAGGTTTAATCCTTGGCAGCATCTCCTGGTAGGGCT
The DNA here is from genome assembly GCF_027244095.1 of Hemicordylus capensis. NCBI lineage: Eukaryota > Metazoa > Chordata > Lepidosauria > Squamata > Cordylidae > Hemicordylus > Hemicordylus capensis. Next base: position 17,907,577 of record NC_069665.1, read on the forward strand.
GGGAAGACTAAAACCTTGCAGAGATGCTGCCAGTCAGTGTGTGGACAATACTGAGCCAGATGGACCAATGGTCTGATTCGGTATAAGGCAGCTTTCTATGTCCCTATGTACCAAGCAGAAACAGATGCAAAATAGTGGCTCAGGGTTGGACATACACTTAGAGTTAAGAGACAGGAAGCTTCTGAGCACATGCACAGTTGAAGAGTTTGTTTTCAGAACTGAACTTATAGTCCTTTCATACACATTTACTCCTACTTTCCCCCAAATCTTTATCCAATTCAGCAGCCTAAACTTACGGGGAAAAATATCCTTGAAACAAAAGAATCTCTATTATTAGACAACAGGGTGGCAGAAACTCTGGCTGATATACTGCAAATCGCCCAGCTATCTCCAGTAAGTTCTGATCTGGATCGTGGAATTCCATTATTAATTACTACCACCTATAAAAAATGATTCCTTGCATGTTGAAAGCTAGATGGTAGGCAAGAGGTTCTAGACCAGCCTTCTCTCTGACACTTTCTGTGTATAGGTTTTAAATAAGAAAGCATTAAAAATATTCCTCACCTGCAGAGGGAAGCCCAAGAATTTTATTGGCATACCAAGGTTGGCGTGGGCCCAGAGGCGAGATTCTAAAATGGGCCCCTCGCTGCCTTCCTCTTCTCCTGGCCTCATGTGTCTGCTGCAGAAGAACATTAAGGACACGTGTAATATAGTGTAGCAGATTAACAGAGGGCAGGAGGCTACAGTTACAAGGTGTAAACAACAGCAGAACCAAATAATACAACGGTATCAGCTTTATGAAACACAAGAGGGCAATTCATGCTTGCTACCACAAGACCAGCTCTCCTCCCCTTCTGTGGGTTCCAAAGCAAGCTTCTGTTCCAAGCTTAACAATTTTTGTCAGGGCTGTAGCATGGCGGGATTTAAAAACAACAACAATAATATTTTTTCATTTGGAAAAGGCTGGTGAAGGGATATCCAGGCAAACCAGTTTAAAATTATTTATTTTATTTAACATTTTTATACCACTCCAAACTTGTGGTTAACTCTGGGTTATTAGCAAACAATCAGGAAGGATGCTAGGCTAGCCTCCTCTCTTCCCCAACCCTCAAGTATTGTGAACCATTCTGGGAACAAGGAACATTTTTTTGAGAACTTGTTTGGTTGAAAAACAATTGAATATATTTCCAACCACCACCATCAAAGAACCAATCAATAAACCCCCTGCCACCACCCCCTCTTTCCTCTCTACAGAGGGGAAAAGGACTCATTGCAAGTTGGAAGAAGATCACTTCACATGGGTCATCAGGACTAGAGGGAAGAACCCAATCATTTTAAAATCACCCTTAAAAGTTAAAAATAGCTCACGCTCACACTCACTCACTCCATAAATGCGGGAAGCAGGAAGAAAAATCATACACACAAAACACACAGATAAGAGTTGTTACTTTGTTTGACTTTTCTTTCCACTTGAACAGCTTGCTAGCTCCCAGTCCCAGCTCAATCTTAACTGCACTCAGTTGCCGAGCAGAGGAGGAGCTCAAGAAGCCTCTCTGCTGCTGCTACAGCTGCTGACACTCTCCTCCGCTCCTTTGTAATTCAGGAGTTGCAGATAACCTGCTTGGGGCGACTGCAGCTCACACTCCTGTCTATGGGACTGAAGAGAGGGCAAGGATTGGCCCTGGGGGCCCCCTCAGAGGGTCCCTTAGAGGCTGTGGACCAGGAGACATTCATCTCCCTTTGTCTTATTAATGGTATGCCCATGATGTGCATGATGTTTGTTTAGATGGGATCTAAGATGCTGCCTTGCATGCAAAAGGTCCCAGGTTCAATCTCTGGCTTCTCCAGATAGGGCTGGGAAAGTCTCTTGCCTGAAACCTTAGAGAGTCACTGCGATTGGGTGTAGACCAGGGCTGTACAATTTTGGCCCTCCAACTGTTGGACTACTACTCTCATCATCACCAGCCCCAGTGGTCAATAGTGGGAGATGATGGGAGTTATAGTCAAACAGCTGGTGGGCTGCAGTTGTAGACCATATTGAGCTAGATGGACCAGTGGCCTGATTCTGTATAAAGCAGCTTCTTATGTATTGGTTTGACTGCAGAACTTCCCTCTATACGGTGTCAGAAAATATCAGTTCATTCCAGGGACAGCTGGAGTACAGGAAAGGACATGTCCCAGTACATGTAATACAGCCTGGATGAAATATTACTTTCTCGCTATGGTGCAGGGAGTGGGCACACGTGAACCTAAGCCATCTAGTGAGTTGGGCTTTCTTCCCAGGAAGTAATGTCTGAACTAGGCCCACAGATTTGAATTTCTGGTCTTGCTTGTAGTTGGCTTCAGAGTGAAGCACGTCAGTAACAGGAGAGTGATCCATGGTGACAGGCAGTTCAAGCAATTTGGCAAACGGGATGCTTCCTGCTGCTGATTACTCAAGCTCTTGGACTCTGCACTTTCACTCTCTCTTCAGGTGTCCTTATTTATGAGGCACAGTTGCTATTTTTGGCTCACTGCCCCCATTTTTGCCTTTTGGGGATACCTTGCTGAAGTATGGGCTGCTGTGAGTTGCTACACTGTCTGTTCTTCAAGTTTCAGCCCCTTACCTGGGGCTTTTGGGGAGGAGAGCTAGTCTTGCGGTAGCAAGCATGAATGGTCCCCTTTGCTAAGCAGAGTCCACCTTGGTTTGCATTTGGATGGGTGACTACATGCAGGTGTCATAGCTCCAAATAGAGCATCTGCTTTGCATGCAGAAGGTCCCCCGGTTCGCTCCTTGGCATCTCCCAGTAGGGCTGGGAGAGACTCCTGCCTACAACCTTGGAGAGCCACTCCAAGACATCCTGTCTTTCATGCTGGTCAGTGAGGACAATGAGCTAGATCAGGCCTGCTCATTTTTGGCCCCCTAGCTGTTTTTGGACTACAACTCCCATAATTCCCCACCACAGTGACCAGTAGCCAGGGATTATGGGAGTTGAAGGCCAACATCTGCAGAAGGGCCAAAGTTGAGCAGCCCTGAAGATAGACCAATGCTCTGATTTGGTATATGAATACAATGCATATCTATATATCGCTTCCCAACAAAAGTTCCCAAAGTGGCTTACATAGATATAAATAAATAAAATAATTTTTAAAAATGGCTCCCTGTCCCCAAAGCGCTCACAGTTTTATAAAGAAACACAAGATGGACACCAGCTACAGCCACTGGAGGGATGCTGTGCTGGGGATGGATAGGGCCAGTTGCTCTCCCTCTGCTAAATAAAGAGAACCACCACTTTTGAAAGGTGCAGCTTTTTGTGTTCCTATGTGACCTTTTCATAAGGTGAGGTGAGGCAGTCACCTCAGGCAGAAGACGACTGCCCTTCTGTCCCATACTCTTAAAAGGAGGGTGCACACAAGCGGGGGGGGGGGGGGCGGGGCAGCATTTAGCACCCGGCCTCAGGCACACAGCGACCTTGATCTGCCGCTGCTCCTACCTCAGGTCTGTAGAAATCAAATTTTTGCATTGGGGGATGCATCCTGCCTTTCCTGTACAGGTGTGAACATGCAGGAGGCTTGCTGTGCACAGTTCAACAGTTCTCCTGCTAGTCATTTGAACTGTTGATAACAGATGGTAGACCAATTTTGTTCTAGCGTATCTTTAATCTGATGATCAAAGCTACTTTAATCTTTAAAACCGTGCTGGAAATGCAGAGTAAATGAATAGAAGCAGACAGAGTAAGACTCCAGGAGTGGGTGAGGGCACGTTGAGCAGTGATCTTAGCTATGAGGATGTCACAAGCATGTCCCAGTTCTTGTCTGTGAAATGTGGGTGTGTATGCTTTACATATTTAATAACTCTATTAATAATTATAGATAGGCTGTTATAGGGAGTGGGGCTGTAGCTCAGTGCACGTAGCAAATACATGATTTGCTTTGCGGAAGGTCCTGGGTTCAAATCCTGAAATCTCCAACTAGGGAAAGACCCGTCTGAGAACCCAGAGAGCTGCTGCCAGTCAGTGAAGACCATATGAACCTAGAAGGACCAATGGTCTGACTCGGTAGAAGGCAACTCATGTGCTCATTAAAAAAAAAATATTTATTTTTTATACCCCAGCCCTGATAAAGAATAGTTGATGGATTAGACAGGGAGAACATAGGGAGCTGCCTTTTACTGAGTCAGACCACTGGTTCATCTCTCTCAGTATTGTCTGCTCTGACTGGCAGCAGCACCCCAAAGTTTCAGCAGGAGTCTCTCCCAGTCAGGGATTGCACTTCGGATCTTTTGCATGCAAAATGATGCTCTTCCATTGAGCTCTTATACTATTCCCATGTTACTCTCATATCAACCTCTGTGGATCTGCAGGCTAAGATGAGTCTTAATGTGTAAATTGTCTCAAAGCTTTCCTGCGTTGGTCAAAATCAGACTTCCAGTAGAGAATTAGGGTTCCCTGGAAAAACTACCAGAGGATGTAATGGTGGTCAAGTAATTATTTTGTCCTTGGAACAAATTGCATTGTAATTGTGTTTTAAATAGTGAATCAACTACGGAGAGAAGGTACCTAAGCATTACTTCACTCTTAAAGGAAAGGACTGAAGCCAAATTGCTCTCCTGGGTACCCCAAAATCAACCTCCTGAAATCCAGGCTGTTCAGTCTAAATCCTTCCAATCCCAGACTTCTCATATGGCACCGCACTGCCCTAGAAAGTGGCAGCACAGGGAAGGAGGAGCTGCCACTGTTACTGGTGAGGAGACTCTACCCACAAAGTCAGTTTTGCTCACTGTCCTGCACAGAAGGTCATTTGCAACAGGTGCAAAAAAGGGGGGCACTTGGCTAAGGTTTGCAAGGCTGCTGTCCACCCCATTACAGACTCACCATATGATAAGGGTGAGGCAGATGAACTGCTTCCTGACAGCCTGCGTCTCCACATTGTCAGGTTAAACTTAATGGCCATGAAGTGTGGATGCTGGCTTATTCTGGTTCTCTGTACACTATCATATGCCATCTACTTTACAAGAAACTCCTCACTACATCAGATCTGCACCTTCAGCCTTCAGACATCCATCCATGGGGATATGGAGGTTCCCCTATTGCCATAAATAGTTACTTCACTGCTGTCCTGGAATACAAAGGACATACTGGAGAAGGGAAAGTGTATGTGTCACAAAAAGGAGTCTCAATGTCGCGATGGACCTAAATAGCACGGAACCCGTATTACAGATGATGGAACTTTGATATGCTGATATGATTGCTGACTTCTGACTTTTTGCTGATACTCCTGGCACTGCCATACATTTAAAACATAAAATTCAGATGAAGGCAAATGCCATACCTGTGCAACACAAAGTGAGGAATATACCCATAGCATTGTGCCAACCACTTAGAAATGTGCTCTTAAGATTACAGCATGTTAGGATTACTGGCAGTATAGAGCCAACCATTTATTTATTATTACTTATTTAACATATTTATATACTGCCCAAAACGCAAGTCTCTGGGCAGTTTACAACGTCCCTGAGTAGCCACCAGACGAGCCAGTGGCAACTGCAAATGAGAGGACCCACATCAGAATGGGTCTCTCCCAATGTTCTTGTGAAGAAATCGAATGGTATATTTCGAATGTGTGTAGATTTAAGAGATGTGAACTCCAATATAGTAGTGGATTGTCATCCATTACCCAATATCAATGAAATGCTGCTTACTCTGAAAGAGGCTTCAGTATTCACAACTTCGGACTTGTCTTCAGCCTGTTATCAGATTCCTCTGCTCAAACGTTCTCACAATACAAAGCCTTCATTACCCCAGAGGGTCTTTTTTCAGTACAATAGACTGCCCTTTGGATTAGGTTCTGCTGCTTAGGTATTTCAAAGAATGATGCATGCAATTTTGGGGACTAGAGATGGAATAGTTTACTTTCAGGATGACATTTTAGTGTATGGCAAAACCATTAAGGAGCATGATGCTAAACTGACAAAAGTCTTAAGAAAACCCCAACACGGACTTACTATCTCCGCAGAGAAATGTCAGTTTTGCACACCCTTGGTGACATACTTGGGACGCACTATCTCAGAGTGGCGTACATCCCAAAACAGACTTGGTAAAAGCTATTTGGGAAAGCACCAGAAACATCATACCTTCTGAATGGAAAGCAGCCCTCAGTGCTGACCAAGTGCTTACATAACTAATGGATGGCCATGCCAAAAAACAAGGTAGCTGAATATTTTCAACCATATATACATGTAGCGAGTATGCTGTCTTTTTTCAATGAGCGGGTGCTGAAGACTAATCATTTGGTGCCAACCTCCTTACAAGTAAAAGTGATTGAAATTACTCATAAAGGTCACCTGGGCATGAGCTTGACTAAAAAGGGGAATCAGAGAGGTGGCCAGGTATGAACAAAAATCAGGTATGGCCAGGTATGAACAAAAATCAGAGAGGTGGCCAGGTATGAACTTGGTGGCCAGGTATGAACAAAAACATTGAAGATGTGATTAGGCACTGTATGGCTTGTGCTGACTTTTGTCACCTCCTTGATTCCAGTAGAGTATCCCAATGATTCATGGGAAAAACTTGCTATGGATATAATGGGGCCTTTTGATAACCAACTCGCAAACCAAAGATTGTTATAGTGATAGTGGATTATTATTCCAGATGGCCAGAAGTTTCACTTGCTGTCAACATTACTACAAACAAGGAGATCAAATTAATGGCTGCAGTTTTTGCAAGAGAAGGTCTTCCTAAAGGACTATTGACTGACAATGGGACAGAGTTATCTAATTCGAAATGGAGCAATATTTGCATAACTATGGGGTAAAACACCCATGTATCATAATCAGGGAGCAGCTTAGTGGAAAGAATGAACAGATTAGTGAAAGAAAGTTTACAACTGGCTACTAAGCAACAACAATCCTGGAAAGAGGCAATCCATGAAACTCTATTTACTATTTGAACCACTTCTCATTCCACTACAGGAAAATCACCTTTTGATTTTGAAAATCACTGCTGAAAGGATGCAAAGCTACCAACAAACTTACCCAATAGCAACAACTGATAGGGCTTTCCATGCCAGCCCATCCTGAGGATGCAGAGATTTGTAAGCTGGTAAGGGAGAAGCAAGAAAAATAGAAATTTGTATGTGAATCAGAAATGGGGTGCAAAACAGTGAACATTTCAGGTGGGGGACTTTGTTCGAGTACAGCTGCCTTATAAAATGAGAACAGGATGTTTCCAATATTCTGGACCAAAGCAAATTATCAAAATCCGAGGAGATTCTGTCCTATTGGGTGATGGAAAGAAATGGAACAATTCAAGACTTTCCAGCATGCATACTATGAGAAATTGAACATTCCTCTCATGAATGTTCTCAAGAGAAGTACTAGAGAGGACTTTGATCTTGTCTCTAGTTCTGACATCACAGAGGAGGATGGTGAAAGTGATGGACAATCCTCTTTACCAGAAAGAACATCACTAACTGCTCCTATGCCAGAGCACTCAGGAGTTAGGAGAAGTGTGCGTGACAGGATCGCGTGACCACCTAAAAGACCTAAATTTGTCATTGAATTTTAAATAAATTCAATTACGCTGGTTATAAAGGGGAGGGATGTGTTGTATTTAATCCAGTATCTTTTATGTTTTGTTTAGAAGTTTGTTCCAGTGGGGCTCCTATAGAGAGTGTGTGGGGTGGAGGAAAAGGGAGGGGAAGAAGAAAATGGAGTTGTTTCTGAATAAATTCTTCGTTAAATCTATATAAGATTAGTTTGTGTTTGTAAGGGAAGCAGCTATAAAACCACTCCCCTGTACACTGTCTGCTTAATTCACTGTTTCTGAAGCCAACACCTTAACTTCTAGACTTGCACTGTTTGTGCACGAGAGTCGGGAGATAACGTGAAATTGGTATGTTATGTCTGATCCTTCAGAGAGAGAGAGAGAGAGAGAGAGAGAGAGAGAGAGAGAGAAATGCGTGTGTAAGGCAGGTATTTCCTCAAGAGGCAAGCCGAATCAAGTCTGGTAAAGCCCTGTCTTTGTATCGGTTAATATATTTTTGTTCAGGTTTGCTCTTTCTAGATTCAGACTCAAGTACTCAACTTGTGATGTTGGTGACTCTTAACACTCTTCTACCAGCCACTAGGGATGTGCACGAACTGGCTATTGGCTGATTCAGTGGCACACGCACACTGGCCACTTCCAGTCCGATGCTGACTGGGACAGCAAGGAGGTATGCTGCTGCCCCGTGCCAATGGTTTCGCAGACAGTGCCAGTGGGGGAAATGCAGGGGTGGAGGTGGCGGTGAGCACCCTCCCTGCTCCTTAAAGGTCACCCCCCTCCCCACCACCGAACCAGCCCAAACTCCATACCGGTTCATACACATCCCTCAAAGGCTGATTGCTGTATGGCCCATCTTGCTGGTATACATCTGAAAGTGTCTTGAATCTGTGTTCATGCTTGCCTCTTACCCTGGCAAGGGTAAGAGAACCATAAAGCTATATCCCTATAACTGAAATGAGACGTCCAGACCTTTTTGAAGGCAATGTTTCTTTGGGAAGGGCCATTGTTCCATGACTGAACACCTTCTTTGAATGCAAATGGTTCCAGATTCAACCCCAGGCATCTCCAGTTAAAGGTTTGGGGTCTGGCAAAGGCTTCTGGCAGAGATCTTGGAGAACCGCTGCTATTCAGAGTAGATATAGGTAATACTAACTGTGGTGTGTTGATCCATTCCTTGACACAGGCCAGCTTTTGAATGGTGGTTTAGTTACTTGTATTCCAGTCTTGGACTAGAGGCGGGGCTAACAAACAGCCAGCAGCAAGAGCACGGTAAAGCAGCCTGCACTTGCTTCTCTGTAAAGAATATCTGTTTCATCAAATGATTAATATTCCTGCTTCCTTATTTGCCACAACTCTCTCCTCTGGATTCTACCCTAACTTGGATGGATCAATGGTCTGACTGACTTGTTGTAAGGGAACTTTCAGATATCTGGTTTAATACAAAGCACTAAATTCCAGTGCCCTTTGAACTGGTTCATGACTGTTCATCAAAAGATACCTTTTTAGAAACAAAGAGATTGCTGTAACCATTAAATAGAAACCTATATAGATGACGCATGATACAGTTCTAGAGTTGAACATTTATAGAATAGCTAGCTATGAAGAATGCAAACAGCCGATGAGCAATGCAAGTCTTGTTAACACACCTTTTGACAGCCACACTAACTGGAGTAGTTAGAGCAGTGATCTTCACGATTTTTCAAGCGAGGGCCACTTTGGCAAAAATAAAAATGCAACCTTCTATGTGAGAGCCATTTCCCCCTGTGCTGACCTCTGCAGGAGGTTAAGAACCTCTCATAAGAGTTCTATGGGGAAAGTGTTGAGAGAGGTTACACTTCCTGCCTTCTGTATATGCCTTCCAGGATGGTACTGGGGCTCAAGAGGGCTCCACTTCCCTTCAAGGAGCCTTGCTAGGGCAGGGTGAAGTGCAGCACTGTACAAGGCAACAGTCACCTCTGCATGATGCCAGAAGAACTGTGCAGAATATCCCGCTTCAGCTGGAGCTTTGCATGGACCCAGTAAACAATTCAACACTTAGGGTTGGTGGAGGCCATCAGTGTTGAACAAGGACTTGGGAGGCCCAGGTTCAAATCCCCACTCGGCCATGAAACTCACAGGATGGCCTTGGGCCGCCACACTCTCTCAGTTTAACTCACCTTACAGGATTGTTGTAAGGATAAAATTGGGGCGGGGCCATGTGGCTTCTTGAAAACTGTGTGATACTGTTAAATGGTTCTTTCAACAGTTCATGGTTTATGTCAAACCATGACACAAAACTGTAAAATTGTTTACTGTGTCCATGCAAAGCTACTGTTCAATTTTCTTTCAACAGTGGAAAAGTTGAAAGAAAATAAGGTATAGGACTGGGTTGGATAACTCTTTGGCTGTCTTTCCTTTTAGTAACAAAAACTGGGAACTACGGCTGACCTCCAGGCGAAATTGCTCATGAGGATACCCATTGGAATTAATGGGATAACTTGCCCATGACTAAATTGCTCCATAATTTAAATGGGTAATTTAGTTTGGCTGCTAGCCTGATGTGCGAGATGACCTATAAAAATGTGAAAATCGGCTTTGTCTGTTAAGGGAGGTGTGTGCGTGCTTTTTCCTTTCCTTTTTTGATAAATAATGTGTTTCTGTAATCCCAGGGATGCAACCCTCTTGCAGAGACGGGACGGAGCAAACTGCAAAATCAAAGAGCCCTCCTGAACCAACAGATACTGAAAGCAGTGAGGATGAGAGCTGGCGCAGAAAACCTTTTACGGTATGTTCCCACGACTTCCCTTCTCCTCTGCCCGCAGAGAAAAAATGAAGCCTTTGTTCTTCTTCTTAGCAGTAGCCTCTGGTTCTCTGCCAGCTGTCCAATTGCTCCTCATATCTTACAGAAGAAATGGTAGCTGAGGATCTTGCACAAAGTTTTATGTCATGGTTTTTAATGTTCCGTCTCTAGGAGACTGTCTTCTCTAAAAGGCTTCCTCTGCTTTTTGTCTATTCTTTGAATCTGAAGCGTGTTTACCTGCTGATTCTGAAAATTCCCTCTTTTATTTAGAGGGCACAGAGAGACGTTAAATTCAGAGCCCTAAAACTGAAACCAAAGTACAATCATTACCTTTTCCAAAAAGAACTAGCTAACTTCCATTGGAGGTGAGCAGATGCTCCATTGCAGGGGTCTGCAATTGTTAGCCAACCATTAGCTCTAGTAGCCAGTAAGATGTAGCCTCTGGTTCTCTGCCAGTTGTCCAATTGCTCCTCCTATCTTCTTGAAGAAATGGTCTTGCTTTGGAGGAGTATACTGAAGGCTTTTCCTGCTAATTACTAGAACTAAACTTCTGACATTTTCTGGTGAAGGTATTTACAAACCCCTTCAACATGACAGAGATGGAAATGGGGACTTGTATGCCTCTATTGCAATGCCAAGGATCACTTCATGAGCCACCCCACCTCCACTATGAGATATTGGGCAGCCTCCCGATCAGTACTGAACTTCCGCTAATGGAAGATGCTTTGTTTGCACATGGGGAAAGGGTAGGTTCTTGCCCCTCTGCTGCCTTTTGGCCTTCTCCCCCCACCCACCCCGCAACCCTCCAAAAACCAGCTTTTGAGTTCCTATATCCCTCAGGGACATACCTTAGGGGCAGAGGCAGCCAGTGAGGGCAGCACTGGGGGTAGGATGGTTAAAGGTACTTTTAAAAAGACATGACTGTCGACACCGGCAGCACCTGAAAGCCCCCGGGAGCAGCGGCATCCAACGCAGCAGCTGCCCTGCCTACTGCACTCACCAGTCCTCTGCGCATGCACAGTGGCCATTTGTGTGGTGACCATGCACTGATTTGTGTGGTTGCCCTCACCAGCTGGGGATTGCGGCACCAGTAGGAGGGCGTGGAGGCCTTTCTCTGAAAAATGTCCCCCTGTGCAAGTGGAACCTCTTCTGTTCCCTGACTACCAGTCAGGAATGCTCCCTGTATTTATTGTCTGCTGTATGATGCATCCATTTACTCTGTAATAGCCTTTTGTAAGCAGATTTTAATATCAAGAGGACGATTGTTCTTTGGGTTAAGTTATACTAGGGAAGCGTAATAATCCAGCATACACTGCTACAACACACTTGCACATGTTCTTTGTTGGTGCACACATACTCTGTGTTCCCTAGAGTCACGTTCCTTGACATTTAGAAGTCAACACAGAGTGTGAGAAAATCCTCAGAACTAGGAACGTGACGGCACTATTGCGGAAGAGTGTAATAGCAATTGGGGAAGACTGTAGGGAGTACCAGCAGAATTTGCAGGACGTGTCTTTGGCAGTGGGAAGAGAAATGGGGATGCTTGATCAGGGTGTTCCAGAGAAGCTTAGACTATTCACTTTACTTTGCACAGTCATTGTTTACATCATCTGAACACCCTGTAGGACTATAGGAAGCTGCTTTGTACCAAATCAAACCATTGGTTCATCTACCTTGATATTGTCTACAACTCCCACCATTTCTAGCCATTATGGCTGGGAATGATAGGAGTTGTAGTCCAACACCAGCTGGAGGGCCCAAGTTGTGCAGCCCTGGTCTTTGCTGACTGGCAGTGGCTGTCCAAGCTTTCAGGCAGCCTTTGCAGCCCAGAGTTTTTCCCAGCCCTCCCTGGAGATGCTACTAGGGATTGAAACTGGGACCTTCTGCATGCAAAGCAGATGCTCCACCACTGAGCTACAGCCCCATCATGGGTTTTGCAATGATTTTTTGAAGTGCACAAATGGTCTTCTAGAATGGCACATTTTGTGTCTGCCTGGACATTAAAACATTTTTTAGTTTCAGTTGCTGTATTTAAGCTCAAGAGTTTCCAGCTGTTTGAGACATACTAAAGACAAGCCAATCAATTTCACTCAGCAACATATATGCCATTTCCAAAAACGGATGGTCTGGGAGATCCTCCATTGCAAGCTTCTGTGATTTCATGCCAGACACAGGAGGACCCTTCAGAGACTGGCCTTTGTCCTCCTCTGCTATCCCAGATGCAGACTGCATGGGTTTTCCCACTGGCACAAGGTGCTGTGCAATACACTTTTGTGGGCTGACAATGATGTTTCAGTATTGAAATGCATTTTCTCAGTTTTTAAGATCAGGGTTTTGTTTGTATTTGCTTACACATTAAAGAGTTCTTTAAAGTTTTGTCGAGTAAGAGAGAATGTGTGTATCATTGCCACTATATCATCTTATTGATTTAAAAAAAAAAATCCTGGCTGTGTAATAAAAGTTCTGGGTACCTACCAAACTGTGATGGAGCCATAATATGGAGCCATTCCATAGCTTATTTTGCCATCTTCAGCAGAAACATCTGGGCACCTAGTATTGTCTGAAAACCATTGCACATTCTTCCTTGGCAGCAGCTCAAGGCAATTCTGGAATGCGAGTTTTCATATCTGTTCTTAAGGGGATGAAAAATCTTAGAAATGTAGAGAATGCCAGTAAGGGAGCTTAGCCGACCCACTCTACAATAAAGCAGCTGTGCTCAAGACATTCACAAAGGTGGCCATCCTTTTTTCTCTTGTCCAGAGCAACAACCAGCAACAAAGTGCGCGAACAGGTGCTTCTCGAGTTGAGTTATGTAAACTCAGATCTGCAGATCCTCAAGGAAGAGCTGGAAGGACTCAACATCTCTGTAGAGGTTTATCAGAATACAGAGTAAGTAAGTGGGGGCAGGGGGAGGTGTGATATTGCCCACTTGCCACCTGGAAATGAAAGCAATTGTTTGGATGTGCTGGGAAAAGAGCAGAGAAGAAAGTGTGTTAGATGACTGACGAAGACATTTGGCCCGTTCTGGCTGTTGACTGAGGATTAGGAAGGGTATTAACCTTCCTCCTTGGGAAAAGTATTAAAAATAATTAATTTTGATGCCTAATCCTCAGAAATGCCTTCTAGGAGGTGGCTTGAATGGGGGAGCATTGGAGAAGGCCAAGGCTAAATTATTCCCTCATATTAACTTGTTCAAAGCCAGCAGGCAAAGGTAGGGAGAGGCTTCACACCAGAATGTTTAACACTAGGTCCTAGGCACATGTAAACAATCTTTTTTTTTTTAATCGTCATGTATACATCTTGTTGTATAGTTTCTCCTAACCAAGAAATAATTCACCCCAACATTCCAGTTTCAATTTGGCTTCTCTCTTAAATTTCAGGCCTGTTTTGGACAGAGGAGGCTGCAGGGAAACTGCTTCAGGTCATGGCAGTGCTCGATGGTCACACACCACTTCCCACTAAATGTATTGCTTTGCTGTTGCAAATGAATGGCAGCCAAAGAGTACATAGGAAGCTGCCGTTGACCAAGTCAGACCAGTGGTCTCTCTAGCTCAGTACTGTCTGCACCAGTGGTTCCCAACCAGGGTTCCTCCAGATGTTGCTGAGCTACAACTTCCAGCATCCCCAGCCATAATAAATTGTAGCTGGGGATGATGTAGTTCAGCAACATCTGGAGGAACCCTGGCTGGGAACCATAGGGCTACCCTGCCTGGCAGTGGCTTTCCAAGATTTCAAGCAGGAGCCTTTATCACCTCTACCTGGAGACGCCAGGGAGCGGACCTAGGGCCTCTTACATGCGAGCAGATACTCTACCACTGAGTGATGGTCCCATCCCCTAAAGTAGGGCTGCTCAACTTCAGCCCTCTTGCAGATGTTGGCCAACCATTCCCATGATCCCTGGCTTTTGGCCACTGTGGCTGGGGATTATGGGAGTTGTCGTTCAAAATCAGCTGGGGGGGTCCTAAGTTTAGCAGGCCTGCCCTAAAGGGATTATCTTATAGCAGATAACGCTCACATATAGTCACCCATCCAAATCCAAATGCAAACTAAGGCAGACCCTGCTTAGCAAAGGGGACAGTTCATGCTCGCGACTGCAACACCCAGCTCTCCTCCCCAAAGGAGAACGGTGAAGGAGGCCTCTTCCGTCATCTGAGGGCATGTTGGTGGTGACAGGCCAGTAATGGCATTGTGCTAGGAGAGTGACTAGTGATGGCAGCGTGGGCTGATGATGTCATTGGTCTGCGCCAGTGTTCCCTGTCACTGGGATCCCCAGATATTGACAACTCCTAGCAACAACATTTGGGAATTCCTGTCATAGGGAATTCTGATCTGCACCCTGAGTGGGTGATTCTTCAGGTGTGGCACCTGTATTATGTAGCCTTATGCAATCTGGACCCTACCAATTAGCTTTCGGGAAAGGAAAGCACCGCAAAAAAGCAACTAATTCACTTGGTGAGGGGATAACACCTGAAATGCTTTATGCACATATGGAACTTCTTCATGGTGACCTGGACCATTGGTGGTCCTGGCTGAATACTGCCTGCACTGGTGCCATGTGCCCCCTGCCCCACGTTTATTGGGTTTCAGGTGAGGGGCATTTCCCAGCCCTACCTGGAGAAACCAGGAATCAAACCTTTTTTGTGCAAAATGTGGTCTACTGAGTTATGCCCCCTCCCTTGGAGCTCTTTAAATAATTTTCAGATTTTCAAAACAATAGCAGCTGATCAGTTATGAAATGACAGTGAGAGACAGCTGTGGAAAAAACAAATCAAAGAACTGCCCCTTTGTAAATGAATGCCTCACAAGTTGTATTGTTGCAAGTATGTTTTTTGAATAAATCATGGCCTGTCACACATATGCTTAGTTCCGGCTGCCTTTAGCACACTTGCCCTTTCTCTAATCAATCATCTTAGCAAGCCCATGCTTTAGCCTAGGTTGAAGGAAAATGTTGCAGAGGCTTCGTTTGTCCTGCCGGTCACAAGTGCACCACTTTCTCTCATGAGGCTGGCATTTGAAACGGTCACAGTGCAAGATTGAATTCCACTTTACATTCATCTTAGAGCTGGCAGGAAGGCCGGTGCCCATGGAAATCCAGCACAAACTTGGCAACTTAATAAAGATGGATCATGGGGGAATGCTTTAAATCAATAAGCAAAGAGCTCCTTTTAATGGCTTGGCTAATACCGGGGATTTGGTTTGGCTTTTTGTGTGTGTTTCTCCCCCCATCTGCCCCAAAGGGCATGCTTGGGAATAATAATGACAGGTTTTGTTACCTGTTCCTGATTGGTTTATAAGTAAATTTGCTCCCATCAGCAAGTGTGGGAGAAGGACCAGACTCTGTTGGTTATATCTGATTTTCCTCCCTGTAAACATGCTCAAGAACATAACAGCAGCGCTGCTGGATCAGGCCCAAGGCCTTTCTAGTCCAGCATCTTGCTTCCCACAGTGGCCCACCAGATGCCTCTGGGAAGCCAACAAGTGGGAGATGAAGGTGTGCCCTCTATCCTGCTGTTGCTCCCGTTGAGGCAGGGGCGGGAGGAGGGGTTGTATTTGTGTCTCCTCTCTTTCAGTGGCCTGTCCTGAAAATTATATACTGTGGAGCAATTCCCTGTTTGAGGAGGAGGAGCTGAATAATAGGTTTTCCAAAGAGGATGCCGTGTGTGTTCAAAAGAGTGTAGGAGCCATTGGCTAGGGTGGGCTTAAACCCCAGACCACCTGATTACTGAGCTGGGTCCCTTCATTTTAGGAAACCATAGACCTCCTCTACCTGAGTGACTTTGCCAGCAAGTTGCCATTATCAGCCCATTCTTCTTTGATGTGACTGGTCATTGCCCTCTCCAGTCCCTTATCTAACCCCTCTTCCTGTTGACACCCCACTGCACCTTCATGGTCCTTCTGCCAGCTAATCACACAGGCAGCAGCTGGTGGCATTCTGGGAAGAGGTGAAAGCCCCCTTCTCTGGGCAGCAGAGGCTGCAGAGGGGATGGGTGTTGGACTAAGACCAGGAAGACCTGAGTTCAAATCCCCATTCAACCATGAAATTCACTGGGTGACTCTGGGCTAATCATGTATCTCTCAGCCTAACCTCCCCCACAGGGTTGTTGTGAGGATAAAAATAAGCATGTACTGAGCTCCTCGGAGGAAGTGCAGGATAGAAATGTAAACAATAAAATAAATAAATGTGCTTACAATCTTTAAACCATAGTTTAGAGTTATGTCTGAACCAGGTCATAATTTGCCGATCGTAGTTCCATGGAGGAAGGGTGGGATAAAAATGTGATAAAATGCATGGTAATTCACCAAGCAGCTGCTTTTTCTTATGGAAGTGTGGATCAAGAGAGAAGGAAAGAGATTAATTTTATTTCCTTTGTTGTTTTGATACAGGCAGGCTTTTAGCATTCCTCTGATTCCGCTTGGCCTGAAGGAGACCAAGGATGTTGACTTTGCAGTCCCTCTGAAGGTAGATTTTTCTAAGAAGCTATATTTAAACTGCAAATGTGTGTATATTGCAACTATGATTGTAATGATGCACAGATTTAAAAATACCTTCTGCTTCTTGTGCACTGCCTTGAGCCACGGAATTGGCAGTATAACAATCCACCCCTCTTTCATTGCCACAGTAATTCCCCTGTTTGCCAGTTCAAAACAAGCAGAAAAGATCCCAGTTTAAGCTTCCTGGTATAAGTAAGGCATCGTGCAAATCCCCAAAGAAATCTGAACAGAACAGCAGCATTGGGCGCCAACAGGCAGTTGTGACTTTTGACACACATTTTATTCCAAAAGGTGCTGCTGCTTCTGTGCATTTTAGTGGGTCACGTGAAACAGTCTCTTAAAGGAGAAGATTATCAAGATTGTCTAGTGTACTAGGAAGCTGGGCAAATATTTACACCCTGAATGAGATCAGATCCTCTGCCCCACCTGTTCTCTGGATGAGGACGTTCTTTTCAGCAACGCTGGATGTGTTGGACTCCTGAGCTTTGCTCTATTGTGTAATCACCCCTCCCCCAGTGTCCTTTTGTTTTAAAATCAAAATGTCCATAGTCCATGTCAGGGAGGGGTGTGTGTGTGTGTGTGTTTAATGCCCTGAACTAGATGATGAAATAGATCTGTGATTGTTTCTTCTCTTTGCCAAAAGACAAATGTCAATTAGGTAACTCCTTAATGGAGCAAGTAGTCCCAGCAGACAACCACTCTCAAGACTCAGCACTTCGTGTTTTGGATTGTTGCTTTTTAACCTGATTTGTTCATGGACAGTCCAGCCACTTATGGTCTGTGGAGCAAGGCTATGAAACATCTTAGTGGTACTGTATTTCCCCCCAGGATCTTTGATGTTAGAAATAAGGAAATCATCTTAAATTCAGAGCCCCCCTTCTTTTCATGCAGTTATCTATCTATATCTATAATTCTCTAAGGCATACCCGTGGCTAATTCTGTGTGTGGCAGCTTTTGTGAGAGTTCGCAAGCAGAAGCACGTGATCGGGCAGTGGGGATTCCATATTCAGATAGTAGGGAGGAGCCTGTGAGAGCAGAAACACCATGGTGATTGGGCAGTAGGGATTCCATATGCAGATAGGGGGGAGGAGCCTATGATGGTTAAGGTCAGTTGGAATGCAAGCAACTGTTACTGGTCAGATAACGTTCTTGATTGTAGAGGAGAGGAATCTGTATCTATAAAAGGATAGTGGGTAGGGGTCTGCAAAGAGAGGGGTTGTGAGGGAGGAAAGCGCCCCTTCAGGAGAAGGAGGCTGCCATTGTGTGAATTAGATGAGGAAACAAGATGAACAAGATCTGTTAACTCAGGGAGAGAGAGAGGAAGAAAGACAGAGGGGAAGAGAGAGAGAAGGGAGGGGAAGAGAGAAAGAAGGAAGGGTGAGGGATAAGCCCAAGCCTGTCAGCCGCCTGAGGGCAACAAGCGGCCATGGCGGTGCCTATTGGCAGCAAGGAAGGGCCCAGTCAACCACTGCTGCTGTTTGGGGCTACCAAGGCCATTGGCGGAGGCAGGCAGGCAGGCAGGCAGGCAGGCAGGCAAGGACCTGTGGGGAATGAGTGACCATGGTGGTGGTGGCAGCGAGGAAGGTCAACCACTGCTGCTCCTGTGGAGGCGGAGCGGGGCTCGGGTGAGGAGGTCTTTGGGGATAGGGGGCTGCGGCTTGGCCAATAGGTGCCAGCAACACTATAGCCACAACCAAGAGTAAAGGGATGGAGGAGTGACCAAGAGGGGTGAGGGGGATGGAAGCAACTGGATGGAGGAGGAGGAGGAGGAGGAGCAGGGGTGTGGCTCAAGTGAGGGTGGAGAGATCTCTGAGGTGGGGGGGGTGATGGAAGCAATCAACTACTAGTGTGCAGATGCTCTGCACAGGTTAATCTAGAGAGAGTGAGAGAGAGAGTGTGTATATATATAAATACACTAAGGTCGTACGTGGCAAGCCCCGCCCACACACTGCTTTACCAATTGGAGGTAACAGAACAGAAGCACCGTGGTGATTGGGCAGTGGGGATTCCATATGCAGATAGGGAAGAGGAGTTGGGAGGGGGGCGAGCGAGCGGTGTGGAGGGGGGGTGAGGAAAACAACAAAGTCCTAGCACAGAGATGATTTGTGCAGGTTCATCTAGTAACCTCTATTTGTTTAAGGCGGTCCTCTTCTGCTCAGGTGAATATGCTGTGTTGCAGCCACAGTAGGATCCAGAGGTCTATCTGCTCTGGCATCATGTTTTACATGGTGGCCAGCTGGATACCTCCAGGAAGACCACAGCAGAGCATAAAGGCAGCGGCCCTCTCCTGCTGTTGTTTCCCTTTAACTGGTATTCTGTGGTATTCTGCTGCTGAACATGGAGGTTATATATAGTTCAGTGGCGGTATAGAAATTGTAGTAGTAGTAGTAGTAGTAGTAATATATAAAGGACAGTGAAGAAGATGCACTTATGCATATTATGGGGCTTCCGACTACAAACAGACAAACATCTGCCACACAATACACCAAATATAACTGTAGTCGAGAAGAAAGAAAAACAAGTTAAAATAATCGACATAGCAATACCAGGGGATAGCAGAATAGAAGAAAAAGAAATAGAAAAAAATCACCAAATACAAAGATCTACAAATTGAAATTGAGAGGCTGTGGCAGAAAAAGACCAAAGCAATCCCAGTGGTAATTGGCGCCCTGGGTGCAGTTCCAAAAGACCTTGAAGAACACCTCAACACCACAGGGGCCACAGAAATCACCATCAGCCAATTACAAAAGCAGCTTTACTGGGAACAGTCTATATTCTGTGACGATATCTATAACAAAAGCAACAACATTGACAATAAAATTCTGGCATCCCAGGTCCTTGGGAAGGACTCGATGTCTGGATAAAACAAACCAGTCAATAACACCTGCCTGACTGTGTGTGTAAATAAATAAATATATAAATATAATAATAATAATAATGCTGGTGAATGCGGAGGTTCCATACGATAGACCTGTCCTCGTCCATGAATTTGTCTAATCTCTCTTTAAAGCCATCTAAGCCAGCGACTCTTACTGCAGCTTAATCCCATAAATTAACTACACATTGTACGAAGAAGAACTTTGCTTTGTTTCCCTGAACCAACTACTCTTCAGTTTCACAGTATTAGGACTTGGGGGGTCATCCAGTGAAGCACACACACAACCCTGAGTCAGACCATTGGTTTATCTCAGGATTGTCCACACTGACTGGCAGCGGCTCTCCAAGGCTTCAGGCAGGAGTCTTTCCCAGTCCTACCTGGAGATGCTGCCGGGGGACTGAACTTGGAACCTTCTGCGTGCAAAGCAGATGCTTTCCCACTGGGGATGGTATGGCCCATCCCCAGTCTCTCTCCAGTCTAACACTCTAACATTGATTGTGAGATAAGAGCTGGGAAACTTACACTGATGACCGTTAGCCTTTTGTTTCCATATTATACAGTTACCCCACTTTCCTGAGCAGTGAGAAGTTCCAGGGGCTTGCAGTGTGTGCCTTGGATTTTGGTTTCCCTTGGAAGGGGAGTCACTGCAGGCATTGCATTGGTTGTATTTGGTTTATTCACACAAATATGCAGGTTGAGCATAAGATGAAGTTGAAATATAGTAGATTGCATCCCTTTCTCCTAGAGTAGTCCTTGCATCCTAGGATGCTGTAGGTCCTGCCCACTTATTTCTACTCTAGCCTAAAATCTCTAGTCTTTTGCACACAGCTGTATGCCTGATCCTTTGACACTGGTTATGCACTCACACATGCCTACCAACCTTGCAGGAGAAGAGAGACATAATGATGTCATTTTTAGCCCTTCCATTCAAGTGGGTCCTATTGTATTTACCTGAATTGAAGACTTTCCCCCCCTCCCTGTTCTTTGATGTTAGAAATGGGGGTAGGGGGTTATCTTAAATTCAGAGTCTTTTTCCTTTTGGGTAAATGCAGGTAGAACATGTTTTTAACCTGTATTGAAATTCAGAGTCCTCTGCTATTTGGGTAAATATGGGGTGGGTGGGTGTGACCCATCATGGAGCATATTCAGAATAGTCAGTGCTATTAGCCATTCAAAAAACATCTTTTGGGCCTCTTTGTCCATTAACCAGTAACTAGCTCACAAAGCGGTGGCTAAGGACCTGCCATTTTGTAATACAGCAATTTCAGAATGGATATGACAAAAACAACCCATCCCCAGCAAAACTCTCCTATCTGAAAGTGACTTTTTTCTTCTTTTTGAGATGCTGTACTAGGGAAGGGAAGCCACCTAATGGCACAGCGGGGAAATGACTTGACTAGCAAGCCAGAGGTTGCCAGTTCAAATCCTCACTGGTGTGTTTCCCAGACTATGGGAAAACACCTATATCAGGCAGCAGCGATATAGCAAGGATGCTGAAAGGCTGATGCAGGAGATGGCAATGGTAACTGACTCAACAGCACATTTTACCTTTACTAGGGAAGATGGTGGTGGTGTGGGACCCCACAAAATACCCACTTGGCATTACCTGAGGGATTCTTTGAGCCTTTGCCTCGAAGACTCTGCTGGAGTGGGTCTAATCCTTCTGACAAGTAGTTTTCCTACCCTCTCCATTGCTGGAGTCCTGTGATTACTTAAAAGGAAGAAAGGATTACTTTCATATCCTTGGAGTGTTTTTATTTTATTAGTCTGCTAATATATACAAAGAGTAGTTCCTCCTGCCCTTACTTCCTTATGTCAGTGACAGAACTGGGTTGGTAAAAGAAACTTGTATCAAAAATCAATAGGACTTCCTTGAGAGAAAATATGTTTAGGATGGGAGTGTTTAATATGAAATATACCATTGTTTCTCTTTTAGAAATGTAATCTTTGGGATAAACCTTTCCCTGCTCCCCCTGAATGCACTTTGCCCTTCTCTTCCCCTATATCTATTTATGTATTTCTAGCATCCCCTCTGGTCTGCCTCTTGGGATGAATATATGACATTTCAGGGGTGACTTGTCCTTTCCAAACCTTGTCTGTCTTTATAGCATCTTGCATATTATTAAAATGCCTGTGTGATTGTGGTAAAGAAATCCAAGATCTGGCCTGGACCATTTAAAGCTTTTTAACATGATGCCTTTTTCTTTTTTCCTTTTAATTTTCAGGACTTTATTTTAGAGCACTACAGTGAGGATGGATTGGAATATGAAAATGAAATTGCAGATCTTATGGATCTGCGACAAGTAAGTTGAGCCTCTCTAGGAAAACTGTACTTGGGCTGGGATTGTGACATCTGCTGGGCCATATTGCCAACCTAACCTAGCTCAAAGATATTAAGAACTCACGGAACCCTTTATAGCAGTGGGAAAATAAATAGAAATACATACATAGGTTGCTTGTCCTGGTTGTGGCTTAGATTTTAAATCTGGGCTCCACAACTCTGGCCCCCTTCAAAATGTTGGACTGCAATTCCCATAATCCTTAACGATTGGCTTTTGTGATTGAAGATGATGAGAGTCATAGTCCAACACAGGTGGAGGGCTGAAGTTGTGCAGCCCTGATCTAAATAGATAAAATACGGACAGAATAGGGTATGGCATGCAACTGAATGTGCACACTGTTGAGTCACAGGCGCTGTTCACACACTTTTCTGAGCTATTAATTCTCTGTGCATTGTGTGGGAAAGGGTATATACTGCCTCCATCTCTCACCTTAAGAGAATGGCTGAGATGGAGGCTTCATGTGTAGAGCAATGTACGTATAAGCTCAATTCATGCAATAATTCTCCCTTGGAAAAAGGAGGGAAGAAATTGTGGAAAGTGGTCATGGATTCTTTGTACTGGGCACTCCTATGCGTTGTAGGTGTGATGTTACTGCTGATATTTCATTACCTTTGCTTTGGCCTCACTCCTTTCTCTCTCCCTCCCTCCTTTTCTCCCTCCCCATTTGTATGGGTACAAGTACCTACTTCAGAGTCTGCTTCTGATAAAGTGGGCTCTGGCCTGTGAAAGCCTGTGCTGTAGTATCTGTCGGTCTTTAAAGTATCGCAGGACCTTTTGTTTATACCCATGTGCTTGTCTAGAAGCCATTGTGTGGACATGTTATGTTGTGATTAATGTGTGTTGTGTATTTCAAAGGCCTGCCGTACTCCCAGCAGAGATGAAGCTGGAGTTGAGATGCTGATGAGCTATTTTGTTCAGCTCGGCTTTGTAGAGAGCCGATTTTTTTCACCCAGCAGACATCTGGGAATTTTATTTACTTGGTAAGCTTTTGATACTGTTAATTCAATGTTTAGGTCTAATGAATTTGAAACATAGCTTTACCTTCTTTTAAGGGGTTTGAAATCCGAGTCTGCCGATTTCAGCTTGGGGATTTCTGGAGGAAAATGCAAAACCTGGCCAAAAATGCTTTTAGGGGGTCCAGTCAAGCGTTGCAAGAAGAGGGTGTGCTACTTTTGAAAGAGCAGGAAGAAACCGGCTCACCGACTTGTGAAGCTCAATTGTTGATGTGTCTTATGTGTAGTAGTAGATATTAGGGTTGTGCATATTGGTAAAAGGGGATTTCTGATGTCGGAAATCCCCCTTTACCAACATGTACAACCCTACTAGATATGGATTGTTGGTTGGAGTAATGAGGTATCTGTGATTGAGTTGGTGCAACCCTAATGTTAGTTGATTCTTAATCGGGATTGAGAGGTTGGGAGAAGGTCTTAAGATTGTATACAGCTTCCTCTCGTAGTACATGAACCATTTGCGGGGACAAAAGCTTGTTGTGACTTTTAACAAGGTCTACACCCCTAGAGACAAATGGAAGATAGGTGATAGCTTTGCAATACTTGCAGTTCTCAACAGCCCTGTTGGATCAGGCCCAAGGCCCATGTAGCCCAGTATTCTGTTTCCCACAGTGGCCCACCAGATGCCTTGGGGAAGCTCACAGGTAAGAGGTGAAGGCATGCCCTCCCACCTGCTGTTGCTGCCCTACAACTGGTGTTCTCACACTCTTATTGTCCTGACCATTGGGCCTACAGCAGCCAAATTTGCAATGGTGTTTTTAAAAAGCTTTAACCAGTTCTAAGAACACACAGACTACCATAACATTTTATCGATGTTGTCAGAGTAATGGAAACAGGCGTGGAGGGAGGCTGGTGGTGACCTGTGTTTGGCTGCTGCTGCTGTCCCCTGGCCCCGCCCCCCGCATCTGATGTCAGGTGCAGGCGGCTGGCTAGCCACACCCTCACATCTGACATCAGGTGCGGGGGCGTGGTCTCTCTCACAAATGGGTCTGCGTGGCTCCGTTTGGAAGGGAGATCGGCCCGTGCTGCCTTTAAAAGGCAGGGAGAGCCATTCCGGCCATGCTGCCAGTGGATCTCGGTCCCAAACAGTGCTCAGTTTGGGAGCGAAATAACGCTCTGATGTCAGATGTGGGGTGTGTGTCTGGGGCTGCGAGGTGTGGCCCCTGGTGGGAGCGGCCCGGGTTCTTTGAACACGTTCACCCAATTCGGGCTCTGTCCCGAATGGAAACGAAAACAGGCAGGAATGTCCTCCAAAGATTACTCCATGGAGCGAGGACAACAATTTGTTCATTGTTACCCTGCAATGACTGCAATTTGACCATAATCGTTTGGAAGCAAGGATAAAGAAGGGTTGATAACACAGAGAAAACTGTGAGTGCAACAGTGCTATTGCCTATTTTACATCTCTAGTGGGGTAGACATTGCCAAAAATGACTATGAGCATTTGTCCCCTGAGATGGGACTGATGACCTGGCTCAGCTCAGTTGGGTGCAGATTCCGCCCCCACCCACCCCAGCCCCCGGCCAGGATTAAGTGTTCCATCAGTCCCAGCATTAATCATGGTTGAAGCTAGGGCTCATTAACAAGGATTTGAAACCAGATTCTGACCAGGATTGTAAATTCTGGTGGTGCTGTTATTTTGAGCGAATGTGGTTTGCAGGAATGGAGTGGCTGGGAAATGGGGATTCTTGCATAAGAGTATTGGGGAGAGTCCATGGGAGAAAGCTTGTGATCAAAGTCTCTTAACTGTAATTGGAGATGATGATACAGCCGCTTTTCGCCAATCAGTATAGTGAAAAGTACCATGTTTTCCTCTATTGCCTCTGTTGTTCACTAACATTTCTGTTTTTGTTTTTAATAAAGGTATGACTCCTTTACAGGTGTTCCTGTCTGCCAGAAGAACTTCTTGCTTGAAAAAGCCAGTATTCTGTTCAATATTGGAGCACTCTACACACAGATTGGCACGAGGTGCAACCGGCAGACGCAGGCTGGGCTTCAAAAGGCGGTCGATGCTTTTCAGAGAGCTGCAGGTGGGGAAAGAGCCGCGTTGTTGCCTGATAATCCCTGGAGGGCAGCTGTTTGCTCTTGCTTGCCTCTGTTCCACAGAGAGATGCGTTTCACATGAGCTCCTTATTTTAACTTCACAGGGTCTAGGCACACAAAAGGGGCAAGACTGAAGCCCAAAGGGTTGTTAACAAGAACTGGGTCAGGCTGTTAAACCTTCCATTTCTGATTTAGTTGAACTTGTTTGTTTGTTTTTCCAAATTTGGGTCTGCCACCGAGTTCACTTAGAAAAGACAAAGTGAATATTGCAGTTAATGATTAATAATGAGCTGTTGTCTGAAGGCATGGGTGACTCTGGTCCATTACTACCTGTTTTCGGTGTCCTTGCAATCACGGTCCCTTTTAAAAGTATATGTTGTAATGTCACCCCGGTGGCATGGCGCCAGTTGATACAGAACTGCAGCCTATATTTCAAAAGGCCAACCATCTTAATCCTTTCTAGCCCAAATGTAATCATATACTGCCATTTTGGGTTTGGAAGCTTGTTCTTTTCTCTATTGAAATCTCCAGATTCTCTGGAGAAACCAGATTCTAGCTAGAGGCCATACTGGGAGTTCTGTTTCACATACATGTATTGGAAAATTCCATATGCCTGCAGAAATGGGTATTTAATAATTGCATCATTTAATTATTAAATTCAGCACCTTGCAAAGTGTAGACTCTGATGTCGGGATAAAACAAACCAGTCAATAACACCTGTCTGACTGTGTAAATAAATAATAAATATATAAAGGACAGTGAAGAAGACCACTGATCTGACTCTGTAAAAGGCAGCTTCCAATGTTCCCGTGATCTGCACATCTTTGTTTACCTCGTACAGGTTATAAAATCTAGCTTTTCTTGGCACAGGATTGGGATTACTTTGGTGTAAAATCCTGTCTTTAAAAAACCCCAAACAAACTCTAAAGGACACACAGCTCTGGCTGATATTCTGGCATTTGTACCTATACAGCTGCCCACTGTATGAAATACATTGTTTAACAATCTGCCTTTTCCAAAGAAAAATGCTTTATTGTACCTGCATGATTGCATAGCACTGTACAATGAGTTTATCATCCTCACAGTACATGTAGTTCCTTGTGGACATAGTGAAGACTGTTGCTATGGACTTTACCCATAAATACAATCCTGTGTGTATTATGAAGGGAGACAAAAATCATGAGCTAAGTACTTGAGATGTAAGGGTAAAACAAACTGATCCGCACACCGGGAAGCCGGTTGCTGGTTTTCTTGGTAGATCATGGTGGAGTAGTTACACTGGGATGTAGGAAGCTGCCTTATACCAAGTCAGACCAATGGTCCATCTAGCACTGTCAGCAGCTCTTGAAAGTTTCAAGCAGGAGTCTTTCCAAATCCTAGCTGGAGATGCTCAGGATTGAATCTGTGACTCTCTGCATGCGAAGCAGATGCTCTGCCACTGATCAATGGCCCCATCCCTGCGTAGTGGATTATTTGCTTTGGTTACTTTTTCCTGGCTGACATGGAGGTTGAAGAATATCCATCATTTTGATGGGCTTCCCAGTACGAATGCTGATTCAGCTTTCAAAACCGCCCTGAGCCATTTTTGGAAGGGCGGTATAGAAATCGAATGAATGAATGGAAAGCTCAGTCTCCTCCTCATCATCTTCAAGAACTAGAAGGGAGTTAGTTCAAATGCAAGTCTATGGATCTGTTGAGAAATTGTGGTTTGGTGGGCATTTTTTAAAATCTGGAGTTCATTACTACTTCCTCTGAGAAATGGAGAATACACCTTCTGCCACTCAGAATCACAGCTGCTTTTCCTGAATTCAAGCAAAAGACCGTAGAAGTGGACAGTCTGATAAGAGCTTCCAGAGCTGGCTATATGAAAAATTAGCAAGAAGATAATTAGCAGCAGCACAAGCTGCTTCTCCTGCCTGGTAACTCATTGGGGGGGGGATTCACAGCCCAGAACATTGCAGGGATCCGTTTTCAGTAATAGCAGGCAGTTAAAACGTGCTGGTAAAACTTGGCCAACCTGTTCGGTAAGATGCATTTCTGTGATTGGCTTTCAACCCTGGCAAGTGCTACTTAATGTTTATGCTACAGTAAATGTTTGTTTTAATTTCCAAAAAGATAGTTGCCTTTTGGAACTGAATGTCTTCTAAAGTCATTTTGCCAACCATACTGTTCTCGCTTGCTTGCTGATCTGGCACAGCGCTGCCTGAACTTCAGCTCCCTTCTGGATGGTTTCCTCAAAAAGGTTGATTGGCTGCTCAAGGCTTTCTCTTCCTCATTTCCCCAAATCTCACCCACCCCCCGCCGCCTTCTCCTTTCTCAGCCATTTATGTTCCTACCCCACAATACCATTAGGGGCATATGCCAATCTAGGTAGGCTGTTTCATGGTCCTAGGATCTGACTTTCTAGTGATGAATCTGGTGGTCCTCAGAATTCCAGCTTACAATTGCAAAACCTCATCCCAGCATCACCCACAACTAGGAACATAGGAAGCTGCCTATACTGCCTATACCATTGGTCCATATAGCTCAGTATTGTCTACGCAGACTGGTAGCGGCTTCTCCAAGGCTGCAGTCTCTCTCAACCCTATCTTGGAGATGCCAGGGATGGAACTTGGAACATTCTGCTCGGAAGCATACAGATGCTCTTCCCAGAGTAGCCCCATCCCCTAAGGGGAATATCTTGCAGTGCTCACATATGTAGTCTCCCATTCAAATGCAAACTAGGGCAGACCCTGCTTAGCAAAGGGGACAATTCATGCTTGCTACCACAAGACCAGCTCTCCTCCCATGAACTGTGTGTGTTCATCTCTCTTTGAATTTGAAATGGGTTTCACATCGCTCTTTGTTTCAAGTTGACTGGTTAGAATAAATCGAGATCAGTCCATTCAGATGTCACAACCAATCTTGGCTTGTTCCTAGCCTCAGTTGGAAGTAGAACTCTTCTGACTTACATGTGAATGAGGAAGGTCGCAGTGCACATCTGAGGCTAGGAGATGTCATATGGAACCAACATTTATCCATGGTTCTCCATGAGATCTGAACCTGTCCAGCATTTGGTTATTTGCTCATATTGCTTCTTTTTTTTAAGGTTTCTGGTAGGTAGGGCTCACACTTCAGCAATGGCCTAAATTCAGGCCCTGGCATCTCAGTTAAAAGTATTGCAAGCAGCAGACTTGATTCCTCTCTGCCTAAGAAATTAGAAAGCTGCTGCCAGGCAGAGTACTGGGCTGGATGGACTCAGTATAAGGCCGTTTCCTAATTTGTAGCACTGGAAAACAAGATACTATAGATGTGTTGAATTATATTATATTTCCACAACTTCTATACATATGTGGCAATTCGTTAATGTTCAGGAGATGTATATTCACATGCCATTACAAAAGCTTAAATTTGACAGGAAGCTCTTCATGATCTCCCCCCCCCCCACTGCCCAGATAAGGTAGCCCTTAGCATAGCCTTAATTTTAAACTAGATTTATATATAACCATTAATTGGGATTTTGACTGAGCAAGAGTGCACTTACAATCTTCTTTCTGTCTCCTCCCTCCCCCAAATACCCTAACTTTAATCCTTCAGGAGTTCTAAATTACCTGAAGGAGACCTTTATTCACACCCCAAGTTATGACATGAGCCCTGCCATGCTGAGTGTGCTAGTGAAGATGATGCTTGCTCAGGCTCAAGAATGCATCTTTGAACAAATGTGCCTTCCTGGAATCCGGAATGAGTTTTTCACACTAGTGAAGATGGCCCAGGAAGTTGCTAAGGTAGGCAACAAGATGATACATGATCATCGCTCATTGGCTCTGTTTTCGCGTTACATTCAACACCTGAATAATAAACACACATAGTTGTTCTCATAATATGTTCAGTGTTCATATAGTAGTACATGTTTTATGGTGGTGGTGGTGGTGGTGTTGACCTCACATGGTGTCCATGCCATTGGTTTCCACAGGGAAAAGAAGCTACAAATGGATCAGAACCCAGACAATCATGTGCAGATTTAGTAGACTGAGTTGCAAGGAGTTCGTTGCACTGCCAGAAACATTTTCATGGGGGTGTGGGGAAGAAGGCGTTGATTAGAACATTGCCATTCTAATGAAGCCATGTGTTGGCAGGGGTCTTTCTCTGCCTGTTGTGTTGGCCAGTGAATCCATGGTCAAGAGTCCCCTTCCCTACTTACTACCATCTTTGTCCAATCGTGGATTTGTCCAAGAGTTAGGAATTTCTGGAAATTGTTTTTTATAGGGATGGTGAAAATCACTGACCAGAAGATCCCCCCTTGGCATTGTTAGGTATTTTTTTCAGGAGAATTAGCTAAATTAAAATCTAAGGAGTCACTCTCCTTTATGCTGATAACAGCTAGACTGATAATAGCCAAAATTGGAAGGAGGGAGCGTTACCTCTAGAATGATTGCTATAACAAACACTGGTATATTGCAACAGCTGAAAAACTGACTTTATTCTTTAAATATTCGAACAGTGATAATTACATCCCAACCTTTTTTTACGATTTGGAAAGATATAATATTATTTTTGAACTTAAAAAATCATGGTAAGGAGGGGACAACCCAATTCATTCATGTTGGAAAGATGTGTTTAAGAACAACCTTGACCTTGACCTTCAAACAGGAAAGGTTTGAAGCAATCCATCACGTCTAGGGGTGTGCATGGAAACACTCTGGAGTTTGAACCAAACTAGAACTGCACTGCCGGTCTGCATACCAGTTCTGCTGAACCAGACAGTGGTTCGGTTTGTGCGCCGAACCAGTATCAATCCGGTTCAAACCCGGTTCTAGTGCCTGTAAAGGGGAATCTGGTAAGAACTCCCCTTTACAAGCAATGGAGGCCCATCCCTCCCCCCCTTTTCCAGCTATTAGGGTTTCCCACAGTGCTTGTCAAAGGAAATCCGTTACAGACATTGGGCTGAACCAGTTCAATCTGAACCAAGCCCGGTTTGGCTCATGCTTGGGAATTGGCTCCCCTTTTTGGAGGGCCAGTCTGGTTCAAGCTTGGCTGAACCAGGCCGGATAAATTTGAACACAGCACTTGAACCGGTTTGCACACCTGTATTCAGGTCCTGCAGAACTGCCAGGGGAGGATCATAGGCAGTCGCCACAGGGAAGCAAAGCTTTCAAAAATACAGAACTGCACAATCCTATGTGTGTATAGTATGCACAAGACACACCTATGTGTTTTCCTTGTTTATACACCTAGATGTGTGTACACATATTTTGTCACCTAGAGTCACATCCCATGACATTTAGAAGCTTATACAGAGTGGGAGAAAATCTTCAGAATGTTATATTCATTACTGCAGACTCTGTGGGGAGTAACAGTGGAGTCTGCTGAAATGCACCACAACCAAGACTGCCTTGATAATGAGGCATACCCTTCCTGTTCCAGGAAGATCCAACCACCCGACAGGCTGGATGGGGCCACCTCTGGGCCTGAGGGCTCTGTGATCTGGATGCAGTTCAGCAGTCTGCCTCACAAAGTAGCTGTATGCAGAGCCTAGCCTTCAGCATCAAACCAGGCAGAATAGTAATTTACACATCTACTCTGAGATTCCCATTCCTTGGCTTCTGTCCCATCTCCTCAAGCTTCCAGGGTTCCCTCTCTCACCACTACTCATCACCACCCAAACATTTCAAACACTCTTTAAAATATATCGGAAACTGTGGACCTTTGCTTATTTTCTGCTCAATGGAAAAATCCAAGTTTTCTTAGTGTATGCCTCCAATTTCCTTCCATATGACTGCACACTGCTCTGGTCCTTATCTGGAGATTATTATGATTTCATTTTATTATGATGAACCTTTCCGGGGCTTGAGGTTTCCCTGCATGTTGCCTACAAGCTTTCAGTCAGTGAGATCAAGGAAGGCCCTTGTGCCCGAATGCAAGGCATTTCTACTAGTTTAAGAATGATACACAGTTTCTGCTAATTTCTTTGCTTTCAGCTGCAGCTCCTCCCAAGCACCACACCCACACCATTCAGAAGGTCCCCCTACCCCCAGGAGTAGCTTGGTGGGTGCCAGAAGCTGCAGCCAGAAGAAAGTGTGGGAGATTAGACTCTGTGTGAGCATAGACTCTTAACACCCATAATTAGGAGGAGAGGCAGAGAGCGTAGGACTGCCCCCTTGTTCTCTCTGTACTCTTGTATAGAACATATTTGAACGCCATGCTTTTCATGTTTAGGTTGGAGAAACATATATGCTTGTAAATACGGCAATGAGTCAGGCACCGGTCAAGGAGAACATCCCTTACTCGTGGTCAAAACTGGCCCAAGTCAAGTCGGACCATTTCAGAGCTTTGGCGCATTACTTCGTTGCAACTATTCTGAGCGATCACCAGTGTAAGAATACTTTTGAATTGATTTTATTTAGTTAGAGTGGTGTGTCCCTGATTCTGAAGTAAACCAAGGAATGCAAACATTGTTTCAGGAACTCTTGCTATATTTATATATTAATAACATTTTGATATAATTATTTAGGATATTAGTAATTATTTTCGCTTTAATAATAAAAAGGAGGTGACTGGCACAGGCCACTCCACTTAATAGCTGAGTGGAGATTTTATTTATTTGAATAAATAGATTTGAACTTGGGTCTCCCAAGCTGTAGTCAACCTAGAGTGTTAACCTAAACACTCTAACCACTGCACCATACTTCCTCTACATGAGAAAGATAACTTTCCTGACCCCCTAGATTTGAAGAAGAAAAGTGTGTTTTCAAACACTGAATGAAGTGGCCTCCATGAATATGGGATCAAATTTGGGCATCTGATTGTTAAACAAGCTTATTATAATCAACATAATGCAAATAGTAATTTATCAAGAAAACAAGTTATGGAGACTGTTGTTAGTGTCACAACCACACCTTCTCTCAGCAGGCCTGGGGGCATATCATGTAGACAGTTGAAAGTAAACAAATACTTAATCTCTCTTTCATTTGCATTTATTACACCCTTCCAGTACGTCAAAATGATGATGAAGACCAACAGGAAAAGGCCTTCTCTCAGCTGTATGACCACATGCCAGAAGGGGTGAAGCCCTTAGCTGTTTTAAGGGACAGAGGTCAGCGCAGACAACTTGGTAAGGACAAACTCCCAATTATTGCCTCGGCATAGGCATTATGCCAGCCATGGTTTGCAGCACCAACCATGGCTGAGAACCCAAGCCATGGTTTGAGTTTCCAAGCATACAGGCAAACCATGGTTTAGAGATTCTTCTCTGCTTTTATTGTTCAATTTCCTCATCAGTTCAATTTCTACAGTGCACGGGCCTCTGGAGGGAGAATAGCAGCCATAATTATGGTCCATCAAACTCCACGCCAAACTAGTCAGCCAAGGTTTGGTGTGATGCTAAGGTTTGGTATGATCTCTGCGTGTGTAGCTGCTAGAAGAGTCATGCAGAAGTGTTAGAATATAGTTCTTGAGGATATTGTGAAGCATAATATCTATAACATAGATAACTCAGTCTAGAATTCTGCTTGAAGGAGCTCAGTTCTGAGATAGGAATAAATTATATTAACATGTATACTTCAGTTTGAATTTTGGATTGTGGAGAGGGAAAGTGAGGGAAAAGGGCAGGGTTAAGATCCCTTTACCTGAAGACCTCAGTTTGAATACATACTTCTTCATGAGCAATAAAGCTGACTGAGAACCTTGCTTGCTTTTATTTCATTATAGATTACTAGTTTAAAATGGAGCTATACCTTAATTCAGCCTTGACAAATTCCAGGTGTCTGAGAGTCATGGTGCCTAGGAATTTAACCTAGAGTCTAGGATATTCAGATTTTGTCAAGTGTCCATTGTGTGGCTCCTAAATTTTGGGGCTAGCTCTAAGATCCAAATAAAATTGGTCAAGGCCTGGCTTAATTACTTTATGGCACTGCCTTTGCTCCCCTTTCACTTAATCCCCTCTTCACTGGATTGTTATCTAAAATTGGCCCCCTCACCTCACTTTTATATGTGAACAGAGCAGCTGTGGGGACAACCAACATGGCTGCCGTTGTCATGTCCTTGGGGTTCTGATGGAACTTCTGTGAATATACAAATAATATATTTCAGGGGAAACTTGTGAATCATACTGGTCCCCATTTTTGTAAATGGTTCTGTAGGAGTGCAGGCAGTGATGGAGGGAGCTCTAGAGCCTCATATGCAGCAAAGCTCCTGATGCTGCCTGTAGCAAAGAGAGCTCCATAAACACAGCAGCTGTTTACTTTCCAAACCTGGGCTTGTGTATTGGCTTGCTGGGTTATGGCTAATAAACCGGACTCTTAAATTGGAAGAACCAGTCCTTCTGCCCAAACTGGTACAATCCATTGGCTTTGCATGAGGTCCCTTGGAGCTTCTTAGTAATCTAAGCAAGATTCATACAAGGATTGTAGAGCTGTACAATTGGTCATTTCTCCCTGGAAAAGGAAATATTTGAAGACTTTTGACAGGGCTAATCTTTCATTGATGTAACGTAAGGGGGAAAAGAAACTTCAAGGTAGCAATCTTTCCTTCCCCCCACCTTTAATGGACTCTCCCCTTTTGGCTTCTTCAGGAAAAGCCCACTTGCAAAGAGCGGTTGTTTATCATGAAGAAGCCCTCTGGGTCTGTGGGTTATGCAGAAAGCTTCGAAATATAGAGAACCTCCAGGAGATTCTGTCTGTTGCACACAAGCGATCCCTTGTCAAATATTCGCAGCAGGAACAGGAAGATGACTTCTTGAGTTTGGTGCAGGCTCCTGACATCCTTCGTAAGTTTGCTTGCTTGCTTGCTTGCTTTTCTTATGCTTGCTCAGAACTTCCTTTCAGTTACAGAAGTTCTACAGGCAAACCCTTGCAACAGGAATGAAAGAAAAGACAACCAATTAATGTTGAAACATCATTTCACACAACAGAAAAAGAAACGTGGATGTAGATGTTTCTTAATAGCATGGACATGAATAGCACCTGAGCACCTGTGTGTACACACAGACGATAGAGATCCAGAGCTGAAGGAACCAAACACATGTATCCTTAATACAGGGAGGTGCATCTCGATGGCTGGGGTGTATGGTGCTTCTCTTCTGGGGTTTGGATATGTACAAAAATTGCATCCAAGTCTTGGAAAACAAATCCTGTTCTTAAGTGTACTTCACAGATTGGCATGCCCCAGAAGCAAATCCCCTGCATGAATAAATGAGAGCTTTATCAATAGCAATAGTCCCTATTGCTGGGACTATTATAGCCCTGGTGGCATAGTGGTAAAACTGCCGCCCTGTAACCAGAAGGTTACAAGTTCGATCCTGACCAGGGGCTCAAGGTTGACTCAGCCTTCCATCCTTCCGAGGTCGGTAAAATGAGTACCCAGAAATGTTGGGGACAATATGCTAAATCATTGTAAACCGCTTAGAGAGCTCCGGCTATAGAGCGGTATATAAATGTAAGTGCTATTGCTATTGCTATCAATAGCAATAGTGGCCAGTGGAAATGAATAGGCAACCAGTGAATTTATGGAATTATATTTGAGCAAGGCAAATTCTGGAACTAACAAGGAATAAAAAGTATAGCCAACTTAACCTGCGGATTGGGTCTTCGTTCATGTACTGTAAGCTTGAGTGTAAGGTTTTAAGCTTGTGGCATTTCAATTTTTGTTTGGTTTTGTTACAGCTAAGACAGACCATAAAACAGAAATGATTGGTCCTGTGTTCTCCAAGGTGAAAGTCAAAGACTTCTTTGAAAGGCTGGTATGTAAGAAGCTCTATTGCCTGTTGTAATATTTGCTTGTGTGCCATTCCGAGTTCTCGGTTACCCCTGCTAACTGAGCAGTTAGCATCTTTTTAAAGTGGTGATTCTCTTTACTTGGTGAAGTGGTGATTCTCTGGAGGAGAGAAACTGGCCCTATCCATCCCCAGCACAACATACCTTGAACCTCTAGAAACCTAGAGGTTTCTGGATGGATGGTGGATGGATGGATGGATCTTGAAAGTGAGAATCAAAGCAGTCCTGACAATGTTGAAGGTGAATTTAGGCTTCACATCAAAGTGCCTATACCAGGGTTCTCAAACATGGGTGCTCAGATGTTTTTGGACTACAACTCCTATCATTCCCGGCCCCAGTGGCTAAAGGCTCAAAAGGCCGCTGCCAATCAATGTAGACAATACTGAGCTAGATGGACCAAAGGTCGGACTCCGTATAAGGCAGCTTCCTATGTTCCTCTGAGGTTCGGTGTGGTGTCTGAACCAGCCCTATAAGAGAGAGACCTTTGGCCACTTGATTTATAAATGAGCAGATTGCCGTGAGGGTACTTTAACCTACGACTCTGTCTCTCTTCCAGGGCCCACTGACCGTGTTTTCAGCAAAGCAGAGGTGGACTGCCCCTCGCACAGTTCGTTTCCACACTGAAGCTGAGGGTCTGGGATTTACGCTGAAAGAAGGCCCACCTGTGCATGTCCACGGTCTCGACCCAGTTTGTTCTGCAGCAGTAAGTTGGCTTCTTCTGTCGTTTGCTTCCCCTCATTCTTCCGTGGCTCTGCCGGAGAGCTTAGCTGCTTGCCATGACCTTCCAAATCTGTTCAGAGGGTAAAATGTTACTTTCAGTGAAGAATTTGGGGTTGAACATTAACAAAAGTGAGGCAGCAGCAGCATCACACAGAATGCATTTGAAATGAAAATATACTGTAATTAGTGGACGAGAATCCCATTTCCTCTATTGGCTTAGGCAAGGTTTTGTGTGTTCGGTTTCAAGCCCCCTCCCCTCCTGCTTGGGTCTAGTAAAGTGTGATTTTTGTATTAGCTGAATACATAAAATGAGCTTATGTGTAAAGCTTGCTGGGATTCCGCTGGCTCTTACAATCGGTAAAATTTAGAATTATACAGTAGAACCACTACCACTATGAATACTTGCATGCTGCTTTTCAAGGAAAATGCTCAAAGCAGTTTACTTGGGAAAATAAATAATGAATAAGTGATTCCCTGCCCTCAGATAGCTCACAAACTAAAAGGAAATGTAAGGTTAGACACCATGTAAGGACCATGGGAGGGATGCAGTTCTGGGGTTAGATAAAGACAGCTGCTCTTCCCCTGCTGCTAATAATAATAATAATTTAAAAAAAAGTTGTTGTTGCAGATTATTATTATTTGTTAAACAATTATATTCCACTCTTCCTCCAAGGAGCCTAGAGCAGTATACATAATAATGTATGTTCTCGCAACAACCCTGTGAGGTCGGTTAGGCTGAGAGAAGTGTTTTGCTCAGTCACCCAGTGAGTGTCATGGCTGAATGGGGATTTGAACTTGGGTCTCCCTGGCCCTAGTCTAACACTCTAGCCCCGGGATAGACAACCATTGACACCCTAACTGTTGCTGAACTGCAGCTCCCATCATTTCCAGCCACAATTTATAGTGGCTGATGAGGATGATGGG
This sequence comes from Hemicordylus capensis, assembly GCF_027244095.1. Classification (NCBI taxonomy): domain Eukaryota; kingdom Metazoa; phylum Chordata; class Lepidosauria; order Squamata; family Cordylidae; genus Hemicordylus; species Hemicordylus capensis. The sequence continues at coordinate 17,944,037 of NC_069665.1, forward strand.
AGTTGTGGTTCAGCAACAGCAGAAGTGCCAAAGGTTGCCTACCCCTGCTCTAATCACTACACCACACTGGATCTCTTTAAGATATAAAAGAAACACCACTGTAAAAGGTGCCGCTTTGCTCATTTAGCGGGCAATTCTGTATCCGTGTGCCTTATTTACATTTTTGTAGATGATGAGCAATACACGGACTAGTTAGTCTTGACGAAGCACCATGGAAATCAATGAGACAAGTTCATCATGACTAATGGATGTCCATTAGTTTTCAGTGGGACTTTGTCATGACTTTAGCCTGAATGCTGTCCCGTGAAATAAAAGAACAGTAGTGTGGTAAATGTGAATGCAACTATTCACATATAGCTTGACATGCAAGAATATGAATATGACAAATATTTATATACTGCTTTTCAATGGAAGTTCCCAAAGCGGTTTGATTAAGTGCCATCAAGTCAGTGTCGACTCTTAGCAACCACATAGATAGATTCTCTCCAGGATGATGATCTGTCTTCAACTTGACCTTCAAGGTCTCTCCGTGGTGCCTTCATTGCTGTTGTAATCGAGTCCATCCACCTGGCTGCTGGTCTTCCTCTCTTCTCTTTCCTTAAACTTTCCCCAGCATCATGGACTTCTCCAGGGAGCTGGGTCTTTGCATAATGTGTCTGAAGTATGATAGTTTGAGCCTGGTCATTTGTGCTTTGAGTGAAAATTCTGGATTGATTTGTTCTGTGATCCATTTGTTTGTTTTCCTGGCTGTCCATGGTATCCTCAAAAGTCTTCTCCAACACCAAAATTCAAAAGTGTCAATACTTTTTCTGTCTTGCGTTTTCAAAGTCCAGCTTTCACATCCATTGAGTGTCACGGGAAAAACCATAAACATTCAATCAAACAAATATGATGGCTCCTTGTCCCCAAAGGGCTCACAATCTGAAAAAGAAACATAAGACAGACACCAGTAACAGCCACTGGGGGAATGCAATACTGGGGCTGGATAGGGCCAGTTGCTCTCCCCCTGTTAAGTAAAACGAATCGCCACTTTAAAAAGACGTCTCTTTGTTCAGTTAGCAGGGGGAATAGGGAAGGAAACTGGGATGCAAAGGTTTGTAGAAACCCCTGGTGACACTGAAATGCATTCTGTTAACTTGCAGCTGGCAGGATTGAAAGAAGGCGATTGTGTTGTTTCTGTCGGAGACCTGGAGTGCAAATGGCTGGGAGCGAACGCGGTCTTAGAAAAGTTCAAAAGCCTGAGAGAGCAGGAGATTGAAATCCAGGTGATCAGCTGTCAGGAGTCAACTGCTTCCATGGTAAGTAAAGAGAATTGTTGCTTTCAGCTCTGAACAGCATTTAGTTCCAATAATACTTGGTTGATTTATTTGATTGCATTTTTATGCTGCCTTTTGTCTATGACCCCAAGGTGGCTTACAGCAATTAAAACCCAATTCAATAAACAAAAATATGAAAACCGTAAAATTTAACAGACAAAAAATAAATCATCCCTCTCTCCCTGATGTCTCAGGTTGAGGCAGTGGCCAGAGGTGCTTTCTATCAGCTTGGGCTGATGCACCAGCTGTGTTTGTTTCTTGAGATAAACTACCTCCAAGCAGTAGTATATATGCTGGTACTTCCAGACTTGACTACTGCAATGCGCTCTATGTGGGGCTGCCTTTGTACATAGTCTGGAAACTGCAGTTAGGATAGAATGCAGCAGCCAGGTTTGTCTTTGAGTCATCTTGAAGGTGCTCAAACACTGAGCTACAGACCCATCCCCTAAGAGGGATAGCTTACAGCAGAGAGTGCTCACTTGCAGTGACCCATCCAAATGCAAACCAAGGCAGACCCTGCTTAGCAAAGGGGTCAATTGATGTTCACTACCAAAGATCATGTTCTCCACCCCAAGAGATGGAGAGCTCCAGATTTTTGGAAGGTGATAGTGCAGCTGCTTAAGCCAGTGGCTATTGCTACATCTTGTAGCAGAGAATTTCATAAGCTACTTAGGCATAGTGGGAGCAGCTATTGGGCATCAGAATGAAGACTCATCTTTGGACAGCAGGGAAAGAAGCATTTGGACAATTCCACATTGTACCACCAGCTGGAATGGGAGGTGTTCAGATCCTAAGAACCAGGGAAAGTGTTCCATTTTCTCCTGGTCTCCATGCCAACTAGATTACTATGCAAAGATTATTTTACAAAGATGCTGCTAGTGGTAATTGCAGCCATGTGTTTGGGGATTTAACACAGATTGTAAAACTCCTTTCAGAAGTGTCTTGGTAGATCCTGTTACAACCAATGTGTTTTCCCTACGAGCCTTCTTCAGACTTAATAAACAAAATTCTTGATAATTCATTGGCTGAGATTGACCTGCATTCAGTGGGGAATATAATTAATGCAGATGAATGGTGAAGTGTCCTGGAAAATGATTCACACACTGTGTGCTCTTTTGTTGTCTTCCAAACTTGGTGACCCATCATGGATGACTGACTTCTTTTTTTTTTTTTTTTAAATGCTCTTCTCTTCCCCCTGCAGCATAACAAAAGTGCAACTTACTCTGCGGGAATGCAGAAAACGTACTCTTTGATCTGTTTGGCCATGGAGGAAGATAAAACAGACGAGTCCAAAAAAGTGGCTCCTAAACTGTCCTTTTTGAGTTGGGGAACAAAGAATAGGCAGAAAGCAGCCAGCACACTCTGTCTTCCTGCAATCGTCTCTGGAAACTCCCCTAATAAGAAGAAACTTGTGTCTCCCTTTACACTCTTGGGTACAGACAGCTCGTTGTACTAAGGCTTGAAAAGAAGCCTTCTCTGACTGTGTGCCATACATCTGGAATGCAACTGTGTCAATCTGGAGTGACTCCAGTTTTAAGCAACACAGGCTCAAGTCTAGCTGGCACCATGTAATTTTTAAGGATCCTGTACAGTTGGAGAAAGGAGGTCTTGCCGGGAGAGATTTGGGAGTCCACTGCAGAGAACACTACTACTTTACATGGCTACTGGATTCCTCTGAAATTTCTGTATGCGTGTGTGTCCTAATTATTACCTAACTTGTAAAACTATAAACCACATTGTTTCTGGTGTGTGATCTGTGTTATAGTACTGTCACTACGAAGGATTTTTTTTTAAAAATATCAGTTTATAATGCTGTTAATTTACAGCAGTTATCAATGATGGACAGCAATGTAAATGAAAGTAGATTGAAGGGCAGGAAAGATTAGGAAAACAATATATATTTTTTGAGATGGAGGTAACAGAACTGTGGGATTATTTACTTACTGCTTACATTACTGTGATTCCACTGAAGTCAATAGGATTATAAGAGATCAGTAGCTAAGATCTTTCTAATTGAAATATCACTCAATAACCTGGTGAGAGTTAAAAACACTTGGGCCTAGACAACCTCAACAGAGGTTCCACTGATACAGAGGTAGACAAATCTACAACTGAAGAACATAATCACATCACCTAGAGCACCTTTTAAGCCTTAGAGCAAAAGAGCCTTCTCTTTCAATGGTTTCCTTCCACAGCACTATTTAAAGGGTGCCAATTTTGTGGGAAAGGCTATATTCTCAGACCCATTTGTGTGGTTGTGGACTATGAATGCTACAGCCATGGAAAGCATCTCTCACAGTGTTGATGCTGTGACACGTAGAAGGCACACTGATTTAAAATAACACCCCTTTAAACCCTAGAAAAAAGGGTATTGCAATCCTAATATTTCAGAATGAAGCTTCTCCTCGTTTGCTACAGTATCGCTCCTTGCATCTGAAGTGGAACAATAATTATTGTGAAAATGTGAAGGTGGCAATTGGTGGGAGCATTTTAAAACTTTGAATTCTAAGTTGGAGTACATTGAAACTCTAACAGCAAAGTGGATGTGATGGTGATGGGAATAAAGGAGCTTCTCTTGGACCAGATAAGCTCTAATGCTTGCCGGGTTTCATTTTTAAATACAGATATAGTTCAGTTACAATCTAAAAAGGCTGCTTCCCATAGATTTTTTTCCATAGTGCCACCATGTCTAGTATTAAGTCTTGTTCCAAAGAGCTTACAGTTACATTACAAGCTCCTTCCTGAGAGAAATAATTTAGGAATACATCAATGATTTAGGAACTCATCCAACAGGTAATATGGCATTTCTGTGTTTTGTTTTCTTTTTGTAATTGCTGCTGTACTTTCTGTTCATTTTAAAAGTTGCGGGTTGCTAACACAGTAGTGTTAGACTGAAATGTTGTCTACAGGGTAGATCTTATGTTTTTTAAAGTGGATTAAATCCTCACTGCATTTTTCCTGGTGAAGAAACAGGCTTCTAGCTGCAGTAGAGTTGGGATTACCATCTTTGATAGGAAATTCTAGAAAATACGTTTTGGAAAACTATTGGAAGATCTTGAACATCTGCTTTTGGGTATCAACTCTTGTTTCTTTTAAGGATTTTGTGTTTGGGAGGATAGATGTAATATACATTTCTTAAAGTTTAATTTAAATGAGTTTTGCAGCCATCTACTGGTGAGGAGCCATATGTTTTCCATTTGAATAAAACAGGATGAGACAGTAGAAATCTTCTTTACTGTTGACGTTTTATCTAAACTCACTTGACTTTATATTTACCTCTCTGTGAAAGGAAAAATTGTAAACAGCAGATACTCCTTGAGGGATTTTTTGTTGTGCAATATCTGAACTGACATTTTGGAATCAACCCTAATGTGTAATAAAACAAGTGTAGCAAGGCATTCAGTCTCTTTTGGCTCTGTGTGTGGATGTAGATGTTTGTGAGGTTTCTCCTCACAACAACCCTGTGAAGTAGGTTAGGCTGAGAGAGAAGTGACTGGCCCACGGCCACCCAGCTAGTTTCATGGCTGAAAGGGGATTTGAACTCAGGTCTCCCCGGTCCTTGTCCAGCACTGTAACCACTACACCACACTAGCAACCTTCTTCCTGCACAAGAAGTTGTCAAAACCTGCTTCTGAAATGTAATAGAGCGGTGGACAAGGGCTGGAGTGACCCAAGTTCACATCTCTATTCAGTCATGAAACTCACTGGGTGACTCTGTCTCAGTAACCTCTCTCAGCATAATCTATTTCACAGGTTGATGTGCAGATAAACACATACACCGCTCTGGGCTCCTTGGAGAAAGAACAGGACAATCAAGCTTTTTCAAGACTACTGTGATGGGTAATATAGTCTCCAGTTCGTTTTAGCAGGTCAGATCTTTTCCAAAAATGGCTTTGAGTTTTAAAATAGTTAAACTTCTCATATGCAATAAGAGCAGAATGCCACTTCACAAACTCTGAGGACAAAGACTTGGATAGATTAGCCAGTAAGACATTAATTTTATTAGTGGTATGAGCTCTTCCCCTTAATTACTCATATGCCTGGTTTACTTAATCTACTAGAGCAGACAGGCCATTTAAATAATTAACAGGGCAGAGGTCTTGAAACAAATGAATGTATTTAATACACACAAAACGGAAGCATCTTGGTTAGAAAAGATGTGCCAGAGGGAAGGGTTGCTGAATATTTACATAATGTATAGGCAATCAAATCCCAACATAGCCATCACTTATTATCCTATTGCCAAGAGGCCTTGCCAATCCCCCAAATGCAATTTAATAATTAGGATCTGGGTTCTTATTTGTATAAGAGATGTGTAGCGATACCAACTCAGACTTCTATTGTAGTCTGTAGAGGGTAGCTATGGAAATAGACACAAGTTTTGCGTGGTATAGAAATATGTTAAATAAATAATTTTTTATTTTGCATTTAAAGTACAAAACACTACATAATACCCTGTGGTATGTTGGTCTAAGAAGTTTAATCACATCATTGTATAAGCAAGTATTCTCTGTTCATGAGAGCAAAATCTGTTCGAGCCATAGCCAGATGGAGATGTCCCAGGAGCACGCTTTTATTGCTTCACGAGTATTCACATCACTGTTGCTACACAAGAGCTCCAGCCACATCCAAAGGTGGTAGAAATTGTGCAGCAATTTTCATGGGAGTGTGAATATTCTGTCACTGTGTCAAAAATCCTAGACTAAGGATCCTGTACACCAAAAAAGGAACAAAGAAATAATGACCGACATCAAGACTAAATTATTTGTGAGTTGCCGTATTGAAATGAAATACTGTAGTCCTTTAGAATAATTCCTGAGTAGTATTATGGAGTAACTTAGTCTAGATGTCTGCCAATCGCTTTTTCTTGGGATCATTACAAAGGTAACATGATCATTATGGACTCTTTATTGGGTCAAACTATGTGCGATATTAAGCCTCTCTGCCCCTACACATTGGGCATGGTTGAAATTACAGCTCATGTTTTATTGTGAGTTATACAGGGATTTTCATCATTATATCTTCCCGCTTTTAACCAATTTCCAAGGCCATTTAGAACTCTTTCATGGCAATCTTTTACTATCTGACCAGAAAGATGAGACATCCCTAAATGTTGCCAAGTTTTGTTTGAATGCTAATAAAATCTAGCAACAAACATTAGCCCCCGCATAATGAAAGGGGCTCCAATTTACTCTGTATACTGGATCCAACGTGGACAATGTCAGATACAGAATTAACTGTGCTACTGTACTATGTTTCCTTTTCAACCTGTATCGAGTTATCTGCTGGTCGGTGTTACCATATCAGTAAAGACTTATTTGTATGGGGCTTTAACCCTACCCTTCACCATGGTCCCAATCTGGATTGCCTCTTCCATGCATGCTACTCATTAAGGAAAATAAAGCTCCCCCTGGTACCAATGAAAACTTTCCCCCTTTGTTAAACAGCATATGGGAAACCTGATCTAGATTGTGACCATGGAGAGTAGAGTTAAAGCCCTCTATTCCTGCTATGGCCCTGATCCACAAGGGCATGGAATCTGGACACTTAAAAAAAAAAAAAAGTCTGTCAGCCCTCATAAATAGTTTGGCCTTCTCACAGGTTTTAAGTGACCTTTAAAATGTGTTTTGATACAACCGTCACTAGATTAAGGACATGCTAGTCAAATAAGTTTTAGATGACTGATTTATTTGTTCATTTAAAATATTTACACTACTGTTCAGGGTGGCTCTCAACAATAAAACAGATACAATATACGATAAAAGTAATAAAATTTAGCAAATTAAGTAAATAAGTTAAAAGTCAGGTTAAAAACCACAATCAGTATTAAGTTTCAAATTAAAAGTTACTTTAAAAGCTCTCTTTAAGATTGGACGGAAGGCAGTAAAATGACAAGGGTGGGGTTTTTCTTAGATATATCACTTTTCAATCGCCCTTTGTGTGTCCACTTCCTCTGCACAAGAGTGTCAAATGGCATGCAGTAACCTTTGTCTGGGTGGGCCAGGTTATAACCTTTGAGCTCCACAGAAGCATGACTCGGCTGAAAGTTACACCGAATGCCTCCGGCAAGCCAAGGCGTCTGAATTACCAGTTCTGACACTCCTGCACATTTTGACTTGGTAGGACTCCAGGAGCCTTCTGAAAAAGTGACGTTTCCTTGTATGACACTTGAAGCAAGATGATTTACGTCAAGCAAGGCTTCAGGTGTGTAGCCCGGGTGTGGGTGAAAGCTGATGTCACGGCAAGGAACGCGGATTTGCTGAATCGCCACCAAGCCTGGAAACCTGTTTCTGCCTTTGGTTTCATAAAGTTGTCTCTGAGACTTGATGCTTTCAGGCCATCTGATTAAACCAAAGAGAACGAAAGTCTTAATCTGAGTCATCTGCAGAAACCTAATAATGGTTATTTATAACTTGCTTGCCCCTACTAAAGAGAATGGTAATTTGCTTATCCATTTCAAGGGATGCAAAACCAAACCAAGCAAGTACCTTAATATTTAGATAAAATACTTTTCAAGGCAGAGACTAGAATCCATCACGGTGTAACTGGAACCCACCATAGTGTTCCTTCAGCAAATCCCAGAAGTGACATAACCACAGCTTCTCTAAGAACAGGGGTTGTACATGGCAGCACTTCACAATCTGCTTTTGCGAGTTATTTATAAAGCACCCAAGATTTTCTAAGCATCATACATGATCATTAAAAAGCAAAAACTGCACAGGGCTTGCCTGTAGGCATATAATCTGATAAACACAATGCAACAGGAAAAAGGACCTGGGAGGGAAGATGAAGACCAATCAAAACTTTCAAGTTGCATACTTGTGACCAGATGGACAGAGGAAGTGTGACTCTGTTGGTTCTTTAGGACCTCTCAGCAGCTTTTGATACTATCGACCATAGTATCCTTCTGGAACGCCTGAGGGTGTTGGTGGGGGGGCACTGTTTTACAGTGGTTCCGCTCCTACCTCTCAGACTGATTCCAGATGGGGTCGATTGGAGACTGTTGCTCTTCAAAATCTGAGCTTAAGTATGGTGTCCCCCAAGCAGGGCTGGATTAAGGGTAACTGATGCCCTAAGCACAGGCCAACAATGGTGCCCCCCTTGGCCCCCTCCATTGTTGATAGAGACATTAAAACTCAAGCAAATTATTTACTTATACCTTAATATTTATTTATATTTTTAAAAGTTTTCCGCAACAGAAGGAATGATTGAGAAAAATATTTCATCTTCAAGGTCAGGCATCATAACATACGACCACCATTTATGTGAAGCTTTATCAATATTTTGTACTGCTCTTTACAGTAATCTTTTGCAAATCAATGACTTTTTACTTCAGATACATAGTTTAGTAGTTTCTGAAAACATTAGTTGCTCACGAGACAAAGAAAATGTTTTTTTAACGATGCAGAGTAAAGTTGAACACGGCAGATAAAAACAATTACAAAAAATTGACTAAAGTTGATTGTGGCAGTGAAATGCAAGGTGGCAAAAGAAATGCAAGGTGAAAATAAGGGAGGCGAAAAGAGAGTTTGAGGAAAATTTAGCTAAAAGTATCAAGGGGAATAATAAAAACTTCTTTAAATACATCAGAAGCAGGAAACCTGCCAGGGAGGCTGTTACCATTAGATAATGAGGGAGTGAAAAGGATTATTAAGGAGGATATGGAGGTTGCAGAGAAGCTCAATGAGTTCTGTGTGTTCATCTTCACAGCAGAGGATACAGAGCATATACCTGTTCCTGAACCAGACTTTTCAGGGACGGAAGCTAAAGAACTGAGTCAGATAGAAGTGACAAGAGATGATTAAACTGTCTGGAAAATCTGAAAAGTAACAAATCGCCAGGGCCAGATGACATCCATCCAAGAGTCCTCAAAGATCTCAATGTGAATTTGCCGACCTCCTTGTCAAAATATATAACTTATCCCTGCAATCAGGCTCTGTACCAGAGGACTGGAAAGTAGCAAATGTAAAACCGATTATCAAAAAGGGATCCAGGGGCGACCGGGAAAGTACAGGCTGGTTAGCTTAACATCTGTTCCAGGCAAATTGATGGAAAGCACATAGAACAATAGGCTCTGCTGGGGGAGAACCAGCATGGCTTCTGCAAAGGGAAATCTTGCCTCACAAACCTTTTGGAGTTCTTTGAGAGTGTCAGCATGTGTGTGGATCAAGGTGATCCAGTTGACATAGTATACCTGGACTTCCAAAAAGCTTTTGACAAAGTTCCTCATCAACGACTTCTGAGGAAACTTAGCTGTCATGGGATAAGGGGACAAGTACATGTATGGATTGCTAACTGGTTGAAAGACAGGAAACAGAGGGTAGGTATAAACGGAGAGTTTTCACAATGGAGGGAAGTAAGAAGTGGGGTCCCCCAGGGATCTCTACTGAGACCGGTGCTTTTTAATTTATTCATAAATGATCTAGAAGTAGGGGTAAGCAGCGAAGTGGCCAAATTTGCAGATGATACCAAACTCTTTCAGACAGTGAAATCCAAAACGGATTGTGAGGAGCTCTCCAAACTGGGGGAGTGGGCGACAAAATGGCAAATGTGCTTCAATGTTGGCAAGTGTCAAGTGTTGCACATTGGGACGAAAAACCCCAACTTCAAGTATACGCTGATGGGATCTGAGCTGTTGGTGACTGACTAGGAGAGGGATCTTGGGGTCGTGGTGGATAGCTCGTTGAAAGTGTCTACTCAATGTGCGGCAGCTGTGAAAAAGGCCAATTCCATGCTAGGGATCATTAGAAAGGGGATTGAAAATAAAACTGCTAATATTGTAATGCCCTTATGCAAAATGATGGTGCGACCACACCTGGAGTACTGCTTACAATTCTGGTCACCACATCTAAAAAAGGACATTGTAGAACTGGAAAAAGTGTAGAAGAGGACAACCAAGATGATCAGGGGCCTAGAGCACCTTTATTATGAGGCAAGGCTACAACACCTGGGGCTATTTAGTTTAGAAAAAAAGACTGCAGGGAGACATGATAGAGGTCTATAAAATCATGCATGGTGTGGAGAAAGTGGATAGAGAGAAATTCTTCTCCCTCTCACATAACACTAGAACCAGGGGTCGTCCCATGAAATTGATTGCCAGGAAATCTAGGACCAACAAACAGAAGTACTTTTTCACACAATGCATAATCAACTTGTGAAATTCTCTGCCACAAGATGTGGTGACAGCCAACAACCTGGATGGCTTTAAGAGGGGTTTGGATAACTTCATGGAGGAGAGGTCTATCAATGGCTACTAGTCAGAGGGCCATAGGCCAGCTCCAGCTTCAAAGGTAGGATGCCTCTGAGTACCAGTTGCAGGGGAGTAACAGCAGGAGAGAGGAAATGCCCTCAACTCCTGCCTGTAGGCTCCCAGTGGCATCTGGTGGGCCAATGTGTGAAACAGGATGCTGGACTAGATGGGCCTTGGGCCTGATCCAACACTGCTGTTCTTATGTTCAGTGAAAGAGTTACGGGCATGATAGCTAGGGGGAAAACTCTGTGGTGCCCCCCTTCCCTTGATGCCCTAAGGATGTGCTTGTTTTGCATTATGGTTAATCCAGGGCTGCCCCCAAGGCTCCATACTTTCTCCAATGCTCTTTAACATCTACATGAAACCGCTGGGAGAGATCATTAGGGGATTTGGAGCGGGGTGTTATCAGTACGCTGATGACACCCAGATCTACTTCTCCATGTCAACTTCTTCAGAAAATGGCATAACTTCCCTAAATGCTTGAGTAATGTGCTGGATGAGGGAGCATAAACTGAGACTGAATCCAGATAAGACGGAGGTACTTATTGTGCGGGGTCAGTACTCCAGAGATGATTTTGACCTACCTGTTCTGGATGGAGTCACACTTCCCCGAAAGGAACAGGTTCGCAGTCTGGGAGTACTTCTGGATCCACACCTCTCCCTGGTATCTCAGGTTGAGGCAGTGGCCAGAGGGGCTTTCTATCAGCTTCAGCTGATACGCCAGCTGCGTGTTTCTTGAGATGAATGACCTCAGAACAGTGGTACATATGTTGGTAATCTCCAGACTTGACTTTTGCATTGTGCTTTATGTGGGGCTGCCTTTGTACGTAGTCCGGAAGCGGCGGCCAGGTTGGTCTCTGGGCAGGAGCAGAGCCAGCCGAGCGGTGGCCTGCATCCAGCCCCGCTCGGCGGCCCCAATATGCCTGTGTGTGTTACATCACGCGCATGGGGCGTGGCTCGGGCTCTGTAGGAGCTCAGAGAGCCAACTCCCCGCTCCCACGCCCGGGTCTCCGAGAGCCCGGGCGAACCCCTTGCAGGTTATTTCAGGCAGCTCCGACTGCCCAATAGAACGTATTTCCCTTCCTCTCCCTCTCTGGAGGAAGAGAAAGACGTCCTGTTAGGCAGCCGACCCTGCCTGAAATGAAGAGCTGAGAGCCCGTTCCGGCTCTCGGCAGCCCAGGCCACGCCCCGTGGTCTGACTCAGTATAAGGCAGCTTTCTATATTCCTATATACCTTCAATCCAAATCCAAGGGAGATCATATTGACTATGTTAATACTACAGGTTGAGTATCCCTAATCCAGACATCCAAAGTGCTCCAAAATCCAGAAACTGCCACGGCATGCACCCGGTGCACCGACTCCTTGTGGTTGAGCGCCTCGTAACAAGACAAAAAACAAAATGCCTCAGCTCACTCACTCACTCAGGCACTAGAGACTTTAAATAAAACCTAAAAATAAAATAAAGTACAGTGTACAGCAACTTTTCGTGTTTAGACCTGGATCCCATGCCCAAGATATCTCATTACAGTATGCAAATATTCCAAAATCCAGAACACTTCTGGTCCCAAGCAGTTCAGATAAAGGATACTCAACCTGTACTCAGTCCAAGTCTGAAGACTCCTAAAGGTATTTTACATACTTGTCCTTTTGCCAACAATGAAGTGAAAATGAAATGCCTTTTAAAAAAAACACCTGCCATTTTTGGAGCAGTTAGTATTTATTTTGGAGCTAAGGAGTATGTTCTATGCTTGGTTCCAAACACACATGATTCTTACAGGTGTACCTCTGCTCCAAACACTGTTCAGTTGCCTTCATTTCTACTGGAAGAACAGACAGGCACTGGTAATACAGAGATCAGGGCCAGATGGCTGTTGATGCAAATGTTCAGCCTTCAGGAGAATCAATGCACAGTCACCTTTCATCAGTGCATCCTGAACAGGAGCTGTAAGTCAGAAGGTTGCTGCAGGACCTCTTTGCTTTGTTTTCAAAAGGACAAAATGCCTGTCGCTCCTTCTCTCCTGAGAGGTGCAGCAACGTATACTGGAGTGCTCCCCCTGAAGCAGTTGTGAAGCAGCCTCCTTGCCCCCTCATCACAAGTCCATTTATCCTCGTAATGTAAACCTCAGGCCCGCTCTACACAGAAGAGAAACTGATGCATCCCTGGAAAGAGTCACTTCATGGCCTCCTTCATCATCAGGCGTGATGAAAGACCCTCCGAGAATGCATTCGGCAAAAAGGATTCCAGTTGTGGATTCAGAAGGCAACTCGCCGAGATACAGAAAAGAGAGCTACACCTTCAAGACCTTCATTTTTAACACCAGTAGGCAGAGGTTATTTTGCCTGTGTGAAGAATGTATGGATCTGTTGCGCTAGTGTGCGACCAACCACCTGCTCGAGCTCCTGGATGGAAGCGTTACAGAGCTGATGGAGGTTTCCAAATCGTTCCAGCAGAAGCAAAGCTTTTATTTTCCCAACTCCTGGAATTTGTTGAACTGTCTGGAGCACAAAAGGCTCCAAGAGCTGGGGACTTTTCTTATTCAGGAACGGGTTGCTGGCTCGATCTTTCATTTGCTCATGGACCTGAAACAGAAAAGAAGTGCAGCTGAACGCCCTCTGGTGGTTTTTGTCATTTCTTTCAGTTCTGTCTGTCAACAGCCGCTAGCCAGATGCTTCTGTAACCTCACAAGCAGGACATGATGATAAACATCAGGAGATGGCTCCTTCCAGCATTAGGCACACAAAGGCACATTGTATCTGAACATGGACACTCCATTAGGCATTATGGCTACCAGCTGTACCATTATAGCTACCAGCATTATGGCTACCAGCTTATTATTACATTTATATCTCGTTCTTCCTCCAAGGAGCCCAGAGCGGTGTACTACATACTTCAGTTTCTCTTTCACAACAACCCTGTGAAGTAGGCTAGGCTGAGAGAGAAGTGACTGGCCCAGAGTCACCCAGCTAGCATCATGGCTGAATGGGGGTTTGAACTCAGGTCTCCCCGGTCCTAGTCCAGCACTCTAACCACTACACCATGCTGGCTCTACATATAGTCACCCATGTAGATGTAAACCAGGGTGGACTCTGCTTAGCAAATGGGACCATTCATGCTTGCTACCGCAAGACCAGCTCTCCTCCCTAAAACCAAGTTTAAAAACCCAACAGATAGGAACATAGGAAGCTGCCTTATATTGAGTCAGACCTTTGGTCCATCTAGCTCAGTATTGTTTAAACTGACAGACATCAACTCTCCAAGATTTCAGACAGGAGTTTTCCCCAGCCCTACCTGTAGATGCCAGGGAGTGAACCTGGGACCTTCTGCATGCAAAACAGATGCTCTACCACTGAGCTACACCCTCTAAAAGAAGGCAGGCGGTCAAAAGTAACCAAACAACTTCAGTTTCAAAGAAACATACAAACTACCAACAGCTTATGATCTATATAGCTTATTGACCCAAACCCATCATTACAATTTTCATAGTCCCCTTCAAGAAAGTGATTTCACTACCACTTTGCTACCCACATCTTGCATAATATACTGCTTGTTATTTACCTTTTAAAGGACAGTATAAATCCAAATCAACACCCATTCACCAGCACAAAGAATTTCTGAAAGTACTTACTAGTTGAATAATAAGTGGCGCTGCTTCTCCCTGATTGGCCACTGGAAGTAACGTCATGCCAAGTTCCAAGACAACAAATTTCTGCACTGCTGGGAAATACTGATCACTTATCTGGGTTTTTTCGACAACAACAATTCCCTGAAGGCTGCTGGCCTTTAGAATGAGGAAGAAGAATAAGAAGAAAAAGAACTATCAGTGGTGTTTCCAAAGTTACCCAGAAACCTGTATGGCAATACCTTAAACCAGAGATAGGGGCATGCAGACCTGCTTCTGTTCGTGTTCTCCCTCGCTTGACAGGGGTACAGGAAGCCAGTATAAAAAGGGTGGGAGTCAGACCTGGTTTCTTCAAACCGAGAGAACAATAGCAGGATCTGAGGCAATTGCTTGGATCAGACATAATGTCAAACTATGGTTTGAGGCTACAGGAACTAGACTCCTGTCTATGTACTTCCTTCTTCAATTACCTTTTCCTGCTTTAGTGCAAGTAATAGGCCTGGTTCACACAATCATTCAAATCTAGGTTTTATGTGAATGAATGAATGAATATCTTTATTACAGTACTTGACCAGATTTCACCATTATAGATTAACATTCAATGCAGTTGGTAGTCTGTCAGATATCACAATTACATTAAGATAGTTTACCCAAATCAGGGACATATCCTTACCTAACTGATAACGGGAGCTTTCACCATTACTTGACAAATCTTGTGTGCAATGGCACAAAATTTAGCAACACAAGAAGTAACAAATACAGTGTTATCTGCAAGAAGATAGGTTACATTAAAATCCATTGGTCTTCCCTGTAAGTTATCTAAAAGGGATAAAATAAATTTGCTATTTGGATCGTATAAAGTTTACAAAGTAGAATTTGTGCCAAATTTTCAGCTTCATCTGATCCACAAGAACACTTGCGCAGGTGATAGGGTATCTTTTTATATCTCCCCTCCAACCAAGCTGATGGGAAAACATTATAGAGCTAAGGTGAAGGCTCTCCGATGGGTTGGACTAGGATTAATGTGGGTTATAGATACTAATGTGATTGTATGAACCTATGCCAAGGTGGTTTATGGCCCTGAATCTGAAATTCCCACTTTGGTGTTGGTTCACACAATCATCAAGTCAGTAACCCACATGAAACCTAGATTTGAACAACTGTGTGAACCAAGCCATCAGAACCAGCAAACTATGGTTGGCACTTCTAACCAGGCAGCCGAACCAGCTTCAAATCATGGTTTTCAATTCAGGAATTTCAATCTTGGAGCTGGCAGGGGAGCAGGAGATTGTCCCTGATCTCGCATGGAGACAAAGCACAAGGGCAGGGACAAAGGCAGCAATTCTATGCTCACTTTTCTGAGAGAATACCCTACTGAATAATGTTTACTTCCTAGTAAACATGTGCAGGATTGTACTGAAAGGGAGGGGCCGGGCATGACATATTGTCATGGCTAAAAAGGTCGGCCAAAATGCATGGGCTCCTTGACATTCGTGAATCAGTCCATGTTTGTTGTTGATATGAATTTTTCTACAGATGGTGGACAAGACTAGCAACTCTTACTTCAAGTAGTACTTACATTTCTAAAGCGAACAAGCCGCCTTTTGAAATCATTTCCTGCTACCAGATCGGCTTCGGAAATATAAAGAACACAGGATCTATTTGAAAGATGAAAATCTACAACTCCTAGGCCATCTTCTAGAATTAGCTTAACTTTCCCTTGAAAAAGGACAAGAAACAAGTTTAGAGGAATAGAAGTAGACTGCCCAACAGAAAAGTTTCACTAAAGGCCTAAGACCCTAATAGCTCCAACCAAAACATTTTAATTAAGAAGATCCACTGTTTCAGCAGGATCTATTTTCAAGCAAGACCATTTAGGATGGCAGCCTCTTATGGTAGCTGTGTTCACTCCTTGTTATTGGCTCAGATTATCCTCTCGCCCAACTGGCCTTGCCCCCTTAACCCTACACGACGACTACTATTCTAGTTGGATACAGACAAATGAGACCAAAATGGCTACACTGGGCCTCTCCACCCTGACCCTGCTCAGCATGGGCTATGACCAGGCAAAAGCAACCATCAAGCAGAGCATTACAGACACTGAGCGCCAAACTGATCTCAGCAGTGTCCCAAAATTTTATATCAGTGATGGGCTTAGATATTTTACTTCTCCTGAAGCATACATATCTCAATCAATTGGAGGTCCCAAACCACAGAAGGGTGTTCACCTTTGCTCACTGCCATGGTCTCCCCTCAGCAGTGCTAGAAGGCCACTATAGAAGGATCCCATTTGCAGACTGTCTATGCCCCTGTGGCTCAGGGCAGATTGAAACTACTGAGCATGTCCTCCTATACTGCTCATTCTATAGAGACATTTGTGCCTCTCTCATTCTTCCATTGTTAAGCAAGTTTCTGGGACATCAGAGACAGTTCTACAGTTCCCTGCTACTCTCTGACCTTAAGCCTACCATAACTTACAGCATTGCCAGATACTGTGCGGCTGCAATCGGCATCCACCAGCAGATGACGGGCTCTGAGCCTTTTTAGCCCTGATCTGTAATTGTTCACGCCTCCCCTTTCACTCCTTTTATTGGTCTTAACATTCAATATAATTTTTACTCTGACTTTATTATATTATGGGTTTTTTACTCTACTATTTTATGTCCCCTTTTAATGTCTTTTATGCATTTTATGACTTTTAAATATAGTAATAATATTATTATAATATGCATTTACATTTTTAGTATTTTAGTAGTTTTAGCTCTCTTACATTCACATTTTTAACACCTGTTAGTTCTTTTAATGTTAATATGCATAATCACATATGTAACTACCTTCCATTCCCACTTTTATTTACTCGCATTCTCTAACATGTATTTTCATAGCAATAGCAGTAGCAATAGCACTTACATTTATATACCGCTCTATAGCCGGAGCTCTCTAAGCGGTTTACAATGATTTAGCATATTGCCCCCAACATTCTGGGTACATATGCTGGTTTATGACTGTAAAAAAGGATTATGCAGAATTTGGCATTTTCATGAGCATTTTGTTCTTTATCGGCACATTTACCTTGTATCCCTTGAGCGATCTGCGAGCCTTTCCATTTCTCATTGCCGATCACATGCCCGTAAGGAACATTTACAGCTCCCGCTCGGACAGGAGTGGTCTTATTTGCCATGGCTGTGCTTCCTCCCGTTTGTTAACCCTTTTTCATATCATACCAAGGGGGGGGAAAGGTAAGCCAAATGTGTTGTGTTAGAGACACAGGAGTAAATATTACATGTTATATATTTTACATTTCATTATATATATTACACCCACCTGACCACACACATATTCACCTGAAAGCGTAGTAACAACCTCCTAGAACAGGTACTTTAGTTCTGCTCCTAGCTTCCGTTTGCAGATGATCACACAGCAATATTTTAGATGCAAAATAAACAAAGCAAACAACAATAAATGAGGAGGACAACAAAAACAACACTAATACGACGAATAGCCTGGCTGGATGCTTGACAATCTCTTCCTGCTGCAACCCAGTTCCTTCGTTCGGCGCGCCAACCGCGACAGACACCACCCGCCGACCAATCGGAACGAAAGCCCCACCCTCGTCGAAGCCCCGGAGCAAGGGGCGGGGCTTCTCATTAACGGCTGCTGGTTGCTAAGGGGAGGACGAAGACAGTAAGCCGAGCTGAGATTGGTGGAAGCGGGCGGTTGCAGCCAATCAGCCCACGACTTGTTCTAGAGTGGTTGCGAAGGAGGAAGCGTCTCTGTTTTGAGGGGGCGGAGTGGTTGGTCCTTCCCTCGCTCTCCTGTCCCCCTTCCCCCTTCCCCCTTCCCCCAACCCCCGCGTTTCGGCTGCTTCTTCCGCGTTTTGCCTCTGCTCCCCTGTTCCGCTGTCATGGCGTTTTATTTCAGGAGAGGCCGAAGAGGCCAGTTTGTGAGTATTTTGTCCTCGGTGTTCAAAGGGAGAAGGGGTTCCCCCCCAGCCCCCTCCCCCGGAGGCGGGCAGCAGGCACTTCCGCTGAGGAGACTGACGCGCTGGTTGCCATGGCGACCAACGAGCGCATCCTTGCCCTGCAAGCATCCCCAGGTTGGCCGTGGTTGCTAGAGGGAGGCGAATCCTTCTTAGGGAGCGGAGTTCTAGTACTGTTTCCCCTTATACGACGCTAGCAACACAGAATGGGAGGGGGCATAAGAATTTTGCTAAGTTTCCAGATAGCCAGTACCTCTCCAGCCTCTTGATGTATCCTGATGCAGAGCACCCCAGCTTCTGGCACAATAAGTGTAAAAGTGGGCTCTTGCTCTCATGCTCACAGTTAGTTCACGAAAAGATCAAATAGTTCATTAAGAGATCTAAAAACAGTACTACTACTATGGATATTTATATACCGCTCTTCAACCAAAGTTCTCAGAGCAGTTGACATAAATATCCTATCTAATAAAAGGCTTGGTGTCCGTCCGTGGACGGACACCAAGCGTGTGTCCGTGCCTCCCTGGCCTCTTCTGGGCATGCGCGAAGCGCATGGCCAGAAGGAGCCAGGGAGGCAGGACCGCCAGCACCCGGCAGCCATCTTGGCAGGACCGCCAGCACCCGGCGGCCAGAGGAGGCGGCAGAGCCATGGCCGAGGCCTGGCCGTGCCGCCGCTTACCCGGCTTCTTCGGGGCGGCCGCTTCTGGCCGCCCAGGATGGCCGCCGAATGAGGCGGCCGACAAAACAATGCGGCGGTGGGCCCGGGCAGCGGTGGGCCAGGCCGGAGCCGCGGTGGGTGGCGGGCCCGGCCGGAGCCGCGGGCACCGGGGGGTGGCGGGAGAGGGAATGGCGGCGAACGTCTGGAGCGCAGAGCTCCACTAGCGCCCGTTAACCAACGGGCTTCATGTCTACTAGTACATAAATAAGATGGTCCCTTGTCCCCAGAGAGCCCACATTCTAAAATGCCAGCAACAGCCACTGGAGGGATGCTGTGCTGGGGTAGGATAGGACCAGTTACTCCCCCCGTGCCCCGCCCCACATTAAATGTAAGAGAATAGGCCACTTTAAAAGGTGTCTCTCTACTCAGTTAGCAGGGGTACATGAAACTAGTAGCACTATGCGGACTAACAGAGCTACCTAAAATTAAAAAGCAATATACTTGTTAGTCTTTAAGGTGCTGCAGGACTCTGTTGCTTTTTGCTGCAGCAAGGCTAATGTGGCCACCCCTCTCTGGAAGTCACTGTTGTTTTTATCTATGGCTTTAGTCAGATTAATTGATTTAATCAACACACATAATATATGTTCATTAAAAATGGACTAAATTCACATTAGATAAAGGAGAAAAATGGGTATGGTGTGTTATGGTTTTCAACTGTCATTCCAGAATAGTTCAGAAATGGGAGGTATTTTCTAGGGTACTAGGATCATGGCTACTGTTATACATACTTAACTGATCTGTTAATCGTTCACATTATTTTTCATTGAGTAACAATACTGAATTATGAGTAAATTCTGCCTCCCAGACACAGTGGACTTTTGTGATTTTATTCTTTGTGGTGCGTATCTACGTGCGTGTGCACGCACACACACTCTTCAGTTGTGTTGGCATGTTCACATTCTGTGTTAGCTAACGTGCTCTGGAAACATTTCTTCAGAATTGTCACCTCTGACAAAAGCCCTTGATGAAATTTGTTGGGCATTTTAATTGTATTGGCAAACTATTTTTGCACCTGCTTGAGGTTCACTTCCTCTTCAGTTTTGTTATGTTCCTCTAGCCAATATTTGGTGCCTATTTTGCATAATTGATTGCTTTTCAACAAAATTGTTCATAAAGCAATTTATTTAGCAAAAGGAATGTGGAAATGATTCCTTGTCCCAAAGGGATTCACTGCCTTAAAACAAAATGTACACCACCTGAAGTCGCTGGGTAGGGTGCTAGGCTGGGATGAATACAGGTGTTCTCTCTCTGCTAAATATAAGAGACCCGCCAGTTTAAAAGGTACTTCTCTGACCACTTAGTGGGGGATTTTTAGAATATAAAACCTTTCTGATTGCCTTAGAATAAAAGTTTGGAAGTAAACTTTGTTTCAGAAAGCAAAACTCTTATGCTTGTGGAGGAATTTTTGATTTATACACACAAAGCTGCCTTATATTAAGTAAGAATGTCAGCTAGCTAATGATGTCTCCTCTGACTGGCAGCAGGTCTCCAAGACACAAATCAGCCTGGGTTATTTCTCTTGATGCTTAAATTCCTTTTAACTGGAGGTGCTAGAGACTGAGCTAAAACTAGAGGCAAAGCAATGCTGCGATCTGGGATCCTTCTCAACTTCACTGAGTAGGCAGTAGTGTCAGGTTGTTGCCATGTGCTCAGTATCAGGAGTGTAGTTAGGGGAGAGGGGGCCTGTGTTCGCCCCTCTCCCGGCAGCCCCTTGGAGTGAGGGAGATAATGAAGAAAATAGGCATAGGTGGAGCTGGGGGCCGTCAGGAGCCGAGGGGCCCGGGTTCTTTGAATCCATCTGCTCAATTTTAGCTACGCTCTTGCTCAGTACAGTTACCTGTGGTCAATCCAATGTTATCTACTAGGTCATTCAGTATCTATCAGGTCATTCTGTTCCTTTTTTGGTGTGCAAGAAGCAGTATCTCTGAACTGACTTGAAGACTGTCCTTTGAGGCACCTCATCTCTCTCTTTCAGTTGTTCATTGAATAGTGGCAAAGTTCACTTTGTTTTTAGGACAAAAGTGAAATATTTTCTAAGTCCTTTAGGTACACTAGTTTAAAATCTAAACACTACTGTGATGTTCAGCTTTGAGGCATATTCATTCTTGGGACATCAATATATAATATATACAGCCAATCCTATGTATGTTCAGTCAGGAGTAAATCCCATTGTATACAATGAGTATTAAAGGTAAATACGAATAAGATTGTAGTGTCATTGTGAGAACAAAATCTGTTGTCTTGTGTTTCCATAAATGACCTCAAAAACATAGACTCACCAATTAAAAGTCCCTCTTTTTAATCAACAGAAGCTTTAGTTGATCTTTTGATTGCTTGGTACTATGACCTTCAAATAGCTGAATATTCCTTTTGAACAGTATGAAACGTGTCAAATATTCTATTTCTAAGAATCCAAAGAACTTTGCAACCAGTTCTGCTTCTCCCCAGAGTTTTTTGGGCTTGTTTTTTTCCTTCCCAGCATCTCTCCATGAATAATTTCAAACTAGGAGGAAGCTGAAGGAGTTCCAAAAGTAGTTTGTGATATGGCATAGTGGGCTAAAATGCGAAGCTCTGCTGTTTGTTCTGCATGCGGCAACATGTTGCTTGGACCCTTGTCCCTCCTGGCTGGTTAGAACAGCTGGTGGGAATGTTAACTCTTGGCTTCGGGAGTTGGTTAACTCCTTGTTAAGTGAGGGTTTCGTACCATCAGCCCTTAAGGAGGCGATAGTTCGCCCTCACTTGAAGAAACCCTCGCTGGATCCTGAGGTCCTTGACAACTATAGGCCGATCTCCAACCTCCCTTTTGTAGCGAAGGTGTTAGAGAGAGTTGTATGTGCCCAGCTTGAGAGGGTCTTAGAGGAAACTGGCTATCTTAATTCTTATCAGTCGGGTTTCAGGCCTCGGCATAGCACAGAGACAGCATTGCTCACTCTGGTAGATGACCTTCTTTGGGACCTTGATGAGGGTAGTGTCCCTCTCCAGGTCCTACTAGATCTCTCAGCGGCCTTTGATACTATCAATCATGCTATCCTCCTTGAACACCTGCGTGGTTGGGTATCGGGGGCACTGTCTTACAGTGGTTCCGTTCTTATCTTAGCGGGCGTGTCCAGTCGATATGCATTGAGGACAGATGCTCTGACCCATGGCCACTCCTTTATGGAGTTCCCCAGGGTTCAGTTCTTGCCCCTGTCCTCTTTAACATCTATATGGAGCCGCTGGGTCAGGTCATTTCCCAGTCTGGGGTGAGATTTCATCAATACGCTGATGATACTCAGCTGTATATTGCCATCCCAGACCATTCTGGAGATGCTGTTTCTGTGCTTACTCGATGCCTGAAAGCTGTCAAGGTCTGGATGAATCAAAATAAGCTCAGACTGAATCCCACCAAGACTGAACTACTCTTACTCAGCCCTCATACCGGCCAACAGCTAGATGTGAACCTTGTTTTAAATGGGGTTGCGCTGCCCCCGAAAGAGCTTGTATGTGACTTGGGAGTCCTTTTGGATTCGCACCTCCTGCTTGAACAGCAGGTGGAGGCTGCAGCCAGAAGTGCCTTTGCCCAGCTCCATCTGATTCGTCAATTACGCCCTTACCTTGATCGGCAAGCATTAATGACAGTGACCCACGCCCTTGTTATCTCCCACCTAGATTATTGTAACGCCCTCTATCTAGGGTTACCGTTGAGGACGATCGGAAAGCTACAACGGGTCCAGAATGCAGCGGCTCGTTTACTTATGGGTGCCAGAAAATATGACAGGGTAACACCTCTCCTGCAGTCATTGCACTGGTTGCCTATTTGCTACCAAGTTCAATTTAAAGTCCTGGTTTTGACCTTCAAAGCCTTGCGGGGTTTGGCACCTGTTTACCTACAGACCCGCCTCTCCCATCCAGTTACATCCCATCCCGTCAGATCTGGTTAGATGGCCCTTTTGTCGGTCCCCGATTTCTGAGCGGTTCGGGAGCTAGAACCTGTGAAAGGGCTTTCTTGGTTGCCGCCCCACTTCTCTGGAATTCCCTTCCCCTGCAGATTCGTTTAGCTCCTTCTTTGTCGATTTTAAAAATTTTATTGAAGACTTTTCTCTTTCGCCAGGCTTTTACCCTGTAGTTTATCTATCCCCCCAACTTGTTAGTTACCTTAGTTTTATTTAGAATGTAATTTTAATGCTGTCTTGTTTTGCATGTTTTTGTACACCGTCTAAAGTCTTCAGAGTGGGCGGTATATCAAATGTTTCAAATAAATAAATAATGCTAGGGAGATGAGTCATTCTTGAATAGCAAGCATCCACAGAGCAGGGAAAATCCCAGCCACCTATTTATCCAACACCTAAAGTTCTGTAGGTCCTGGAGTCATGATGCACAGAACTGGGAAACTAGTTTTGTGAGCCCAAGGCAGCAATCTGCTTTGGATAGTGAAGAGAGTTTCAGAAGCAGTTTGTGATACAAAAATGTGGGGTTGGCTAATTAAAGGAAGGGGGGGGAAGTCAAATGTTCTACAGGGTTTGTGCAAGCTTAAGTAGCTCTTTGGAGCCCAACCCTAGAAGTTTGATATTTATACCTGTACATTATTTTCCCACCAGTCACAGTCCATTATGCTTCATGGAAATGCCATGTTCTGAAATACAGGATGTATTTTTAAAAGAAGGGATAGAGGTCAACTCTACATAAGCTATATAAAAATTGCATTAGTTCATAAAGTCCTGGTTCTGGAAATAGTAGTCAGTAATTTATATTTCAGTGGAAGCTGTGTTCTGTAAAGAGCAATGACATTTTCAAAAATTACTGACGGCCTTATCATAGGCTTTATTTCCTCTGTAGTGCTTAAGCATTAGGTTAAATCATACATAGAATTAGAACCATTTGGGCCTGCTGCATACATTAATGTGCATGTAATTGTTCTCCTTTTTTTAGTGTTTGTGCATGTTTAGTTTTGTGTTTCTTCATTGTGTGTGTTCAGTCATTGCCAACTAACTTTATTTTAAATTGTCTAGAAACATATAGCTCATGGCCTGGTCCCTGCAGCTACCATAGCTCCTAAACCTGCTGTCCCCCGCACCCCTCCCCCTCGTAGCCCAAACCCTTCTCCAGAAAGGCCCAGGTAGGTTTTAATGTTCTTTATTTCTTGATTACCAGTCAATACATTCAATTATAATAATTAATAGAACTGAAAATTGCATATTTCTCTCTTGACTGTAGGCTTTGCATAAGCCACATACATGACCGCAATAGTTAGGGTTGCAGTTGTGAAGGTGGTTGTTGGTGGTGGTCATTCATTACCCATTTGCCTATATTATGTATTAATTTAAAATTGTCCACTCAGGGTTACTAAAAGTATCTGAGTGGTAAGGCAAATGCCACAGATAGTTCATGATTATATATTATTCATTATATGTTATTTTTGGTTTTTAAAATATTCAGTGTTCTTACAGGGTGGTGGTGGTGGTTTTTAGTATCCTGGATGTGTGTGTGTGTGTTTCAATCTCCCCTTTTCAACCTTTTGAAAAACCCACTCAAGTTCAGCAGCATCTCTTTTGTATAAATAATCCAGACAAGAGAATCCAGTGGTAAAGTTGTTTTAATTTGCGCTGTTTTACTATAAACTGCCCAGAGATGGGAGTTTGGGGGCTGTAAAGAAATATGTTATATAAATAAAGCTTTCCCAAGAACTTTGGTGTTCTTGTAGATCCCTCAGATTAAAGCATGATATGCAGAACAATCCAAAGGAATTTTAATTCAGAAGTAAGTCTCACTGAGTTCAGTGGGATTTGCTCTCCAATAAGTGTGTTTAAGATTAAATAGGACTGGGGAGACCCGAGTTCAAATCCCCATTCAGCCATGATACTTGCTGGGTGACTCTGGGCCAGTCACTTCTCTCTCAGCCTAACCTACTTCGCAGGGTTGTTGTGAGGAGAAACTTAAGTATGTAGTACACCGCTCTGGGCTCCTTGGAGGAAGAGCGGGATATAAAATGTAAAATAAAAAATAAAATTGCAACCCTAAAGTGGGATTTCCTTATATCTATGTGTACGGTAACAACAAGGTAGGCTTGTCAGTGCTTGGTACCCATGGAGTCCCACAAATGTGTTTTCCATAGTTTTCCTGCTGTGCATCTGAACCAACTGGATCATTGGACCTGACACTAACTTTAGGGTGCAAGTCAGTTCTCATTGAATTTTCAAATAGACCTTTACAGTTTAAATTTCTGATGAATAAAGGTGTGGTTGCTGTTTTTAAAGAGTCCTGGAGATGGCTTCCATTTTTAATTTTCCAGAAACTTGGACAAGGTGGGAGGTGTACATCTCCTCCAGATTTGCCCTCCCAGGTTTCTGTGTCTTGTAGCAGACTTGCCTTTGGGTTGCAGTGATCTGTTGTAACCCCATCCCCCTTTGGGTCAAGGAAAGGACCTAAGCCATAGAGGGCCCTTCCTATATGCTTTGAACTCTGGGTATCTTAAGGGCTATGTGCTGTCACATGACTTTGCTTGCTCATTAAAACCTTTTGGGGCATGCCATCCTGTAAGCCACTTGCTGAGGTTCAGTTGATATGCATGTGGAACATGCCCTTTTCTGTGGTGCCCCCCCCCATGACAGTCCCTCCCACAGAGGGGCGGATGATTCCTTCTCTGCCAGACTTCAGAAAGGCTCATAGGCCTACCTATTCTGCCAGGCTATTGATAGGTGATGGGGGCTTTATTGTGAATATATGCTGTAGCTGTAAAGCATTGCTGCTTCCATGCTTTCTGTCTGTTATTTGGTTTGTCACTTAGATTTTCTGCTTTCAATTTTGAAATTGATTTTGTCTGTTAGCTGCCTTGGGGCCATTGGCAAGAGGTGTACATGAATTGAATTTTTCTTTTTCTTTTTCTGCCGTCTAGATCGGCCCTGGCAGCAGCTATTCTTGTGACAACCCTAACTGGGCGGACCGTTGCTATCCCTCAGCCTCGCCAGCGATCTCTTTCTGAAAGTGATGCCAGCTGCTTACAGGATCAAGAAGGCTGTATCGAGCCATATGCCACGATCACTGAGTTACGAATGGGGTAAGGTGTGCTATGTGTTTTGGCATGTCCTTTTTGTTGTTGTTGAAAAGTGTTGTAAGAATATTTATATAACAATAACAGTCCATTGGGATGGGGTCATAGCTCAGTGGAAGAGCACTCACTTTGTATGTGGAGGTCCCAGGTTCACTCTGTGGCATTGCCAAGCAGGGCTGGGAAAGATCTGGTTTCTGAAATCTTGGAGAGCTGCTGTCAGTCAGTAGAGAGAGTCCTGAGCTGCTTATATCTGATCAGTGGTATAATGCCTTGCTATTGGGCAGCTTCCTATGTCTCCTAGATCAGGGTTTCTCAACGTTTGGGTCCCCAGATGCTTTTGGACTTCAATTCCCATAATCCCCAACCAAAGGCCACTGGAGCTGGGGATTATGGGAGCTGAAGTCCAATAACATCTGGGGACCCAACGTTGAGAATCCCTGTCCTAGATTACTGATATGGATTTAAAAGTGACTGGGTCTATCCTCTGTGAAGGTATGCACCTTGTTGTGGTTAGTAACATCTATATTTTGCTTTTCATCAAAAAGTGGTTTTGCTCAAAGCCATTTACATAGCAGAAGGAGCAGGAAAATGATTCCCAGTCTGAAAAGCATAATAAGGGACAAACGAGCAACAGCCACTGGTGGGATACTATGCTGGACAGAATAGGGACAGTTGCTGTGCTCCTGCTAAATGTATAAGAGTTGATGTTTAAAAAGGTGCCTCTTTGCCCAGTTAGTCGGTTTTGTGAATCGATTTTCAGAGTTCAGGTAATGCCTTTGATTTGATTTTTGAATCTTATCTTGATTAAATAGTTTTTGCCCAGCTTAGGCTGGTGCTCCAGCTGCATTCACTTCTGGAGGAGGTGGACTTGGCCATAGTCATGCTTGCCTTCGTTGCACCTCATCTTGTGCCCTGCAATTTGCTGTATGCTGTCTTTGTTTGGAAAACTGAACTGTGTGAGTGTTGACTGTGACTAGTTTCCAGGAGCATGTCGCTCTGTTAAACCAGCGTTGCTGATTAACTTTAAAGCCCTAAATGGCTTGGGACTACGGTAAGTTACCTAAAGGAGTATCTCTTCCCATAAGAGTCTGTCCGTTCATTAAGGTTGACCAGGGAGGGGCTTCTGCATGTTCCACTGCCTTTAGAAGTTGAACTGGCAGTGATGTGGGAGAGGTTCTTCTCTGTGGTGATCCCAGAATGTAGAACTACTTGTCCTGTAAGATTTGTTTTGTTTCCAACCTGGCTGCTTTATAATGCCTATTAAAGGCCTGACTGTTTAGCCAGACTTTTAATTTGTATTTTTGGTCTTTGCATAGGTTGGCTCTTACTTATATTGCAATACTGTTATATATAACCATCTTGTGGACTTAACTCAACCAAACTGTTTTTAGCAAGGCATCCACTAGACAAGAAAATGTTTAGCATGAAAACGACCCTATATATTCCCCCTTTTTGGTTTTTAGAGCTTCTTGGGTTGCTAAAATCTATTATTTGGAAGAAGTGAAAGTAACGTGTGGCTTGTTTTTGTATGTGTTTTCCACACACAGCCCCAATTGGAAGGGTGACGGTGATGAAAGAAGTGTTGTGCAGTCTTTTGAAGTATCTGGCAGTTATGAGGATGAAGATATTGATACATGTCCTTCAGACATAGAAAAAGAACCAAGTCCAAACTGCCAGGTTATAGATAAAAAAGAAAGTACTAGCAGTGAAGCTTTGTATGCTGTTCCACAGAAAATTAAACAGGTGAGCTTTCATGTAAGTGTGTTTGCCAGCTATCTGAATGCAAATAATAAGCATCATATTTCTGTTGTTGTATCTGAAATTAAGTTATTATCTGGGACTTCATTGTTACAGGTGCATCTGAATGCAGTGTGGTTGTCCTCTACACTTTACATGATCCTAGATTGTCCCTGTATCTTCATTGTGAAAACAGAATAAAATACCACCCATAGTAATGGCATCTAATCCTAACTGTTTATCTTGGTGCTTGAAACGTCTGTCTCTTGAAAGTTTTTCACACCCGGCTTTTAGTTTATATCTCCTCCGGAATGGAGGTGTGCATTTACATATCAGCCAAATTTACCCCAAAGTCCCTGCGATCTATCAAGGGACACAATTTCACACACAATTTGGGTTTTTCATTGTGTGTTAGACTGTAGCCCAATTTATATCCAGGGTAAAAAACCCAACACTTTTTGCATCAGTTTTTTAGGGCAACTTCAAACTCTCAGCAAAGCCTGCTATCTGGGAAAGCTCTTGGGGATGTATCAATTAGAATGGGTTATAGTTGTGACCATTTGGGGGTGCTGTTTCTATAGCTTTTTTTACATGATAAAAATATTTTAAAAACCAAGTTTAAAATAAAGCCAGATTATCATGCAAATGGAAGACGTTTTTAGACTCTTTGTGGCTATCAACAATACATGACCGCTAGCTGAAAATATTAGATAACTGGAAGCTACAGACAGAAAACCTGTAGACTTGCACATTAGGCTAGCCAACACACAGCTTTGATAATTACTAGAAAACTGAGAAATCAACTTTCTTTAAATTCTTGCTCACTTTGTGGGCCCACTTGCCATTTGTCAGTAACAAAAACCTCCCCATGTATTGTGCTTACAAATAAAATGGTAATCAAGATTTGAGTGGTGTCTCAGCATAATTGATCACGTTTCCTGTTGATTCTGATACCATGCTGATCTCATGCAGCAATTAAAGGTACAAACTATAATGTACCTTGGCTTCCGTTGAGACATCATGCCTAACCATGGTTAAGGAAGCTTAAGTATGGTTTAATGTGATTATGAATGGACAACTTATGATTTGCAGTCAGCTGGTGAATTAGAAACCATGGTTTGACCCAGGCTTGCAAACTATAGTTTGGCCTAATTTATAAATTGGTGAACCATAGTTACAGCCACCACCGTAAATTGTATTAGATGATAGTTGTAGTGCAGCAACAGCTAGAAAGCCAAGGTTGCCTGTCTCTGCTCTAGAGGTTGCTTCATAATGCAGACAGACTTATAAGTTCATTTCTGAGTGCTAAGAGGATAGAAAGCTGAAATGGACAACTAAAACTTAAAATTGAAGCAGACAAGTTCCAAGCCATTTGCCTGTGTACATGTGGAAACTCAAATCATAAATAGTTTTATGCTATTGATCGTGCAAGTGATAACTGTTGTGATGTCTGAAAAGAATCTTTATACAAACACTAGCAAAAGAAGCTGAGAATTGTTCCTTAATCGTTCACAAATTATTTTGAGAGGACAGCTGTAGGAAAAGTGTATATGAGCAGGCTGGGCATCATACTGGGACTCCAAGCACCAGTAAATTATTAACTCTGTAGTAAAAGTGGCTGAAATACCTGCTCGGTTCTCACTGATTGACTCAGTTGTTAAAGCTGTTTTTGAAAATAGCCTGGCAATATTGTTTCTCCAAAAACTGTGACTCTGTAGTGATGAGTCTAGACAGACTTTATGATTCATAAAGCACTTTACTGACAAGAGTCTCTAGCTTTTCAGTCCAGCTGATGTGTCTGTGTGTGTGTCTGTGTGTGTGTGTGTGTGTGTGTGTGTGTGTGGTGTCAATTTGTGTTGTTTGCATCTGAGGGAGCAGGCACCTTAACAGTCTATCATCACAGTAGTTTAGAGCCCTGTCCCAAATGAAATTATAAATTTAGTAGACAGCAAAGCGTTGGAGGGGAAATAGGGGAGAAGAAACCAGCAATAAGATGTGTCTGTGTAAAGAGGCAGAAAATATCCTTAGGTGAGGCAGAGAAAAGCAGCAAGGCCAACAGTTCTGAAATCCTTCATGATGCATTAGTCTCGCCCAAGTGAAGAAGAACGCTTCTGCATAAAGTTCAGGACTTCAGGCTAAAAGGTGAATGGCATGCTCAGAATAGGAGTGTGATTCATGCTAGGTCTGTACCTAGGTAGAGGATTGCATGATGGAATGTGTCATTAAATATAGAAAGCTGATATGCCAGGAAAAGCAGTTCTAGCTTGCCTTTCTTCCTGATGCTGCTTATGTGCAAGGAAGTTTGCTGGTCTTGTGGTAGTGAGTTGGAATAGTCCCCTTTGCTAAGCAGAATCTGCTTTGGTTTACATTTGGGTGGGATACTACATGTGAGCATTATACAATCTTTCCCTTACGGGATGGGGCCATAGCTCGATGGAAAAACATCTGCTTTGCACGCAGAATGTCCCAGGTTCACTCTCTGATATTTCCAGGCAGAGAGACTCCTGCAAAACCTTGGAGAGCTGCCACCAGTTCATGTAGACAGTACTGAGCTAGATGGACCTGACTCGGCATAAGGCAGCTTCCTGTGCTCCTGTGTTATTACATTGGAGAGTATTGAAGCTCTTTGCCTTGATTCTGAACTAATATACTTCAATCCAAGAGGACTGTATATCTCCTGGATTAGGTCTGCAAAGTTCATCTGATTAATCAGAGTAATTGATCAAAAACCTCTTGATCAGCTAAAAAGATATCCCTGGTTACTCAAGAAGTTGTTGGGTTTTTTTTAAATGAATATAAGCGCTGGCTTTGAAGAGTCATTCCCCTTTCCCCCTTGCAAAAGAAGTGATTTTCTGAAAGGACATTGTAGAACTGGGAAAGGTGCAGAAGAGGGCAACCAAGATGATCAGGGGCCTGGAGCACTTTCCTTATGAGGGAAGGCTAAAGCATCTGGGGCTCTTTAGTTTGGAAAAGAGGAGACTATGGGGAGACATGATAGAAGTGTATAAAACTTATGCATGGAGTTGAGGGAGTAGGCAGTGAGAAATTTTCTCTCTCCCTTTCTCACAACACTGGAACCAGGAGTCACTGTGTTCCTGTGTGCAAATCTCACTTGGAAGCACTACCTATGAAACTCTAGGCAGTGCAAGTTGCACAGGGAACTTGCTTTTTATTTACAACCTTCCTGCCAATTCATTCAGAGTGGTTCACATTTTTAAATGATGGCTGGACACAGTACAAAAGGGACAGGGAGGGAAGAGGAAAATAAGCAAATGTACTTAAGAACAGCCCAGCTGGATCACACTCAAGGCCCATCTAGTCCAGCATCCTGTTTCACACAGTGGCCCACCAGATGCCTCTGGGGAGCCCACAATCAAGAGGTATGTGAGAGAGGGTGAAAAACTTATCTCTGTCCACTCTCTCCACTCCATGCATAATTTTATACACCTTGATCATGTCTCCCCGTAGTTGCCTTTTTTCCAAGATAAAGAGCCCCAGATGCGGTAGCCTGGCCTCATAAGGAAGGTGTTCCATGTATTTGCTGTGTCTGCTGCAGGAGACAGTTCTGGGAGGAGAGGAGCCAAGCAGGAAGCTGCCTTATACTGAGTCAGACCCTTGATCTATCTAGCTCAGTACTGTCTACTCTGACTGGCAGCGACTCTCCAGGGTTTCAGGCAGGAGTCTTTCCCAGCCCTACCTGGAGATGCTAGAACCTGGAACCTTCTACATGCAAGCTCATGCTCTACCACTGAGCTAGGGCCCCGTTCGCTAAGAGAAATATTTTTCAGCGCTCACACGTAGTCACCCATCCAGATGCAAACCAAGGCAGACCTTGCTTAGCAAAGGCAGCAATTCATGCTTGCTACCACAATACCAGATCTCCTCCCCATGCAGTTGGTTGCAGTCAAGCCAGTGGTGTTTGCCAGGCTGCCTCTTTTAGGCAATTCAAGTGGCACTTCCTAGATTATCAGGGCAGTGAATGAGGGACAAGAAAGAAGCTGGCACGGGTGAAAGTGAGAAAAATCTCCTGCATACAGGTAGATGAGGAAGAGAAGAAAGTGAAGAGTGCAAGTGGGATTAGATGATGGTGGGGGGAGCAGCAGATATAATGGGGAATAGGCTGAACTGAGAGAGAGAGAGAGAGAGAGAGAGAGAGAGAGAAGCAGCTCATACCCCAGCATACATACCTCTGTCTATCAGAATGATGTGCCTTTGGCTAGTCGTTTCAGTAAGCTAAATCTGATCATGTACACAAGCATGCAGCCTGTTCGTGAGATGACCTGTGGACTTAGTTTGTACTGCAATATTTTTATGCAGGAAAATCTCCCAGTATCTTCTAGTTCTGATGATGAGGAAGAAGAACCTACTTGCCTCATTCATCCAAATGTTCAAGTGGAAGGTAAAAGTCACTTTTCGCTGTAATGAAATCCTCTGAGACACCTTGGGTTTGTTTTTTTTAAGTGGGTTTCCCCCAAAAGTAATTTGCATTCCAAAATCGGCACCGATTGTACTGTGTATACACATACATTGTTTGTTTGTTTAATTTCTATACTGCCCTTCCAAAAATAGCTCAGGGCAGTTTACACAGAGAAATAATAAATAAATAAGATGGATCCCTTTCCGCAAAGGGCTCATAATCTTAAAAGAAACATAAGATAGACACCAGCAACAGTCACTGGAGGTACTGTGCTGGGGGTGTATAGGGCCAGTTGCTCTCTACCTGCTAAATAAAGAGAATCACCACATTAAAAGATGCCTCTTTGCCAAGCTAGCAGGGGTTACATTGTTCCCACTCATTTTACATATTTCTTGGTACCCTTGAAGGGAGTTCAAGCTGCAGTTGGAACTTCAGATTTGAAATTGTTTCCTGAATGGGCTCATTAGCTTTCTTTCCAGTCTCTCATTTAAGAGACTGAAGTATTTTGGTGTTGATTTTTTCTGGTCCCTTGAAATTGGGCACAAGAGTCAAGCTGGGGTTCAAATCTGAAATGTAGAATGGTGTTCTGAATATATCCATCACATTTCATTCTGCAACAGAATTAACCACATTGCAAAGCAATGGCATAGCAAGTTTAAATCAAAAGCCTTACTTCGTGAAGGAAAGGTCTACCATTGGCTATTAAATCATGGTGGTTTTGCAGAGCTTCCATGTTCAGAAGCAGTAAACTTCTGAGTACCAGTTGCTAGTGGAGAATAACACTGGGGAGGGCTATTGCTTTCATGCCCTGCTTATGAGCTTTCCAAAAGTGTCTAGGTGGACATTGTGAGAAGCAGTGATAGACTTGAAGGACCCTTTGTCTGAACCAGCAAAGCTCTTTGTTTAGGTATTTAGACCCTTCCTTTCTGTGATAAATCATATTTAATGCAGCTTACAAATTTAAAAAATATAGCTAATTACAAGCAAAAAGCAGATAAAACAAACAGCAGTAGAAGAACAATAGGTAGCAAATTAGAAAACCTATCATTGAAGCCTCTGACGTCTTAAAAGACTTTTTAAGTACTAACCTTTCCTGTATTTTACAGAAATTGCACGCTCTGAAGCTAATTTCCAGGTAAGATTATCAAGAAGGAAATAACTGGCGTACATGACATG
Organism: Hemicordylus capensis; assembly: GCF_027244095.1. Classification (NCBI taxonomy): domain Eukaryota; kingdom Metazoa; phylum Chordata; class Lepidosauria; order Squamata; family Cordylidae; genus Hemicordylus; species Hemicordylus capensis. The sequence goes on from NC_069665.1 coordinate 17,977,275, forward strand.
TTTTAAAGACTAATAGCATACAGTACAGATGCTGAGTAATGCTTGCATGGATAAAATTGACTTTCCTTTCCTTTTACTATAATTAATGATGATAGTGACTGGCATTCAACACAGTGTAACGTCTGCGTTAGGGACCCACTGCATATGTGGAACGCGCATATCCTTCCACATATCTGTCCTTCTATGGAATCACATTATTTTGTCTAATTTTCCTCATATTGTCTAATATCCTTCCACATATCCGTCCCTGGACCTGGTTGTGCCCTATAAAGTCCTGAACAGCTTGGGCCCAGGGTATTTCAGAGAGCACCACCTTCTTCATGAACCCTGACACCTATTTAGATAACTGTGGGAGGTCCAGTTGCAGTTACCACCAGCTTGTGGTGGCGATCCAAAATCAGGAATTCTCTAGGGTTGCCCCAGGGCCTTGGAACATGCTCTCAAATGAAATCAGAACTTCCCATCTCTGGCTGTTCTTAAGCAACTCTGGAAAGCGCATCTAGTTTATCAGGCTTTTAGTTGATAATGTGTAACAGTTTTATTGATGATTATCTATATATTTAATTCTCTTAGCTGGCATGCGTGTCCTGGTTTTGGCGGCGGAATTCTCGCGACACGTTATGAGAGCTCCGTCGCCAAAGGGCGAGAGTTACGGGCAAGAAAAATGGGCGGTAGCGGCGGGCCGCAAAATGGCCTGAGGAGGCGGGCTTGGCTGGCTGCCAGGATGGCCTGCCAAGTCAGGCTGTCTCGGGTAAGGACAAGGAGGCGGCGGCAGCCCAGCCTGGCCTGGCTGCGGGGAGTGGGAGGTGGCGCCAGTGGCAGGACGGCCAGAGTAGGTGCCGGCGAGAGGGGTGAGTGGGAAACAGGCAACAGCGCAAAGCCCCGGCTCCTCTTGGAGGCCGGGGTGGGAGGAAAACAGGTGGTGGGACTTCACCTCCCGGGAGGAGGTTCCCTGTTCACCACCCACTGAGGTAATCTGCACAGTGCGGCGGGAGGAGGAGGAGAGGAGGGGAAGGGGAGGGAGGACAGAGAGTGGAGCAGGAGGGAGGGCAAGAGAGTGTGGGGCAGGAGGGGGAGGGGGCAAGAAAGAGAGCAGGAGGGAGGGGGAGAGGGGCGGGAGGGCAGGGCAGGGAGCAAGAGAGAGGGGAGCAGGAGGGAGGGGATGGCGAGGGAGGGCAAGAGAGTGGGGCAGGAGGGAAGGGGAGGGAGGGCAAGAGAGAGGGACCAGGAGGGAGGGGGGATCAGGAGGGAGGGGGCAGAGGGAGGGAGGGCAAGAGAGAGTGGGGCAGGAGGGAAGGGGAGGGAGGGCAAGAAGGTGTGGGGTAGGAGGGAGGGCAAGAGAGAGTGGGGCAGGAGGGAGTAGCTGGCCCACGGAGGGAGGGGGAGAAGGGCGGGAGGGGCAGGCAGGGGCAAGAAAGAGGGGAGCAGGAGGGAGGGGGAAGGGAGGGCAAGAGAGTGTGGGGCAGGAGGGGGAGGGGGCAAGAGAGAGGGGAGGGGGAGAGGGGGCAAGAGAGTGGGGCAGGAAGGAGGGGGAGGGTGGGCAAGAGAATGTGGGGCAGAGAGAGTGGGGCAGAAGGGAGGACAAGAGAGAGTGGGGCAGGAGGGAACAGCGGCCCCCAAAAGCGCACAGATGCTCTGTGTGGGCAGACTAGTTTCCATTTGTTTTGTATGATATAAGGTTTTAATTGTTGTTGGGCTTTAATTGTAAACTGCCCTGAGATTTTATATGGGGTGGTATATAAATACAATAAACAAATACTTAAAACATCTTGCATGCAACTGCACAGTACCTTTGGGGTTGCCTTCCACATGCACAGCAATCCCCAGCAGGTCTCTAACACTGAGTTACACTGTGCTGAATGTTGGCCAGTGTTTTTGACAAGCTGTCTCACAACAACCCTATAAGGCAGGCCAGTAAGCCCATTTTTCCAGAGAATGAACAGAAATTTCACATGTAATTTGTAACATGACCTGGAGTTCTGCTGCTCACAAGATAAAGAATCCCTCTCAACACACCCAAACTCTTGGTGCACCTAAAGGTAGTCTTCATGTCTGAGCCATAAAGCCCAGGCCTCGCTTGCTGACAAAAGCACATCTTGTGTTTATGCTTTGTCTGTTTCTCCTTACTATAGTAGAGCACTCATTCTGTAAATGGTTATAGGACTTGTAACTGCAAAAATCGTATTTTAAATGTTTGGTTTATTAAAAGTTCTTCTTGGAGAAGCTGCAGAGATCCTCTTAGCAAAAGAGGACTTCAGCAGGCGATTAGATCATTTTATTTTGTTTTCCTGGCTAGGTAGAAAAGCTCGCAATTGAACATTCAGTGAGTGAGAAGCTTCCACCATCCCCAGGTACTTAATTCTTGGGTATTCTTGATGATTGTAAATTGGTAATTTGGGGTATTGTATATTAACATTACTAATGGTTATATTATCAACCACTTTCCTAGTGATCCCTTTCCTAACCATTATTGTTCATATTAGAAAAACAAAACATGAGTGCAAAGTCAACAGTAATCATATTTATAATTAAATTCAGATGGTATGTAACCTTTTGTATTATACTGCCTTTATACAAATCTATGGTATGGCTGCTGCAGATTGTAGAGCTGAAGAGAGGTGCAGAAGAAGAGCAACCAAAATGATCAGGGGTCAGATCCTTCCTTTATGAGGAAAGGCTACCACATTTGCAGTCTTTTTAGTTCATAAGAACAGCCCTGCTGGATCAGGCCCAAGGCCTATCTAGTTCAGCATCCTGTTTCACATAGTGGCCCACAAAATGCCTTTGGGAAGTCCATAGCTCAGGGCATGTCCTCTCCCCTGCTGTTGCTCCCCTGCAACTGTAATTGAGAGGCATCATGCATCTGAGGCTGGAGAAGGCCTAGAGCCCTCAGACTAGTAGCCATTGATAGACTCCATGAATTTATCTAAGTCCTTCTTAAAGCCATCCAAGCTGGTGGCGGTCACCACATCTTGTGGCAGAGAATTCCATAGGTTAATTATGTGTTGTGTGTGAAAAAGTACTTCCTTTTCTCAGTTCTAAATTTCTTGGCAATCAGTTTCATAGTATGACCCCTGGTTCTAGGATTATGTGAGAGGAAGAACATTTTCACTTTTCACTCCATGCATAATTTTATAGACCTCTATCATGTCACCCCTCAGTCATCTTTTTTCCTTAAACAAAAAAGACCCAATTGTTGTAGCCTTACCATAAGGAAGGGTTTCAGTAGGCGATTAGGTGCTCTAGGCCCCAACCATCTTAATTGCCCTCTTCTGCACCTTCTCCAGTTCTATAATGTCCTTTTTGAGATTCGGTGATCAGCACTCTACACAGTACTCCAAATGTGTCTGCACCATAGATTTGTATAAGGGCATTATGATATTATCAGTTTTACTTTCAATCCCTTTCCTAATGGTCCCTAGCCTGGAATTGGCCTTTTTCACAGCTGCCGCACATTATGATGATACTTTCAACTAGCAGTCCAACACGACCCAAAGATCTCTCTCCTGGTCAGTCGCCAAGAGCTCAGACCCCATCAGCGTGTATGTGAAGTTGGGGTTTTTTGCCCCAATATGCATCATTTTACACTTGCTTACAATGAACCACATCTGAAATTTTGTCGCCCACTCACTCAGTCTGGAGAGATCCTTTTGGAGCTCCTCACAATCTGTTTTGGATTTCACTACCATATTTTGTGACTGATGAGGGAGCATTTCATTCTGTTTCTTGGGTAGATGCAGCAGTCCGTAGAAAGCAGGTACAGATGGAGCTTGCTAAAGAAAGGTTCCAGAAACTACAAGAAGAAAACTGGCATTTGGATGATGCAAATCGGACCCTATTTTCACAACTTGAAGAGACAAAGCAGCACGTGAAGGAACTTCAGTTGAAAGTTAAGGAACTGGAAACCGAAAACAGACGGTTTAAAGAAACAGCACAGGATTCACGTAGCGAAGGTTGGAGCTAAATTAAAATAGATTAATTGATAGTGTTTGTGTGAAAAAGAATGTAATTCTCATTCATAGAATTGTAGGGTTGGAAGGGACCTTGAGGGTCTTCCCATCCAACATTCTGCTCAGTGCAGGAGATTACTAAACATTCCTGGCAGGTGCTGTTCAGCTTCTGCTTGAAAATCTCTGCAAAAGGAGAACCCACCTCTTCATGAAGCAAACTGTTCCACTGTTGAACAGCTCTTACAGTTAAGGAATCCCTCCTAAATCTGCTTCCTTGTAACTTCAACCCATTGGTTCTAGCCTTGCTTTCAAGAGCAACAGAGAACAAGTCTGCTCCTTCTCCTATGCCCTTCAGACACATGAAGACAGCTATCCAATCTCTCCTTAGTGTTCTTCCTGCAACTATTCCTCATAGGAGTTCGTTTCCAGATCCATCGCCATCTTGGTTGCCCTCCTCTGAAACCATTCCAGTTTGTCAGTGTCCTTCTTAAAGAGTGGTGCCCAGAACTGGACACAGTATTCCACAGGGCTCTGTGGGCGCCAGGAGTTGAAATCTACTTGATAGCACACGTTACCTTTAGTAGGCTGCCAGACTTCACTGGTGGGCAGCATTAGGTGAGTGACAGGTTATGCAGGCCTGTTATTAATGGTGTTATGTAATTCTCACACCTTTCTTGGAGGGCAGTTATTTATCATATACTCTAAATTTCTATTGCACTTTGTAATAGATCTTTGTAAAGTCAGCAGATTATTGTACTGTTGTGTTTTTTGTTTTAATGCAGAGGAACTTGCAGAATTGCTTTCGTTACGACAACAAGGCCAGGAACTGGTGGATGAAAATTACAGTTTGAAAATGACTGTTCACCGTTTAAATGTAGAATTGAGTCGCTATCAGGCTAAATACAGACCCATTTCACCAAATGAGGTACTGTTCTCTCTTATACTTGCTGGGGGTTGGGGGAGTAGTGTTCTGGAGTTTCTCTCTGAGATCCCCTCCTCCCATTTGTTGCAGTTGAAAAATAAGAACTTACTATCATCCTTAGCGGGAAATATGTCCTACTGCAAGGAGTCCTAAGTATGTGTTCCCAGGTGATGTTGGACTACAACTCCCAACATCCCCAGCCACAATGGCTGTATGGGGACTTAAAGTTGGGAACGCTTGTCCTATTGCATGCGGTTCAACTTCTTATACAAAATACATTTGTTTAGAAAGACTATACCTACTCCTAATGGACACTAAAAACAATAATCCAAATTCAGCTAAAATTAGCTAAAACTAAGAAAAATCCTATACGTGCTTATGGTATGGGGAGTTCCAGATGAGTTGTCATTCTCCTCTCACCCTGGTCTTCGGCCTTCATTGATAAGCACTAGTTGTCAATCTACTATAGCTTTTCTTTCCTGGCCCCTTGGCCATCAGGCCTTTTATTGACACTTCAAAGTGAGGATTTAGAAGGAGAGAGGGCTAGGGGCACAACGGGGCTATTCTCCACTACAGAGTAAACCAACCAGGCACCTATGGTGATGTTACAGCAACGCATGTCAAAGACAGTGCCTATCAAAGATACAAAAATTGGAGGTTTATGTTCCTCTTTCCTTCAGCTATGGCTCTTATACATAAATGTAGCTCTTATACATGGGGTTTAGGATTTTACTAATCTAGCTTTTGGTGCCACAGTTATAACCAGCAAGACCACCCATTAATCTTTCAGCAAGTCTGGTATGCAGCACTCCTGGTGCAACTTCCTTCTTCACAGTTGCTGGTACAAGCAATGCTTGTATTCAAGTTGGCATGAGTAAATGAAAGTTATAACATTTGAAATGGCCATGAAGACTGGGGTGTGCCTAACAATTATGGGCATGCTGATGGGTTTGTTTTCAGTTAGTCTTTGAAATGTGTACTTAGCCATGTACAGAAGAAAAATAATGTTTTGCAAAGGATCATCTTGCAAATTGCTAATTATTTTTGTCATGTCAGCCCACTGTATTGCATTCAAGAGATCATTCTATATGTCTTCATATGTCTCTGCAAATATCTCTTTTTGGATTGTTCATATTGTTGCAGGTGCATGCCTGGTGCACCAAATTAATCTCAAATGAGTGCAACATAAAGGCTGTCTAGGGGAGCATTGCAAAGAAATCCACAAAAGTTATCGGCCCACAACAATCTTTACTAGTCCACTGCTCACATCCAAGTTAAGTTTTTTAAAAAGACGTTTTTAAAAATGCTTTAATCTCATACCCTGAAAAGGAATAGGTAGAACAACAGTTGCTTTGGGATTGGATTAAGAAGAAGAAAAATAGAGTATTTTTACTTTAAAGTAATGTCAAAGGAGCAGTCATCTGTTTCCTCCCTGCAAAAAGGCCGCCAAAGACACAGAATCTCCCACCCAGTTTTGCCCAAATTGACATATGTAGATTGGGGGTGTGCACAAAACCAATTTGCCCAGTTTGGTTTGCAACTGAACCAGACTTGAACCGAACCTGTAATGTTTAGTTTTGTCCTTTGAACCCCGCCCCCCCCCCCGGCTCGGCTCGAATTTGAGCCGGTTCGAGGGTTCTACAGTTTAAAAAATGAAATAAAAATTAAAAATTCACTGCCTCCAGGGGTGCTGCTGGGGGTGGGGTGGGGGTCCTCCAGCGGTTCCCCCTCCCCCTGCTCTCCGAAGGACTGTTTCAGCCCATTTTCGGGCCATTCCAGCCCTTCCTGACGTGGCAGTGGCCATATTGGAGGCCATTTCGTATGCACCCTGGTCATTTGTATGGCCACGTAGAGTCACACGTAGAGTCACACTGTGCATGTGGAGAGTAGAGTCACACATAGAGTCACACTGTGGACGTGGAGATGATTTTTGCTAACTTTTCACCCTGGAAGTTCTCCCTGTGATCCAGAAATAGGTTCTGGAGGGTCATGTGATGCTACAGGACCTACTTCTGGGTCACAGGGAGTGTTTCTTGGGGAAGGGGGATTGATACCCACCCACATCAGGACTCTGCATTACTAAATCTGTAGAGGTGGTTTGCACACTGTGCCTCCACAGGATTTCAGCCGCTGTGTTCAGTGGGACTTATTCCCAGGTATATGTTCATAGAGCTACAGACTTATTTCTGGGTAAACGTGGATAGGATCGTGGGTGCTGGACTGCAGCCCTCAGCCCTTACTTGGGAGGAAGCCCTATGGTGAGACTTGCTTCCAGCATGAGATGAAATTTCTTCCAAATTGTGTGCTTCAGATTGTTTTTCCTAGAAGAAATTAATAGCTGCATCTCCTATAAAACGCAGAGAACAGACAGAACAAGAAGCTAACCTTTAAGATTCCAAATGACTCGGCTTCAGGGGAAAGCAGAAAAGCAGACTCGCATCGATAATCAGGTTGACTCAGGCAATGGCAGGGTCTCAGTTAGGTGTAAAAGGTAGCCCTGCATAAAGCAAAGCAGGAGGCTTCAGGCATATAAAAGTAGCATGACAGTTCAGGCTTGGGGACTGAAAATGATTCAGCTGCTGGACTGAATATGCATGATGCATTTCTTCTCTTTATAAAAGCCTAGACTTTGACTAAAGATAAACTGCAAAGGGGTAGCTTTTGATCAGCTGTTGCTTGCATGTGGGGCAGTGTATACTTTCTGCAAGGCAAAAATTGGAGAGTGATAATTTGTAAGCCTGCTATAGAGCCTAACCACACCTATCTCATAATATTAGAATGCAGAGTCACCCGTTGAAGCTAAATGCTTGAATATTCAGGGCAGTAAAAAGGAAGTACATATTTACACAATCTCTCTCTATATTTCTCTTAGGTGTACCCTTCGCTAATCCCATGTATGGCAGCTCTTGAGAGAGTTTGCCAGCAGCTGCCCAGATAGTGACAGGGACAGGGGAAGAAAATAGTGATGGCGGCCAGCGCCCGGCGGGCAGGAGGAGGTGGTGAGGCAGCCAGCCAGGCAAAGAAGGTGGTAGATAGAGAAGAAGGCAGCTGGCGGGCGGGCAGGGAAGAAAGTGATGGATGGGTGGGGGAAGAAGAAGGTGGGGGCGGGTGGGCAAAAAAGTAGGGGTGGGGGGAGAAAGAGGCTGTAGCGAACTAGAGGTGCAGATGCTCTGTGCTTGGCCCAGCTAGTGTATAGTTAATCTATGGAATTTGCTGCTGCCAGATGTGATGATGACCACCAATCTAGATGGTTTTAAGAGAGGGATATTTCTGGAGGATGGGGATATCAGTGGCAGCTAGCCTGAATAGCTGTATATTTCCATCAGGACTAGATGGGGCATGCCCTTGAACAACATGTGCTATGTGGCACCAGGAGTGGGCGGTTTTCCTCTCGTCCCCACTTGCAGGCTTCCCAAGTGCATTGGGTTGGCTACCACATGAGGCAGGTTGCTGGACCTTAGCCTGATCTAGCAGGGCTTTTCTTATGTTCTAAATAGGCAACGACTCTTATATTTATTAGGGAAAGAGCAACTGCCTCTATTCAACCCAACATAGCATCCCTCCCAGTGGCTGCTCTTTCTTTTGACATTGTGAGACCTTTTGGGGCAGGGAATGCTCTTCCCTTCTCGGTTGTTGCGGTCAAGGCCATCTCTGTGGGTTATCATCATCACGTGCTCCAGGGGCAGGACTTATGCTAATTAGCTGAAGAAAGACCCGGGCTGAGGAGGGTGACCCCGCCCAGTTCTTTAAGTCCTGCATAGCTCCAGGCAGGCTTCCTTATCTCTCCGATCCTTCAGCATTTTTCTTAGCTCTACTCTCCTTTCTGACTTTTTCCTCTTGTCTTTTGGCCTCCGTTGCCTCTCTTCTCTCTTTATGATAAAAAAGAAAAGAAAAGTTTTCTCTCCGTTTTTTCTGTCTGCCCCCCCCTCGCCCCTCCTCCCCGCCCGCTGCCATTTTACTGTCTCTCCCACCCACTGCCGCTGCTGTCATTTTCTCCCCACCCACCTGGTTGTCTGGCAGCTTGCTTGCAAACTCTTGCGAGAGCTGCCACACAGGGGATTAACGACAGGTATGCCTTAGAGAAATATATAGGTATAATAATAGTATATTCACTGCCACTGGAAGTTGGGGATTGAAATATTTATTTATCACATTTATATTTTATTTATCATATTTTTATACCGCCTGATATGTAAATCTCTAGGTGGTATACAAAATTTAAAATATTTAGAAGTCAGAACAGATTAAAATACATGACACAATAAAAACAGCATAAAACAGTTATTAAAACAGTTAAAATTATTAAAAATTTAATCCTAATTAAAAGCCTGAAAAAACAGGAGCATTTTGAGGGTCTTCCTGAAAACAAACAGAGAAGGAGATGCTCTTACTTCAGCAGGGAGCATATTCGAAAGCCCTGGGACAGCCACAGAGAAAGCCCAGTCCTAGGTAAGGATGTGCATGATCCTTTTTGGAGGCCCTTCTACAGACCTCCGAACAGGTTTGAAAGACTTCCGGTTTGGCTGGTTCGAAGGTGGAGGGGATACCTTTTAAGTGTGGGGGATGATGCTCTTACGCCTCCTGCCACGTTTCCCCCGCCGGTGCTGCACTTCAAAAGAGTCCGGCAGGGTGGCAGCATACCTCCCTGCTGCCCCGTTGCCTCGTCAGACCAGAAGTGACTGGAAGTACCTGGCGCATACATCAGACGCGCCCATGCATACGTGCCCAACATGCGCACACAACCAGTCACTTCCGGTCCGACAAGGCAACTGGGTGGCAGGGAGGTATGCTGCCTTTTAAACCTTTTAAAGTGCAGCGCCGGCGGGGGAAACGTGGTGGGGAGGGGTAAGAGCACCCTCCCTCTCCCTTAAAGCTATCCACCCTCCACCCTTGAGCTCCCCCCTGCCGGTTCCTTGCATATCCCTATTCCTGGGTTGCCACCGGACATGTATATTCATTACACCAAATGAATATAAAAACATTCATGTGTAACTTTTATATTACCTTAGAGTCTAAAGATTGGAAGTCTGCCATTGAAGAAGCCCATACCCCCTTGGCTGGTAAGCAGCAAGCCAATATTTTTGAGTTTTATTATGTGTTGTAATGCTAGCAGCTTCCAAATTGTGTAGAACAGACTTGTTTCTAACTAGCTGGGTGACTTGCTGAGACACATTTATCGTTGAGAGACGGCTGCAATTCTCAAACCTCTTATTTCACTTTGATGTCGTGTTGAAAAGATAGACGGTGCAAAAGATGTTGTTCATTTTATTCTGATACAGTATCCAGAATTCAACTTCAAGTTGTCGGTGCTTAGTAAGGGAGTTGTTCATGGAAGATAGATGTATGCTGTTTTACATTGTTGGTTGGTTTAAATATGTGCCCCAACTTTCCTCTCAGAAGCTCAGGGCCTGTGTGGGGGAAAGAGAGTCTTTTGCTTTTTGTTTCTTTCCAAAATTGGCCGAGGAAGAGAGACAGGTAGCTTTTTGGTCTGACCAGTTAATTGTTTTGTCCTGCTTATGTTTTGCAAGCTTCCCAGCTCAGATTATACCTGCCAGGAGCATTTATAATCTGATTAAAGTTTTCCCCGCTCAGGGGAAAGATTTGCTACAATATGTTCCAGCCAATTCCTGAGGAGACATTGCTTCTCTGTCTGGAAATGACGCAGAATGAAACCAGCTGAGCTGCTTTTGTTGCCATCTTCATTCAAGAAAAACTGTAAGCAGGGATCCGCAAACTGAGGCTTGGTTCACTAGCCACCAGTCACCTCTTCTCCCTCAGATTCTTCTGGCACACAGGCAGCTCTCTTTGGAAAGAAGCGGGTCTTCTGTCATTTACGCTGGGAAGTGGAGATAGTAAGAAACAGTGGGATCCCTCTCCTGCTGTTTCTTACCCTCTCAAAAATGGCGGTGTAATGAGATCTCTGGTGGGGATCTTTGTGGTGCTGGTATCTACCTCAGCAGATGACTCTGGACCCCCGCCATTGGCAAGCGGGCAAGTGGATTTGCGCATATCTGTACTGAGTGTAGCTGAGCATCTTTCATCAAGGGCTGCTTCATACATCTTGGGTTTTTTGCACTCACATACATGTATCTTGCATATACAGTGTCACGTGGATGGCATGTCTGTTTTATAGCAATACCTAGATCAGGATTGCCACATTTTAAACTCGCCCTACCACTGTGCAGCAGCCTGAAATGCAGAAATTGTAGCAATTAAAAGCTCTTCCTATCATTTATCACTGTGGCAGAAAAAGCTTCCGCTGCTACATTTCTGTATGTCAGACGGCTGTTAAAGCACAGACTAGTAAGAAGGTGGGTAGCCTATGCATGTCTGGAATCTTCCTTTGGTAGTGGGGCTTCCAGCAGCACACCCGGTAAAACAGAAGTATATTGTGTTTTCACCCATGATTGTTTGCATGTTGGGTAAGTGCAATTAAGTGATATCCACACAGTGTATGGGTCTTGTTTGACATGTTCCTGAACCACACCAGACCAGTGCCTCGCTCCTCAGAAAAGTGAAACTACTTAGCCATGATTTGTGAAGCTAAAGCAGATGAAAAGGTAGATGATAGCAGGTAGCAGGGGAGCGGAAATGCTGCATGTGTGCAAAATGAGATAAATCAATTCAACTTTAAACATCCAGGATTAGGTGCTCTTGTGATAGAAATGCACTTAGGTGTTTGTTTGTTTTGAGAAGTGGTTTCAAATTTGAATATTTAACTTGTTCTCCGTTTCTTTCATAAAAATCTCTGCCCTCTGTTTCTTGAGTCTAGTTAGCTTGTGTGGAGTTCTGTTTTTGACAGTTTTGTCTTTCATTTAATCTTATTTATGTTTTTAATTTGAATGAAATAGAGCACACTGGCTGCCCTTGGCCCTGTCTTTTACTCTCATTAGGAACAACCTTAACCAACCTTACAGGGTTGTTGTGAGGATAAAACCTTACCACAATGTGTTTTGTTGTAAGGCCCCAGGGCCAGTGGCAGCCCCCATCAATGCTAAGTGCAGCTCCCTGGCTAAGTGTTTATTAGGCCTGTGTGAAGCTTCAGCCTAAGCTGAATACTCTGCACAGTCCCCCTGGCACTATATGCAGGCAGCCATTCTCACTGTGCAGCTGCAGTATTGAAGCTGTTCATGATAATGTTTAAAAATGTGGCTGAAAAATAAAACCACAATATTTATCATTCTGAGATCCAATTCATTAGATTGAAATGTCCTTTTTTATTTTTCTTTAGCTGGATATGAAATATTTATCTCCTCTCCTATTGGCTTATGAAGATAGAATGAGGGGAAAAGAAGACTTGATTCTTGCACATGAGGCAAGTTGGCAAACTTGAGTGCTTCAAAAGTAGTATGTAGAGCATCTAGGAAGTTCTCCAAATTCTGGAGAAAATGTTAGCGCTGTAAGCTCTACCTGCCACACCTGATGGTCTTGCCCCAAGATTCAGCCTCTTGGCTCGAGTTCTTCAGTTCATGAAGACAATTGCCAGATATGTTATAAAAATGCACGCAGTAGAAGGACTTCTACTTGGACCATTCGGGAGAAAGGTTTGAGATTAGTAACTGGTTTATTAATCAACTACTAGCCGACCTGCACAGAGCATCTGTGTGCTATTTGGGGCTGGCTGTTCCCCCCCCTCCCTCCCTCCCTCCCTGCGCCTGAATGCTGTAGCTCCTTGAGTGGAGCTATAAATTTCTTTGGAATCACATTTCTTGGGAATCTCCTGGACCACACTCTGTTCTAGATTGATTGTCCTGAATTTGAACAATAGCTGTGATGATGCAACTTAGCATAGGAGACTGAACGAAGGAGCACCAACTAGCAGTGAAGTTGTTAATTATTAGAATATTAATGTCCAGGATTGCATGTAACCATGCACATTGGCTGACACCCTGACTTATGCTGGGCTTGTGCAATAAAAATTGCACTAGGCAAGAAAATTGTGCAACTTCACACAAAGGTGTGGGGATTTTCACAATTGTGCAATTGCCCAAAAGTTCCCTTTAAAACAAATGAGGTGTGCTGTAGGTTGCACACCTATTGCACAGGGGCAGATATGCTTGTGCTGGCGCAACACTAGTCTGGAACACAAGATCCCAGTTTAGGGGAAGTAGCTAGCGCAGCAGCTTTGCACAAGTGCAGTTTCCGCAGCATTAGGATGTGGTAATAGTTTATATTTTTAAAAATATATTAAAAATATTTTTTTAAAATTCAGTGTGCAAATTTGCCATTTGAATAGGGCAAATGGATGTTAAGAAACATTTATATCATATAGATATGCTTTTCAGAGAGTCCAAGACTGAAGTGCCACTCAGTGGCATACCCATGTTTGTTGCCATGTAATGTATAAAATAGGAGTCGGAGCCTGGAAAGTTAGCTTGTCATACAACAGAGTTAAATTCGTACATCTATATTATGATCAATTTTAGATTGTTTTATGAAGAGCTTGATAACTGGGTGCAGACAAAGACACATACATGATTTAATAAAATTCAAAAACTCTTGGATATGTGTTCTCCAGTCATTCCGATGACTTAAAATTTTAAAAAATTATGTATATTTTGTTTGGTGTTTATCACTTTTCTCTCAGGAGGACATGAAGAATTTTAAAGCGCAAGTTGAAGAGATAGTGAAAGAAAATGAACAGTTACACCAGCAACTAAGTAAAAATGGTTCATTTACCACCAAAGAATGGCAAGTGTGTCACATTAGCAGCTATTAAATGATTTCTTGTTGTGTCTTTTATTAATAATTATTCATGATGCTTGAAGGCCTCCCTTCGTATGAAGTTGACATACAACTCTAAGCCAATGTACAGAGCAAAGACAGGTCATACCTCTTATAGAAGAGTTGTTTAGAATTATCAGCAGTCTAAGGTATGACTTTTGGAATTTATTCCCCCAATCGTAGCTCCAGACTTCAAAACAACTTCACCAGAATATACCAAAAGAGGTGATGGAAGAATTTCCCAATTATCGGAGCTGTTAGAGAGTGGAATAGTCTGCCTCCTGCAGTAGTGGGCTCTCCATTGATGAAAGTTTTCATACAGAATCTGGACAGGCATCTGCTAGGGCTGCTGTAGCAATTTGTTGTTCTGAGCAGGGGGTTGGACTAGAAGAACTGCAAGCTCCCTTGCAATATTCTATGTTGGGTATGGGTGGGTAGAAGATAGCCCATCATGTAAAGGTGTGCTGTCGAGTCAATGTCAACTCCTGGTGACCACAGAGCCCTGTGGTTGTCATTGGTAGAATACAGGAGGGATTTACTATTGCCATCTCCCATGCAGTATAAGATGATGCCTTTCAGCATCTCCCTATATCTCTGCTGCCCAATATAGGTGTTTCCCATAGTCTGGGAAACATACCAGCAGGGATTCGAACCGGCAACCTCTTGCTCGCTAGGCAAGTTACTTCCCCGCTGCGCCATTAGGTGGCTAGTCCATTATGTACTGGTCAATGTTTGGCCAATGTTTGATGGTCTACCTAGCATTTGCTTGTTGCTAGGGTTCATATGAAGAATACTTTACTAGCTGGAACATGGTCTGATCCACAAAGCACTTCCTGTGCCTCTCAGTAAGGGCTTATACTTGGAATTAGTTAAGAAATGTTGAGTTTGCCTCTTTAAATTTGAAACATGTCAATAGACTATGGTGATTCTAAGCAGGAACTAATAGACTGTAGGAATTTGATATCAGCTCATCCTTTGTGTCAGGTTCATGGTACGTGTGGGTGAAGGCAGGGGAATCCATGGAATTCTGGTGCATATCATGGCTATAATTCTTCTACCATATTTCTTTTAGCTCTTGTTTCTTTTCAAATTTACATGTAACTGAAGGTTTTCCCTAGTTCATTTTTTAGTTGTCTATAGCAGGGCTGCACAACTGCAGCCCTCCAGCTGTTTTGGTTCTACAACCTCCGTCATCCCCAGCCACAGTGGCCAATAGTCAGGAATGATGGGAGTTGTCGTCTAGCATCTGCAGGAGGGCCAGAGTTATGCAGCCCTCCCGTCACACTTTTTTACATAGCAAACCCAGTTGTTGTGACTGCACTAGTGTGACACTGGTATTTCCCATAGCACACACGTAAAGTGTGATTCATGTATGCACATCCTTCCACAACCATGTTTGTCCATTGGGCAGCCTTTGGCCATCAGATGTCATCACTTGCATTTCTTCTTCCATTTAGTACATTTGTAACCATTTGAATGGCATTTCACTTTTAAATCAATGGTCATTTACAGGCAGCAACTACAAAGCCAAGCCAAGCTAGTCTTAGAGGAAAATGTAGTGCTGATGGAGCAGCTTAAAATACAGCATTCAAAAGCAAGAGACAACCACAACCAACATACAGAAGATGGTAAATTATCTTGACTGCTATTTTAAGAAACTATATAGACAAGAGGCAATTGCCTGTTGAGAATGGCCAGACAGGCCATCTAACAGGACAGCTAACATCAACCTCAAATATAGGCTTTTAAAAACCTTTTTTAAAAAAGAGAGAAAGAGAGATGTTGCTAATCAATAATTGTTTGATTACTAATTCTATCATAAAATCTCACCAAGAATATTTATCCTGTTTGTAACACCTAAAAAAATTACAGTAGTTAAGTAATTAACCCGCCCCCCCGAGGTTGGGAGCAGCCCCTCCTCTGGGTGTGTTTGCTGAGCCTGAGCTGCCTCCATGGAGCTGCTTTTTTGGGGGGGGGGGAGAAGGAGCAGCTCCCTTGAATGAATGAGGGCAGAGCTTGGCCCAGCAGCGGTGGCTGCGCCCTCTCCCTCTCCTCCCTCTTCCACCCACCCTTCCCCTCCGCCCCAAACACCTCACCTCCCTCCTTCTCCCTCTTTCTCCCTCCCCTCTTCCTTCTCCCTCCCCCTCCCCTCCCCCACACCTCTCCCCCCCACATGCATCCCCCTTAGGAATAGCAGGCAGGCCAGACCTTGCCCTGTGGACATGTGGGGGGGTATATGCACATACCCCACCACAACAAAAGCCCCCAACGTGGTTTACATAGAGAAATTATAAATAAATAAGGTGGTGTCCTGTCCCTATAGGGCTCACAATCTAAACACAACAACAACAGCAACAAATATTTATATATAGCTTTTCAACAAAAGTTTCCAAAGCTTTAAGAGGGGTTTGCATAACTTTATGGAGGAGAGGTCTATCATCGGCTACTAGTCGGAGGGCTACTGAGTAGGCAGGACGCCAAGTACCAGTTGCAGGAGAGTAACAGCAGGGGAGAGGGCATGCCCTCAACTCCTGCCTGTGGCTTCCAGTGGCATCTGGTGGGTATTGTGTGAAACAGGATGCTGGACTAGATGGGCCTCCTAGAGCCTGATCCAGCAGGGCTGTTCTTATGTTTTTATTAAAGAGACTTGCATTCTAAAATCTAAAAAAATACGAGGGAGGCACCAGCAAATGGCCACTGGAAAAACAGTGACTGACATCCAAACTAACTTTATTAACAGTAATGCTCAAGAATTTCTCTAAAGGACAACTGAATTTCAATAGTGCTTCTTCTGGTAAACATAGTCAGGATGTCAGCCACTCTGTTGCTCTTCCCCTGCTATAACATAAGAAAACCACCACTCAAAAGGTAGCTCTTTGTCCAGTTAGCCAAGGTGCAACAGTTGATTGACAATAATTATATAAAAGGAAGAAGATTTAGTGGGGGAATCGACATTACAAAGACATTTTAAATTCATAGTCTGCTGCAGAAACCATGAAGAATTATTTTGTGAACCGTGGAGAATTCTAGTGCATCAATTAGCATTTCTTCTGACAGTTCTTTATGTGCTCAACAAGTCTCCTTTGACATTCAAAGCTTGTGGAAAAATACCATTTTAAAACCAACCATAATACTGCAGAGTAACAGTATTCCCTGAACTAACTTGATAAGGATTTGTGATTAACTAAAAAAAAGTCAGCAAATTGTCCAAAAGGTGTGTAACTTTGTCTTCTCTATTCAGATTTCTTA
This sequence comes from Hemicordylus capensis, assembly GCF_027244095.1. NCBI lineage: Eukaryota > Metazoa > Chordata > Lepidosauria > Squamata > Cordylidae > Hemicordylus > Hemicordylus capensis. The sequence goes on from NC_069665.1 coordinate 17,994,120, forward strand.
AGGCAACTCTTTACTTTGTTTCAAACAACTGTCCTTTTTTGTCTTTTGTCTTTCAAGTTTCCAAATTAACAAAGCAGCTAATGATTTTGGAAGCAAAGAAACACAGCCAAGAAGAGGAACTGAGGGACAGCCAGAAACAGCTGGATGTATTACACTCAACATACAAAGAACTAAAGGCCACCTTCAGAAACCATATAACCATGAAGGAGCATGTTGCTTTGGTAGAGCAATTAAAAAGGTAGGAATCTGTTGACAGAGACATATCTGAGAACCCTCTTTTAAAAGATCCTATACCTAATGGTAGCCTTGTGCTCCCATTTCCCAGTGTTCACAACATGAGACCAGGAGAGAGATCCCCTTACCACATGCCCTGTCCTCTGAGCTATGGGCTCCTTGTCAGGGGTTTCTGTGCTGCTATTGGTGTGCTGTAACTGAGCTCAGTATTAGTCTGTATCCTATGCTCTGCTGAGGTGGACTGGGCAGAATTGGAGGAGGTGGGGTCACCTCAGTGGAAGAGCATCTGGATTCGCCCCTTGGCATCTCCACGTAGGGCTGGGAGAGACTCTTACCTGAGAACTTGGGAGAGCCACTGCCAGTCATTGTAGACAATATTGAGCTAGATGGACCAGTCTTCTGACTCAGTATAAGGCAGCTTCCAATGTCTACACTCATTTCTTTCAGCATAACACTATGCAGATGGAGAGACCAAGAGTGGGGTCTGAGCAAGTTTAGGATTCAGACCAAGCCTCCTGCTCCTTGACTCCATCCACTTTCAGTCCCTCTGCTAGTGGGATTGCATCGGTGATGGGGATATACTAGTATGTCCCTGAATTTATCCGGGTGTTACCATCCTGTCCTAAAAGGTGCCAGTCCACATATATTGAGTGTAAGATTGCTTGCTGTGATGTCAGTCCTATTAAAGGCAAATGTATCCATTTAATCGGCTGGTGAATTCTTCTGAGGAATCAAATTTCTATTACTTTCAATATTTGCTGCCCGATTAATTGGGTGTGTTTGTGTGTTACCTTTTTAGTTGATAAAAGGCTTTAAAAATTGATTAATTGAACCAATTAATTGATTAAACTTGATTAGACACACACATAACTGTGTGTGCCCAGATTGGTCTGATTCAAGCTTAGTCAGGGCATAGCCAAAGCTGGGTGCACAGCTCTTCTTACCACTCAAAGGAGGCTCTTTCTATAGAATGGGGTGGAGTGTTTGAATAATTTTGTTGTAACTGCAGCCTTTTATGTCAAAGAAAATAACTATACTTTCCCACTAGAGAGTGTGTGTGTGTTGTTAGTTTATTTAATTAATTATATTTTCACACTGCCCCAAACTTCCATCTCTGGGCAGTTTACAACATGAAACAAATTAAAATAGAAATAGAAACCTTAAAACCACAAGTCTAGTTAAAAAGCTTGGGTGAAAAAATGTGTCTTTAGAGAACTTTAAAAAGTTGTCAAAGATGGGGAGGCTCTTATTTCATCAGGAAACACATTCCAGAGCTTGGGGTGGCAACAGGGAAGGCCTATTCCTGAGTAGTCACCATACAAGCTGATGGCAACTGCAGATGAACCTCTCTGGATTATTTCAGTGGGCGATGGGGCTCATACTGAAGAGGACGTCCTCTTAAATACCCAGGGCCTAAGCTGTTCAGGGCTTTATAGGTTATAACCAGGCAGCATTTTGTATTTTGCCCAGAAATCTATTGGTAGCCAGTGTTGTTTTTTTAATATAGGAGTAATATGGTCTCTTCTATATGACCCAGACCACCTTGGCTGCTGCATGCTGTACCAACTGCAGTTTCCAGACTATGTACAAAGGCAGCCCCCCATAGAGCACATTGCAGTAGTCAAGACTGGAGGTACCAGCATATGTGCCACTGTTCTGAGGTCATTTATCTCAAGAAACAGATGCAGCTAGTGTATCCGCTGAAGCTGATAAAAAACGCCTCTGGCCACCACCTCAACCTGAGACACCAGAGAGAGGTTTGGATCCAGAAGCACCCCCAGACTGCATATCTGTTCCTTCTGTGAAAGTGTGACCCCCATCCAGAACCAGAAGATCAAAATTGGCTCCCGAGTTCCGACCCCACACAATAAGTACCTCCGTCCTATCTGGATTCAGTTTATCTCTCATCCAGCCCATCACTGCTCCCAGGCTGGCATTTAAGGAGGTTATGCCTTCTCCCGATAATGTTGACATGGAGAAATAGATCTGGGTGTCATCAGCATACTGATAACACCCTGCACCAAATCTCCTGATGATCTCTGCCAGCCGTTTCATGTAGATCAGGCATCCTCAAACTGCAGCCCTCCAGATGTTGCTGAACTACAACTCCCAGCATCCCTAGACACAATTTTTTGTGGCTGAGTATGCTGGAAGTTGTAGTTCAGCAACATCTGGAGGGCCGCAGTTTGGGGGTGCCTGATGTCGATCTTAAAAAGCATTGGAGACAGTATGGAGCCCAGGGGATGCCATATAAAAGTTCACATTTTGAAGAACAGTCTCCAAGTGGCACTATCTGTAATATGCCTGAGAGGTAGGAGCAGAACCACTGCAAAGCAGTGCCTCCCACTCCCAACCCTATCAGATGGTCCAGAAAGATATTGTGGCCAATAGTATTGAAAGCCATCGAGGGATCCCAAAGGACCAACAGTCACACTCCCTACATCAGTTCCCCATTGGAAATCATCCATCAGGCCGACCAAGGCAGTCTTCGCCCCATAACCCACCCGAATTCCAGTTAATTCCAATTGTTCATTTCTAGAAGGGAATTTGTACTTTGTTGCCTGACTTTCATTATTGGTTTTCTGTAGCCAGTTGCAACAGGAGCAGGAGAAGAAAGAGACTGAATTACAGGAACTAATCAGAAAACTAGGCTCTGTGCAAGCAGAAAAGAAGAGCCTGCTTATAGAGAAGAAAGAACTGGAGGCTCAAAACAAGGTTCTAGAATCAGAGCTGGAAACCGTTCAGAAAACAAAGAGGTCTGGTTATTTTCTTTCTTCTTTTGGTTAATCCTTTTTCTTACGCATAATAAGTTTTGGTAACACAGGTGCGCAAAAGCTGGATTGCTGGCTTGAATGGGAAGACTGAAAGTTTTACTTAGATGACAGCACTGTTTGTTAAAATCAAGAGAACCTCTGCCTAATCTTTAAAAAGAAAAAAAGGTTTCTAGTCCTCATGATGGAGGAAAAGTTTGAAAAAATTGCCATACTGGGAATGTTCTGTCAAGCAAGCAGTCTCCCACTCTGGCTGGAGAGGGCGAATAGGAGTGCAGGAATGGGAGCCATTTCAGATGGACCTCTCTTTTCGATTAGCTTGAGTTGAGGTTGTGTGTATTGATTTGCCCTTGAAAATGATGCAGCAGCCACCCAGATCACATGGAAAATGATATTTCCATGTGTCTTGGACAGTGGTGTAGTACTTCAGGGGTGGGCAGGGACACAGTTGTGGTCCTTTTTGTCCTCCAGAGTTTCAGCAGGGACACAAAGCCCTTTGCTTCCTAAATGGAAATAGTATGCTGCTCTTGCTATACCAGCAGTGTTATATAACTTTTGGTGTTATATAACAATTTATAAATTGGGCTACAATTGATTTTTAATTACCATTCTTCCCATCTTCTGAGTAACTCCATCCTTTGTGGTTGGCCATCTGGATTGCTCTTCTGTAGGATTAGGAAACTATCCTTCACTTCTTGTGATGGAACCCGCCCCCGCCCCCGCCCCCCCCAATTGTTGTATTTGTCTAAGGGGGAGCATGTGGCTCTTGAGGTGAGCATTGCTATGGGGGCTGTCATGGAGAGTGCCTGCACTTCTGAATGTGTGACTATACCACTGGTCTTGGGAAATATTTTGAAAAGGAGAAACCATATAGAATGGTTTGTTTTTACATACATGTTGCTCAGTTTTGCCAGTGGACTAATTACCATGTTTGTCCTCTTCATGGGAAACGCAGTTTGTCCCCAAATGCCTCTCGTCTGCTTGCTAAAGGTCAGTTCTAAGACCATTTTTGGAAGTGTGGTTCAGTTCAGCTGTTCAGAATAGCCAGGACTTTAAACATATTGGATTACCTGAATTAAATGTATTTAACTGTATACATAAAAGAAAAATTCACAACACTTAAAAATGAGTGCCTAGTACTTGTCAGTTATCCCAGTGCCTTTGAACATTACAACCCACTAGAATATGGGAGGAACTTGATTTACAGAGTTCAGTAGAATATTGCCTCGGTGGCTTTCTTTTTGCCTCCACAAGTAAAAAGATTGATCTTCATGTCCCCCCCCCACCTCCCCAAAAGTGGAAAATTCAAGGAAGGGGGATAGAATATCTCTGAGAAGTCAGGACCTCTCTGGTTATATACCCCACTATGGCATTTTTTCTTGATTTGCTTTAAAGTTCCTAGAGAACCAACTAATATGTAGGGGTGTACACATACTGTTTGCCCCAATTCAGTCTGAATTCGAACCAAATTTGGACCAAACTGCAGGTCCCAAAATTGGTTCAAACTGGTTCATGGTTGAATCAACTGGACCAGTTTAGTTTGCCATGGACCAGTTCACGATCGAGCAGGTTCTGCATATCCCTAACAACATGTAGACATAATGCAGAATTACTATGGCTGCTGTAACCTAATACATTAAATATCTTTAAATTATCATTGGGAATAGTTGAGCGATTGTGTAAAGTGGTATAATTCTGTGTGGTCTCTGAATTGCATTGGAATCAAATTACAGTAGTGATTCTTACTTGCCCCTGACAAGAGATTTCTCTGTCTTTCAAAACTCTTGTAGGCAATTGCAGGATAAAATAGGTCTTCTGAAACAGCAGTTGGACAAAGCATTGGAAAAGGAGATGACCGCACATCAGTATCTCACAGGCCTGGTCAGCTTGGCAGAAAAAATATCCCAAGAACGTGACCATCTTTTAAACTTGGTAACTTCTTAAAAAAAAATCATTATCTGTACATGGCTCCCATTTTGATCATTATCTGTACATGGCTCCCAGTTTGAGTAGCCATCAAACTACTCATCAAGGCTTTCCTGTTCTTGAGCAAAAACTGGGTAATCGCTTATGGGCAGGTGACACTTTGCCCTTACCACATTTTTTAATTGGACAGTTTTTAAAGCACTTCAGTGCTTCTTTGAGCTCTGAAGCTTGTGTCTGAAATTTTTATTGTTATTTGTTTTCTGTTAAATTTATATACCTCCTTTCATTAAAACAATCCCAGGGCAATGAAATGCATCTAAAGCGATGATCCCACCCCACTTAATGTGAGGAGTAAGTCTCATTGAATTTAATGGGATTTTGGATTGTGTGCATATTTGAGAATTACAGCCATCGTGCTGGTTTGTGTTGTGCATAATTGTAATCCGTTTGTAATCTACATTGTAATCTGTTTTCCTGAATAAGAAGGCTACCAAGTATAGTTGGTGGATGTGCAGCCTTATTACCGTGTTCCCAGTGCCCAGCAGATTGGCCTTGCTTGCACAAGGTGCTCTACTTTCTAAGAGGTTTTCTCAGAAGATTTCTAAGTCAGTAGGACAAGTATCGAAAAGCAAAATCCCTTGCAAACTTGTTCTGCTTTTCTTTTCAGACCAGCTCTTTGGAAAACGAGAAGCAGGGTGTTCTCCAAAATATTATAAAAGGAAACGTACGCCTAGGAAAATTAGAAGAGAAAGTGAAGGTAGGTAGAGCTTTTAGAAAACTACTTGTATATGAAATATTGCAGTGCTTTAGTTTTATATTTAAGTGTAAGTGTGTGTGTGTGCGCGCACACATGCTCTCTCTCTCTCTCTCTCTATATATATATATACACTATTTATATTAGTAATAAAATAAGCCTGGAAAATAATAATACTTGGCATTTGTACCGTGCTTTTGATAGTTTAAACTTTTGATAGTTTAAAGTATTTCACATGTATCAACTTGTTGTTATCCTTGCAATGAACCAGTAAATCTTATTATCTCTATATTGCCTTTAGGATGTTGAGGCGAAGGAGTATCTTAGCATAGCATCTAGTGAGTTCATGACAGAGGTGATATTTGAACTAGGAACTTACTCATTGAATATTAGCATTGGAAGGGACCTTGAAGGCCTTCTAGTCCATCCCTGTGCTCAGTGCAGGCACCTGCTACAGCATCTCTGACAGATGCCTATCCAGCTGCTACTGAAATCTGCCAGTAAAGGAAAGCCTGCCACTGCATGTCTGTTTTACTGACGAGTAGCTCCTTCAGCTAGGCAATTCCTCCTGATGTCTAGCCTGAATCTGCTGCCTTGCAATTTCAAGCTGTGGGTTCTAGTCCTGCCTTCATGAACAGAGGAGAACAAGTCCGTTCCTTTTTCTGTGTGACGGAATATTTGAAGGCAGCTGTTGCATCATCCTTTAGTCTTCTCTTCTCCAGGCGAAACATTCTCGCCTCCTTCATCTGTTTCTCACTGGAGTTTGTTTCCAGACCCTTCATTGTCTTTGTTGCCCTCCTCTGAACCTCTGTCAGATTATGAAGTCCGTCCTTAAAGTGAAAGGCCCAGAATTGGACAGTATTCCAAGTAAGCTCTGACCATTGCAGAATGGCCTTCCTGATTTATAGCTTAGTCTCTTAGCCGCTATACTACACCAACTCTCAAATGGAGTGTTTGTGAACTACAGCACTGTCATAGACTGGGGAATGTTCTAGTTCTGCTTTTTTCTGTCTCTCTCCCCACCACCACCACACTGCCTTAAAAATACAACAAGGTCTGCTGCAAATGGGGCTGTGAAAAAAATGCTTTCTTGTTTTACAGTCTGTTTCAACCTTGGATCTGAAGAATTAGGGAACAGTCTGCCTGGAACAACCACAGGGAGCAAAAGACCTTATTATAAGGACCTTATATAACTCTGGTAGATAGATTTGCAAGGGTGTGTTATGATTTTTAATCTCAGTGACAACATCTTGGTACTAGGAAGGCAGGGGCGTATCTAGGGTAAGGGAGGCAGGGCACGTGCCCTGGGCGCCACTTGAAGGGGGCGCCATTAAAAAAAAAACAATATTTTTTTAAAGGCCACCGAAAACAACATGGCCACCACGCATGCTCAAATGGCCTCTGTGAGGCCCTAGACCATGCCAGGCCTCACAGAGGCTATTTGAGTATGCATTTAAAAAATAACAAATATTTTAAAAAATGGCCACTGCACATGGTCAAATGGTCCCTTCGAGGCCCTAGAGGCCAGCGGGGGGAGGGGACCTTTGCAGACCCCCCCCCCACGGCCTTTAGAAAGCCCCCCAAAGGGGTTACAGGTAATTTTTTTTAAAAAAAATAATATAAGTCACTATACACATATTCAGATTGGCACTATGTACAGAGAATCAGGACTTCTGAATACTGAGCTGAAGCGTATGAGCTAGGATTGTATTCATTTGCTCTTACTTTACTTCTTGTGATAAGTGAGTTAAATGTGATGTCTTAATAATATGGCTATTAATGGTGAGTTTGTCATTGAATCAGTGTGAAATCCTTAGTATTAAGACCCACTGGGAGTTTCTTGCTCTCTTTCTCTCATTTTAACTGTCTTTCTGAAATACTAAAATATATTCCAAGCTGTGAGACAGTTTACTCTGCATATTCAATTATTTTTAGAGTATCTGGGAAAAGTCAAATTCTCCATTTATTTTTAAAACTTGTGTAATAGTGATGCTACAATGCATAGTAGAGAATTAGACAGGCACTTCTGTTTAGTTTCCCGAGTACACCTCCACATAGTATTTGGGTATTTCATGAGCCCCAGCATACTGAAATTTGTCATTGTCCAGCATTTTTTGGTTTGGCTACGTCCACTGCTAAATAGTTTTTGAAATATTAAAAGATTAACGAGCTTGACTTTTATTTTTCAGCTGATATTATGGTAAAGTTATCTGAAAGATGTGTGTCAGATGCTTGGACGGGGGGGGCGCAATTTCAGTGCTTGCCCTAGGTGCTATTTTCCCTAGATACGCCTCTGGGTTGGATGTGGATGTGAATTAACATCTGCTTGTGATGCACATGTGCATTCAACTGTCTTTACATAGAAGGCAAATACTGTATGTGGATTGGTCTCTTCCCTCATATGTGACAGCATCCAATACTCATTGTGTGCAAACAGGCAGGTTACTGAAATAAGACAAAGAAAGACCAAAGGTTATTTTTCAGATTATGGCTTATGAAGTGCTATTCTTCTGGGGCGTTTGTGCTGTGGGGTTTGCAACATATCCACCTGGTGGTTTGAACCTACTTAACAAAATATTAAAAAATGGCCTAAACCAGTATAATTTCTCAGCAATTCTGATAGTTTTGTTGGTTTGGCTCATCAGGGAATGACTTGTTTGGGAAGTACTTTTCTTGATTTCCAGTTCTGCTGAAATTAATTAGCGACTCTAAAGATTACTCTTGCCCCAACCATCATTGGGATACCTGGCTGGGCTTCTATATATGCATCTGTAGATTTGCCAGTAGGACATTGGAATAATTACTAAAGCATGTATCTAAATTCTGTGGCTGACATCCAGACTACAATATTCATGAGTAGTCACATCGAAAGTAGTAGGACAGCTTAAATGTGACTAATTTGTCCCTTTTAATTCAGTGAGACTACTCATAAGTATTGTAGTCTAGATGTCAGCCTGTACATGCAAAAGTTCATATATGTTGATGACATGGAGTTTTGAAGACGCATTTTCCATTACAGTTTTATAAGTGGCATTGCAGTAATAATTACATATTTTGCTATCATTTTGCAATGTGGATATTCTTGCAAAGAGTGTGTCATTTTAATTTTTCTGCAACAATTACTGTAGTGACAAGCATCATAACCTTTTAGCATCAAATTGCATCAAGCTGGGGCAGTTTTGCCCTTTCAGTTTTACAAGCTTGTTTTGCATTCTCTTCTTCCTGCCTAGCCTTGAGATAAATATTTGATTAAAAGCAGGAGCCCTGGAGTTAGATTGGCAGTCAGCCTAATTTTTGTTTCTCTGTCTCATTTTAGGAGGAAAATGGTAGCTGAGTGTAACTTTCAGCTAACCAAAATCAAAATACATTAACCTCTAATAAATATAAATGAGATATTTGAACTTCTAACTATCTCTAGTTCAGTATTTAATATCTGAGAAACAGTGCATAGTGCGGCCTGCTTGTCATGTATGCACCTGTCATGGAAGGCTGCTTACATTGGGCAAAAACCTGGGAGCCATTTAACCTAGATGATGATCACTAAGGGCCACATGACACGTTTCACTGCAGATGTTTACAGTAGGGATGTGCATGGACCGTGGAGGCATGGTCTGACACTGGGGGTGGGTGGGTGTTGCTTTAAGGGTGGGGGGGGTTGTACTTACCCCTCCCACTGCTTTTCCCCCTCCGGTGCTCCCTTTTCAAGTAAAATCTTCAGGGTGGCAGAGGTCCTCCCTGCCGCCCCTGCTCCCTTGTTGCCTGCTAGAAGCGGAAGTAACTTCCATGCATGCGCCCGCTGCTGCTGCGCCCGCCACACATGTCACAGTGACATGCGTGATGCGTGCGGTGGCGGGCACATGCATGGAAGTTACTTCCGCTTCTAGCAAACAACAAGGGGTCAGGGGTGGCAGGGAGGACCTCTGCTGCCCTGAAGATTTTACTTGAAAAGGGAGCACCGGAGGGGGAAAAGCAGCGGGAGGGGTAAGTACACCCCTCACCGCCCTTAAAGCGACACACACACACACGGCGAGGGTCCGCCGGACCGGTTTGCAGTCCTCTAACATGGCCTGCGAACCGGTTCATGTACATCCCTAGTTTACAGCACTGGTAACTTTAAAGTGCAGTAGGAAGATGTGTGTTTGCAAACAAGTGGTCAGGGAGCTCTGGCTGTCTGTGGCTTCATAGCATACTGTATGTCCTCTTCTGTCTGCAGACACATGCCTCCAACTTGTTGGTGTTAACTGCCGCAAACATGTCTGCCATATCCAGGGTGAATCAGTCCTAACCAGTGTTCCCTGTAACAGGGAGTTCCAGATGACCATGGGCTTGTCTCAGCTGATTTCTGGTTCCACACATGTGGCAGGCCATACACTTGACTTGGTCTTTTGGTCAATGATGGACAGTGGTGCTCATTGGATAGTCCAGGAGGCCTCAATACCGTTATCATGGATGGATCACTTTCTGGTGAAGATTGAACTGAGGATGGACCCACAACATCTCTACAGGGATGGGAGTTCAGTTAGGATGGTCCACCCTCGGAGGCTTATGGATCCTGATGGATTCCTGATGGCTCTGTGGGAGTTTCCTGCTGAGAGGGTGGATGATCCTGTTGACGCCCTGGTCTCCCTTTGATATGAGGAGATGGGTCGGGCGATCAACATGGGTGCACCTAGGTGTCCTCTCCCCACCTGCCTAGCCCAAGCGACTCCCTGGTATACAGGTGTGTTTTGGACAATGAAGCAGGCTGGCAGACGGCTTGAGCATTATAGGCGGAAAACTCAGAATGAATGTGACCGAACACAGGCTAGAGACCATATTAGGGCCTACTCTACGGCGGTGATGGCGGTGAAGAAATCCTACTTTTCCGCCACCATTGTGTAAGCTCTGTAGTCACATCGAAAAGTAGTCACATCGAAAGTATAAGAGAATTAAATATATAGATAATGAAAGCTGATAAAAGGTTGTGATTAGGTCTTCACATTTTGCTTGGGTTCGTTCTTTCTTTCTTTCTTTCACTACTACATTATTTGTATTTCTTAGTCTATTATTCAGTTTATAAATATGCATTCTTATTTGACAAGTGCAAAATAATAAATATATATAAAATACTGGGCAATGGTTAAGGCCAAGAAGAGGGAGAATTTGTGCCTGAGAAGGAAGAAAGAGTCCGGTCCCAAGGCTGGCTCCTGAGCTGCATAACTGCTGTCACACAGCTTCAGAGCGGCTTCCCAGAGGGGTGGCTGAGCTGCTTCTCCCTTGTTTCTTTCCAGAAAGCATACAGAATATTCTTACTCCTGAGGTCTGCTGAGATCTGCTGCTGTGTTGTTATGGCTTCTCTGTTTTATTAAATTATCTGTTGTTGCAAATCCATTGGGAGTTTTAATTCTTGGGGTGTTATGAGCTGCCTCTAGCTGAGATAAGAAAGGATAATGTAGCATGTCTCGACCAATTCTGGTGAGGTGGGATATAGATGTGTTAAATAAGCAAGCAAACTAATAATAAAAAGTAAATAAAACACTAAACTATCCTATAAGCAGTGTATGAAATAGAGCAATTCCTCTTACAGTGCCTATGGCTGGCTTGTGTGGTGGTCTTTTTGCAGAACAGAAGATCTGTTCTGGAGTTTCGGCAAGAATATGACCCACTGAATGTTGAGGATGAGATAGTAATTTTGATATAAAGGTTGTAAAAAGAGCCATGTTTCCCCCCCCTGAAGATACAGAGGTATTTTTAGCTTAGCTGTCCAGACTGCTGATCAATAGCAGTGCGAGCTGTAAAAAGCAGGCCTGCTTGCAGTGCTAAAGGCACCAACTTTGATTCAGTCGTTGTTCGTCAGCAACTGGGAGGTATTTCTCAGGATTTTCCACTCTTGGTCTCCATTGATGTAAAGCTGTTTTGAAATTAAAGGGTCGGTACTGTGCAGGGCTACTCTGTTGTCGCTTGTTGCTGCTGAGTATCTCCAAAGTTGCTGAAAGTGCATAGTATCCTGCTAGACAAAACGGTCTTAACAGATTTCCCTTCTCTCTGGCAAATGATTTTTTAAGGTGTTATAAACAGAAAAGTTCCTGTTAACATACTATGCTCAGAGACACTTTGTAATATTCTTGTGATTGTATTCTACACTTTCTGTGGGATCTCTTGTCTCTACCTTCTGCGTTTTGAGCAGTGTTATTCTCCTGCTGCTGCTGCTCCAAATACATAGCATTTTGCTCTTATGTTCAGGGCCATGTAGGATGGCTGTTTCTTCATATCGAGATCAGGTCATCTTTAGCTGGCTTAGAATCTGAAGAATTCTAGAATCTGTCAGCAATCTGGCCACCCGGTAGGGAAGTCTAGGACGATCGTTCACCAAAAGACCAAACTGGGTTGCAGAAGCGAAACACGGCTCGGAAACATTTCTCTCTCTGGCTCAGGCTGAAAGCTGTCGACACCAGGGACGACATACGTTGCCTTCCAGCAGCTAACTGCAAGCTGTAGACGTGCTTTATAGTCCAAGCTGATAACTCTCAGCTGGCAGGGATTCAAGGCTTATCAGCCCTCTGCAAGAGGCGCTTACTTCTCCTGATGGTTTCCAGCTGTGCCTGCCGTCTTGTGACGCGCCTCTGCTGTGGATTCAGGGGGGGTTGCCTGCACAGCTCATCCTCCGGTTCGTCCGTCGCTGTCTCCTCTGCCTCAGACTGCTGTGCCTGCTCTGAAACATCAGCTGGACCTGCCTCAGCCGTCTCTTGGGAACCGACAGCCGGGCTCTGCCCCTCAGGCACCCCTGCATTGGCTGAAGGGCTGTCAGCTTCCCCTTCCTCCTCGCTATCTGAGAGCGAGGGCATGACACTATCTTAGAATCTGTCTCATCTGTGAAAAAAGGTGGCCCGTCATCTGCCCACGTCATTTAACTCTGCTGCTTAGTTGGGACTGCTTCAACCATGATTTTAAAGTACCTGAAGCATTTTATGTGCAATGCATAAAAATGCAGCTCCCCATTACACGTTTGCTGCTGTGGAAGATGCGAAGCAGCCTTCAGTTTAGCAGGTGTGAAGGTGGTGATGTCCTCCTTTAAGGAGCATAGGAAGCTGCCTTACAGTATACCGCGTCATACCATTGGTCCATCTAACTCAGTACTATTTACACTAACTGGTGGCAGCTTTGTATGTCTGTGTGGAATACTAGTTGAGTATTTCCTAATCTTTTCCATCCTCTGGCTCACTTAAATTAAAAAAACAGTGGGGGCACACTGTCCTCTGCCTACACTGCCCCCGTCCCCCAGCACAGCCCAATTTTTACTTCCTTCCTCTTTATTCTTGTATTATTTTTATTCTTCTTCATAGCTTTCCCACACATTCCTCCTAGAGCTGACTTGCCCCATAAGGCACTGGGAATGGTGCATCACCATCTATCTTGATGCATAAGGCAGTGAGTCAGCTTCAAAAGAGGGGAGTTTAAACTCCTCACTTCTGGAGTTGACTTGTAGAGAGTCGGCGGCGTATAGGACAGTGTCTTGCTGCACATGAGTTGGGAAACGCTGGCTTACTTGAGCATGTGGTGATTTTTTCCTCCAGTCTTAGTAAAAGGTTGGTAAACTGCATCACCAGTATAGTTCTGGTAACCCATCTCTATTCAGACTTCTTGCTGAACAAATAAATGACCCAGTAATAATATATCACTATCATCATGGTTAATAAAATTGTGAATGTTTATGGTTTTATAAAAACCCACCATCAAGCTGCGACAGTAAAAAGACATACAAAGTATATATTTTACAGGGTTAGAGCATTGCTTTCTGAGAAAAGCTGTCTTAAATTTGTGCCCTTAAGTCACTTTAGGTGGCAAATGCAGTATCTTTAGTTTTGAAATCCAATTGTTTTCTGAAACAAACCTGCGTACAGAAAAAATTACACTGGAAACTAGTAGAAACCTAACTGTATAATTATATTGCTTGGAACTAACACTTTTTTTGGACTAGATTGGCTTAGCTTTTTTTCTTTTAATAGTAGTTTTCTCATTACAAAAGTCAAGATCCAAATAGCCACAAGTAGTGTGTTTGTGCATACCATGGGGCTTTCGTGCCCGGCTCCCATTTCTAGAATAACTCCTTTCATGGCTTGAAAAGTTACCCCTTGAACGTCAGAGAGGAGCTGCAGACAAAGAGAAATCAACATATGCATCTCAGTCTGCTGAATCAGTTGTGTTGAGCCAGCCCTACGACATCTCCAGGAGCTTCCTCCTCACTCCATACATGATACCCTCTCTCCCTGAACAATAACGTATCTTAGGCTGCGCCCTGCTGCATGCAGTCCCAAGCAGGAATAACTTCCACATGTGAGCAGAACATAGCCTGGAACTCACCTAAGAGCAGGAAGGACCTTCTGTTGCCTCTCTTACAGCCAGCTGCGCAGGCATAAGAGGAGAAGTTCCATATGCACACAGTTCCTTGGGGCTGGATTTAAATCCAGCACAGAGGCTTCTGCAGAAATAAAACAGGAGATCTCAAGATGCCGAGTTCATTTATTGCCCAATGCATTTTAAGTATGGTAACGTTTGCAATGACAAAATGTGTCAAAATGAGAAGATCAAAATACATGAACTTATCTGCACCCTGAGATCTCCTCCTGTGCTGTTCCTGTGTTTGGTACCTTTCTTTCTCCCCTTGTCTGTTTCTGTGATTTCATTAGAGACTTCTGCCGCCTGCCTTCCCAAGTGCTGGATTGAGCTCTTTGATATTTGTGGCAGTTAGGTCAAGTATGGGTGGGCAACATCAAGATACTGGTATCGAAATACAACATCCTGATATTGACTTTTCTGTGTGCAAGGGTTCATTGGCTGTATACTGATAAAGTTATGAAATCTGACATAACTTTTGAAAGTTGTTTATCCTTGTAATTATATATTGCTATTTTTCAGAAAAGTAGTAATTGTGTATTGATAGAATCAGAATACCAGGTGCAGGGGAGTCGCAGTAAGAGAGAGGGCATGCCCTCAGTTCTTGCCTGCGAACCTTTCAGAGGCATCTGGTGGCCCACTGCGTGAAAAAGGATGCTGGGCTAGATGGACCTTGGGCTTGATCCAGTAGGGCTTTTCTATTCTAAATGTTGCCAAATATTCTTTTTTTTTTTAATTAAAGTTATTCCAGAACAGGATAATCATACAGCAACATGGAGCCCTAATATTTCAGAGGATCCTAGCTTTATAGCCATTTATAGAACAAGATTCCCACACCTGCCTACTTCTTCTTTTCTTTTTGAACTGCTAACCCTATCTAGAACTACATATTTTTCTCCAACAGACAGACAGACTTCACCTGTGAATTCTAGACAAGTTGATGGATAGATTTTTCTTACATAGTATTCTACATAGTCTGTTCTTCAGGCACACATTAATTTACATTTATTTCATACTAGCCGGAGGCCCATCAGATTTGACAGTTGGACAAGGAGGGGATTCAAGAGTTCTAGTACTTCCTCAAACTTATTTCTTTATTTCCCATCCAACACTGAGCAAGGAGGATGGCCATGCCTCATTTCCAAACTTGGCCATATTTTCTTAATCCAGACATGGCCTCTAACCCCTGAGGAGAAAGAGAGGAATACTCACTCACCCAGTTCAGTTTCTGGTTTGGGAAGCTGGGAAAATACTGTATGTTCTCTGCAACTCTGCTACTACCTTCAGGAGCGGGAGGAACATTATTCTCTCTTGCAGGGTGTCCTTATCAGAGGTGCCTGGCAGTGTCCCCTGGGGAATCCCAGATGTTGACTATTAGATGGGGACATTAAGCACAGCGGTTCCTTCCTCCTGGTGATCCCAGTATCTGGAGCTCAGTAGGAATTTCCCTGTATTGACTGTGTTTTAGATTGCCTTATAGGATTCATTGGAGCCACTGTTGGTCACACCAGAGTGGGACAAAATGTTGAGAGAGTTGAGTGGAATGTTGAGAACCACATTCAATCTACAAGTGACATTTGCATTTTTTTAAAAATTACTTCTAGTGAAATAGAGAGACTTATGAATTGCAATGTGGACTTTTTAAATAGCCCAACCTTTTTAAAGATCTATAGTTACAATATCCAAAAATCAGTAAAAAAGAAAAATCAGTTTATAGAAGAACAGTCACACATTCCTTGGCAAAGGCATTGGCAGAAACCATACACAAGACATACTGTTAGGCTAGATGGAACAAGACTAACACAGACAATTCCAAGGGTCACCCTCTGAATCACCAGCAAATAGATCCCAAGTGGCAAAGAACCAAAGTAGAAAAATCCAAGCAGCCACACGAGTATTCTGGGGACATGATTACAAAGTTTAGAGACAATGTCTTGATTGAGTTGGCTATGAGAGTTAACAGATGCTGAATCGAGGCTGTGATCCGTGTAATAATCCGAGAGGGTATTTTGGCTTGGAGTCCTTGTGGAATCTCTCTGTACTTCCATGATGGTGATCACCAAGCAGTTTGATGACCCATGAGAAGGGCTTGAGGAAGCCAAGTTCTTTGGCGTCAAGACCACTTCTTGGCAGTCTGAGCTCCAGGCAGTTTTGTCCTTTGTCACGATTTTGGACATAATGTTTGTATCATCAGGGAGTCCTTCCACTTCATCTTCCTGCAGCTCTGTTTCATGGCGGCAGAAAGGGCAGCTGATGCAAAGAGAGCCATCTCCAACATGGAGGATTTTTGTCAGGCATTTAGCACACACCCTATGAAGGCAGTCCAGAATTTTGGGCTTACGGCTGTGAACATTAAACTTCTGGTAGCAGATTTTGCATTCCAGCTCATCATTCAGTACTTTTTCTTCCCCTTCCGTTTGAGGGTAATTCATCTTTAGATGAGGCACACTGTAAAAAGTTAAAATAGCAATTAGTTCTTGCTTTCTTTTAATAATGCCAGTTTGGTAGTAGCTAAGGTAGTTCCTAGTGTGTGTTCTGTAGCTGCATTTCACCACAGATGGATAGCAAGAGTTAAATTTAAACCAGATACCACATCTCATAAGCATCCTGATTTCATTTTTGTATAATTTTCCTAAACGTTCGCTGAATCAGTCTTGCTTGATGGCTTCCTGTTTAGATGATGTCCTGTGGGAAACAGCTTTCCCCACCCACAGATATTAGAGTACATTGGACATTTTCCTGAACATCAGACCAGTGCCTCATACAATCTCTTTCCCAAGTTACCTTCCTGTATCAGTTTCACCAAAGCAATGATAAACTATCTTAGCATTGAAAGCAAACAGATTTTCAAATTTTTAAAATCTAGTTTTAAAACTGATTTTATCTCCATGTTTTGTTCCTAGCACTGAAACAAATTTTGCTTAGAAGCACCATTCCAAATGTTGAACCCTACCTAATGTGAATTGAAGACATGTTTTCAGTACCTTAGTTTGAGTTGTAAGGTTTGTGGTTTGAGTTTTATATCTCTGATTGCACTTATTTGCATTCATGGTATACGAAGCCCAGGGACTTAAGAGCTGGAACCATAGGATTTCCTCACAGCAACAACTCTGGAAAGGGCAGTTAAGCTAAGAGATAGTGACCAGCCCAGGATCACTCAGAGCCGAACTATTAATCTCTGTGTATGACAGTGCTTTGAGTATTTTTGTTTGTTTTTTACATTTCTATCCCACTCTTCCTCCAAGGAGCCCAGAGTGGTGTACATGGTTATGTTTATCCTTCCAACACCCTGTGAGGTGAGTTAAGCTGAGAGCTAAGCCCTCTTATAATTGTAACATTTCAGGTGTGTCTGTTTCTGTGTACACATATATACATAAAAACACACGCGTGTCACAGGGAGACAGGCTACCTTATCACTAGATTGCATCCACACTAAATTACTCATAATCAGACTTACTGAAATAAATGGGACAAGTTTACTTGTCCTATAAATTTCAATTTGAGTACTTGGTAGTAATTTTCTGAAGCTTGTCCATCAGGCTGAAGGAGGGCTACTATTGCTACTATGGCAAATATTTATATACTGCTCTTCAACCAAAGTTCTCAAAGCAGTTTACATAGAGAAATAAACAATACACAAATGAGATGGTCCCCTTTCCCCAAAGGGCTCACCATCTCAAAAAGAAACTCAAGGTAGACACCAGCAACAGCCACTGGAGGGATGTTGCGCTGGGATTGGGGTGGGTATGCTGAGCTGCAGCACGTAGCCAGCCAATCAGGAGCAGATAAGGAGGCGCTTCACTCTCCTCTTCTACAGGACACATTGCTGAGGATGTGTTAGTTTCAAGCTGGAGATTCTCAGATGGGGACCAAAAAGCACAGCTGCAGCATGGGAAGCTGCCAGTTTGGGAAGACAATACTGAGCTAAATAGACCAATGGTCTGACTCAGTATATGGCAGCTTCCTATGTTTCTATGAGGCATGAGGGCCCTGAGTATCCTCTGGTAGCCCTTCAGATACCCCTAGAGCAGGCCTGCTCAACTTAGGCCCCACCAGCTGTTTTTGGACTACCGTAATTCCCAGCCACAATGGCCAGTAGACAGGGATTTTAGAAGCTGAAGGCCAACATCTGCAGGTGGGCTGAAACTGAGCATCCCTGCCATAGAGGTGCTAGTATCCCTTCTTGGGAACGCCTGAACAAGCCAGAAATGAGAACTTCGATATATCCCCCAACTACGTCCTTAGTGGAGGTCCTCCCCCCACTCCCTACCTCTGTTGTTGTTGCTCATTTGCCCCAGACTGATTAAAACAATTCCTGTGTTCTTGAAATATGGTCTAAAGTGCTTGAGGGAAGGAAAAAGGACGTAAGGGAGTGCCTCACAGAGGTATTCGGCTACAGTTTTCATCCTAAAGAAGGCTAAATTTTAAAAAATCCACTTGAAATGAATATTGGAGTAGCTGATAATTGGAAAATATTCCAGGCAGGAATACTATTAGCAAAAATTCTCATCACCAGCAGATCCACTTCATCCGAATCCAACAGCAATTCTACAGTAGTGCTCCTGCCAACCATGAAGAGAACGACGATGCTCTCCCAGCCCACACAGCACAAATGCCAACCTTCAGAGCATGGTCAGCTGAAGCAGTACATCTAGCTGGTTGGGAAGAACTGTGTACTCTCACTCCCCCTCTCAAGGAGGCATGGCGTCACTCCAAGGCAAGAGCTCCCTGCTGATTCAAGCCATCTGGTGATTGTGTGAAAGCTGGGAAGGGGTGCTACTGCTGCCTCCAGGGCGGTAAAGGAGTGGTGATGTGCCTGATAACAGCAGGGACCCCATGGGGCCCCTAATTAGGCTTTTTAAAGTGAAAGGCACTGGGTGGTTGCCCTACCCTTCGGGCATCACTTCCATGTCAGTCCTGATCTAGATGGCCTGCATGGTTGCTCTTTGCCCAGGAGGAAAGCTCTCAATGGTGCTAGTAGGAGCTTTGTTCCTGGGTCAAATAAGAAGCCAGCTGGAGTGGGGGAAGGGGAGGCAGTTTTGAGCAGGACCATGGTTGGGGCAAAGGGTTAAAGCCCTCAGGGCTCTGTGGGCGCCAGGAGTCAAAATTGACTTGACAACACAACACCTGCTGTAGGACACCCCCAAGCTTCTATTTAAGGTAGTAGTAGTTCTTTTATTGCAGCCAAAGGCCGAACAGAAGCAGAAGTGACAATAACCTATTTAAGGTAAAAATGTAGACTCCCTAGATCAGCTTCCTTCTCCCAAGCTTTTATTTAGTACAGGAAAGTAATGCACATCATCCCTAGTGGTATGCTTTATATTGTGTATAGTCTGGTCCTCCGTGGCTGTTCGGATATTTGGAGCCAGACCTCTCTATGCCAAGTTCAGTCCTCTGCTCCTCTAGCATGCTGCTCCTCTCAACAGGCCTGGATATGATTCCAGAAACTGAGTTTCCCATAGATCCCAAATATTTATGTCAACGTTCTGGATTTTGTGAATGTGCAAGTTCACTTGCAGAGTTTGTTTTGCAAATTTCCTTCATCTCCCATCTCTGAATCACTGCCTCTTTTGGAACACAGACACCCCCCCCACCCCCCAACGATTTTGGGGCAGTTATGAAGAAGTATCTGCATCACACTTAGTGCATCAGCTGTGACAGGCAGCAATTACTCATCTGGAGTGCTGCTTTCTGTCAGTTTGGGAAAGGAGCAGGCATGCATTCAGTCACATACATTTTGGTGGAGGATCTACACAGCGAAGAGACTAATAGACGACAATTGCCACAAGCCAACCTTGACAAGTATTTAGGGTTTGCTTTGCCTTGGAGAAGAATCTTATTGTCATGCATGAATGCACCTGCAGCATAGCACTCTGCATATGTGCTTACAGACAGGAGGCTTCACTGTTGCTCATGTTAATGACACTATATATTTTAGGTTCTTGAGCCAGAGGTATTGGTTACCTTTAAAAAACAAACAAAAACTAATCTAGCTTCCCAGTGAAATTTCTTTGACTGCAGTGCCAAGATTGCAGGGCTGTGAAGCTCCCAGGATTTGAGGAGTAAATAGGTGTGACTGGGCATTTCACAGCTGTCTTTATTTGACCTGAAAAGGTGCTTCATTTCTATTTGTGTGGCCTAATAAATAGAGCTGGTTCTGTCTCGGCTCATCACCCTCACAATGCCATGCAGCAGTAATGGAATTTTAATGGGAACAGGCAAGGTTAAAAAAAACAAAACAGCATTTTTATTAGGATACTATTTTGTGAGCTCAAACACAGAGCTCAGTTTTAGTTGCATCCTTCCCTCCCCACAATACCAAAATTTCAGACCTGCAGAAAGCTGGGTCATCTTCTCCAAAACAACACCAGGATAAATGAAGTGCATATCTGGTACATTCCTTATAGATAAAGATTGTCTTCCAGCTCCTGCTAACGTTTCCAGACACACTAGAATTTCGAAAGACTATTCCAGAATATAGAACATAAGTGAGCTACTCAGTAGGGAACAACCTGTAATGGAGACCATCCTCCAACTAGGTTTATATTACCCGGTCTCTCTTGTTGCTAGAACCAGATAAAATCTGATTGCAGTTGAGAAATTGGTATAGGGTCCAGGAAAGCTGGGACTTATCTGGGACTGGTTCTCCCCTGCTGCTCTCCAGACATGGTGGAGATAAGAATGCTGTGGGGATTAGGGCCAGTGTTCCTTGTAACAGGGATTTCCTGATGTTGTTGACTCCCATAACCCCCCCAGCTAAAGGCCATTGCAGATGGGAATGATGGGAATTGTAGTCACAACATCTGGTTGTTCCTGTTACAGGGAACGCTGATTCGGACACAGCTCCTGCATTAGACAGGGCAGGTTACAGGCACATTCTGACCCCAACCTCTCTTATTTGCTTCTATTTTGTTAAGCACTTATAGTAAGAGAGTCAGCTACAAGTGTTAACTTCTACAACAGCTATCCTGTCTCTGCCCATATTAAATATTTCAACCTAACCACCTTGATGTCAGCATTCTGTATTTTGGTGAAGAAGGTAGCATCCCATAGCAACAGATTTAGGTTTTGCTTAGTGGAAGTATTTCCATCCCTCGGGACCCCCAAGGCAGCCTTCATCAAAATTTAAACTCCTTGTAAAAGAAGTGAAAAATAAAACCAGCAAGTAAGTATTAAAGAAGCCACAGCACAAGAAAGGCATTGCATCAGAAGAAACAATAACCAGTGTAGACACTGAACCAATATTCTATTATCACATTGCCTGAAGGTATACTGAAACACTGGTTTCATTAGTTTCAAGAGGTGAGAGAACCAAATGGACTTCTTTGGAAGAATGTTCCAAAGCCTAGTGCCACAACCAAAAAGACCCTGCCCCACATGACCATGTACTAGAACTCTGGAGAGACACAGGGTGAAGGCTCAGATGCTGATGGGAGTGGCCAGATGAGTTTACTAGAAGGAGGCAAGATATCCTCACCCTAGGCCCTGTAGTGTCTTGAAGCAGCATTTTGAATTGGGCCCCCAGAAACCAGTGAAGATCATGCAGTATTAATTATATGCTGCATATGTTAATATCCTGGCAGCTGCATTTTAAACCAAATTATAGTTTCTGAGTAAAGTAGCCCTACGTAGAGTTAATTGCAGTCTAATTTGGATGCTACCAAGCCATGAATAACAGTGGCTGGATCTGTTTTGTCCAGGAAAGGACATTGCTGGTATGCCAGCCTAAGCTCTAAAAAATGCATTAAGCCACCCTCTCCACCTGTAATATGGGAACAGTACTGGAACCAGGAGCACCTCCAAGAGCCAGAGTGCTGGACTAGGAGTAGGGAGACCCGAGTTCAAATCCCCATTCAGCCATGATACTAGCTGGGTGACTCTGGGCCAGTCACTTCTCTCTCAGCCTGACCTAGTTCACAGGGTTGTTGTGAGGAGAAACTCAAGTATGTAGTACACCGCTCTGGTCTCCTTGGAGGAAGAGTGGGATATAAATGTAAAAAAACCTTGTAGTAGGAGTGAAAGCCCATGCAAAATAGGACAGTACACTTAATTGTAGATCAGCTGTTCTCCCATTTCACTTTGTTTGCCTACATCCAGTCTACTACTGATTTTACGCTTGTGAATCCATGGCCTCCGTCACCTCTTTAGGGTTGGAAGGAAAACTGGGTGTCACCAGCATACTGATGACACCGTATCCCCAAACTCTTTGGAGGACCTTGCCAAGCAGTTTCATACTGAAATTAAAACAGCACGGGAGAAGAATTGGTTCCTTGCAGTACCCCACAAGCCAAAGTAAATGGGGTGATGCAGCAATCTCTCAGTATTGCCCTCCAGAAAGGGTCAGAACCATTGTGATGAGGTGCTTCTGAGTCCTATCCTGGCAGTATGGTTCATTGTACTGAACACTGCTGAGAGCAAAGGGAATCATCCACTACAGTGACCAGGGCAGTCTCAGTTTCAAATCCAAGCCAGGCATGAGCTTGATAAGTATTAAAATAATCCATATCATTCAGGAATGGCTGGAACTGAATGACTACTGCACACTCCAGTACTTTGCCTAAACATGGTTCAGGATTAGCTTGTCTCTCACAGCATTCTCTCTTGCGGGTGTGCATGGGTGTGCGTGCCCAAATACAGTCTGCCTTCCTACTTTGGGATGCATGAAATACAAAGGGAATAGACAGGCTGTGCAGCCAAGAGAAAAGTTCAGGTTGACAAACCTGTCCACATTAGTTATAGCGGAGTATTAAACACACACACACACACACACACACACACACACACACACACACACACACACACACACGTTCACAGTACAAGGTATTCCTCTGAGAGGTATTTTTAAAAGTGGAGAAGTTTAGAAGGTGTTATCACCTTTACGTACAGAAAGAATAGGGTCTTTTAATTGGATGTCTAGGGTGATGCTGTGTTCAGACTACAGGGTTCAAGTTCAGCTAGGTCTTCCCCACAGAGCGGGGTTTACATCAGGTTTTCTAGGCTAATAGCACTTGGATAAACCCCGCAGGAGTGGGTTCTAGTAGTTATATAGAATCCTTAAAGTAGCGACTACCATTTACAGAGAGCAAAATTAATTACAGGTGTTTTAGGTCAAAAGGAAACATTAAGGTTGTGCACATGACTGGAACAGGTGCAGGGTGGACACGGGGATGGCAGGCTTGAACCTACCTCCTCACATGGTGATCCAGGCTTTGTCCAAGCAGGGCAGCCTGCACACCCACATGACAGGCACTGCCACGAGTCGCACAGCATTTCCCGCACGATTAGTGTAGTGCATTGAGGGATTCCCCCCCTCAAATACTAGGCTCCTGGCTCTGTGTATGTTCAGGCTGTGTGTATACACACAACCCTGGACTTGGGGTAAATTCTTGGGCTACCAGGGGAGGCAGTGCCGGGATTGGCTTCAATCCCAGGGCTTTAAATGAGCAGCCCTACCCAGGGTAGGGCTACTAATGTGAACAGCCCTATCTGGCCAACTTATCAAACTCTGGTTAGTTCTTCTCCACTTAGAAGTGATATCATGAAGGTGTGATTTTCAGATAGAAACAGTGGGCCAAAGGATTGTGCTTTTAATCTTTCACCAGACCACTGCTTTCACCCTACAACTTCCCTTCGCCAGCTGCTTCCCCCGTCCACTTGTTCCAGATGCGTTATCATTGATTATGTTGGAGATTTCCAGGGTTTGGCCGGAGTTCAGTTCAGAAGGAAATTAAGATGTGCAGTATAATTGTCAGAAAGTGGGAAGCCACTGGATTGGCCAGACCTACTCTAAATACTAGGAACCTAAGCTTTTGCCCTTTCCTGGCACCTTTTGCCTTACTTAAGCTTCCAGCAACTGATTGCAGGGGTGCTTGGTTGGGAGATCTGTAATCTGTGCAGGGCTGCCTTTGAAGACTGTCCAGAAGCTTCACGTGGCCCAGTGCGCGTCAGCCAGGATGCTCTCTCAAACTGATGGAAAGATCATATTACACTGAACTTGAAATGACAACATTGTCGCTTCAGCGTTGTTGCCAGTTCCCAGGTAGGGATTTGCACAAAGGCCTCTGCTTGCATGGAGGCCAGGTGCATGCCGGCACTGCTCACAGGCAGCAGGAAGCTACCTGGAGCAGTGTAAAGACCTGCTTACTTACTCGGTGCTGCTCGTCGCTGTCCTTGAACTGCTGAATCGGTTTGTGGTTGGGCCAAACCATGGAACCATGAACTGGTCCAAATTCAGATCAGTGCGTGAACCTTGGTTTGTGCATATGCCTGTTTCCAGGCTCAGTTTGAACTGTATATATTGACCTTTAAAGTCCTATGTAGCCTGGGCCCTGGTTATCTGAAATAACCCATTCTCCCCATCCCCTTTGTACTATGAGAAGGGACGGTCTTCCGTTCTGATACCTTATTCAGATAACTCTTTCCGAGAGTGAAATCTCCCATGCTTGAGCAGGCTTTACACAGAACCCCTCCCCCTCAAATCCATCTGTCTATAGCCATACCATTCAAGTTATGTTTTTCAGAGGATTTAGAGAATCGTTTAAAAGGAGCAGAAGACTTTTTCTTTTGTGAGTAGCACTGAAAATCCCCTTTTTCTTCACTACCCAAGGAGGACAGGGATTCTGCTTATAAGTAGGGGCTTATGTTTTCCCAAGTCTTATTGTTGTGTGAAGAGCTGGAAGGTAGCCAGATACATCTTCAGGTTTATTTCTGGTTCTCAGCATTCTAAACGCTTCATGTGTCTAGGTGATAAAATGGAGCATAATTTTTTATCGCAGGCATTACAAATTTCCATTAAAGATTGTAGGACAGTCTGGACTGATGAAATGCTTCTCAGTGATGCATAGATCTCTGGGTATATTTAGAAAGCTGGACAGTTGGGGAGAAAAGAGAATTTTTCATGCAATCATCTGATCCTGCGTATGACTGAATCAGTTCCTGTGGTTTTCATCCATTTGCTTTAGAATTTTCCATTGAAATCTGCTACTTTAGGCAAAAAAGCAAAGCCTACCACCGAGTTTTATCCTGCATAAGCTCGAGAACCTTCGCACCCAAGAGCATCAATTAGAAAGCACTTTGAAGAAGGTGATATGTATTTTCAGATATGTCTTTAGCTAGCTGCTGGTCCCAGAAATCCATAGCTACTACCATCTCCAATTCAGATTTTAAATCTGTATTTAACCACAGCTTCTCAGATATTCTTATAGCTCGAACATAAACTGCTTCATATGGTGAAAAGCCAAGAGAATTGTCACCAATCAGAACCTTTGCTCATTTTGAACTCAGGTTTTGTGTCACCAATCAGAGCTTGTCTACATTGACTGACAGTGGCTTTCCAAGGTTTCAGGCAGGAGTCTTTCCCAGCCCTATGTGGAGATGCTGCCAGGGATTGAACCTGGGACCTTCTGCATGCAAAGCAGATGCTCTACCACTGAGCTGTAGCCCCATCCCCCAAGGCATATATCTTACAGCAGAAAATGCTAGCATGTAGTCACCCATTCAAATGCAAACCAGGGCAAACCCTGCTTAGGAAAAGTGGCCATTCAAGATGGGCTCAGAAAGATGATGTAGTAGATATGGCTCCATCCCTCACTTGCAATTCCATTCTCGGCTGCAAGAGAGAACTAAGCCAAGAGGTGTAAGATTCATTCTATTTCATAGGATTGTAGACTGGGAAGGAAACTGGTGAACATCTATATTAGTTGTAAAGATGAGGGGTCTTTGGCAGATATGTCTTTCCAAATCCTTGCACTGCTGTAATGAAACAAGCTCAAGTAGTTTATACACAATCATTAAAATTACATGAGCCCTAACATTAAAAGACTACCCATCCCTAGGTTAGCTTGTGCAGCCCAGATTATATTAAACCATGAAAATAAGATAATCAGTATTGTTGATTATTGAGAGAGTCACATGTTGTAGTGGTTCGAGCGATGGACTAGGGCCAGGAAGACCCGAGTTCAAATCCTTGTTCAACCATTAAACTCACTGGGTGACTGTGGACCGGTAACCTATCTTTTAGCCCAACCTGCTTCATAGGATGTTGTGAGGATAGACATAAGCATGAACACCACTGTGGGCTTCTTTGGAGGAAGAGCAGGATATAAATGTGGAAATTCTCTCTCTCTCTCTCTCTCTCTCACACACACTCACTCACTCACTCACTCACTCACTCACTCTGACATACCATACAAATTGATGTACCATTCAAGAACATTTACGAGCTTGATCCTATAAATTGTATAGTATGGTTGAGTGTTAGAACCAGATTGACTGTCATCAGTCAACAACTGGGTTTTCCTGAAACCTCAGGTGACAATTATACTCAAATTTGGTGGTCAAGAGCTCAGCAGCCAGGGTTGCTTCCTCCCTGGCCATGGACCATGATGTCTCAGGGGTGAGTTTTTGGAGAACATTGCCTTTAGGCAATTCCAAATGAGTTTCCACGTACCAAACGTGCATGAACTTGTACAGAATAGAATCCAGCCTCATCCCAGCTCAGTTCTTGTTCTGGGTGATTTTGATCACTTTTCCTTTTAACTCCTGCTCTCATCTTAGATTAGAAAATTAGTGCAAAGAGTCATATTTGGAAAATTTGTACCTTCTCAGATCAACTTAATTTATTTTCAGACCATGTGGTTTTTCAGCAAGGATATGTGTTTGATCATCAGAGCAATTCTCTCAACCAATTAGGAACATAGGAAGCTGCCATATACTGAGTCAGGTCCGTCTCGCTCAGTATTGTCTACACATACTGGCAGCGACTTCTCCAAGGTTGCAGGCAGGAATCTCTCTCAGCCCTATCTTGGAGAAGCCAGTGAGGGAACTAAGGAGAATATCTTACAGTGCTCACACTTCTAGTCTCCCTTTTGTATGCAACCAGGGCGTATCCTGCTTAGCTTAAGGGGACAAGTCATGCTTGCTACCACAAGACCAGCTCTCTTCCCACAATTAAATCTGATTGACAGAAAATTATCTCCATTAGAGGTTTTTTTAAATGTCAGGTTCATTCAGAAGAAAAGGACAGGGCATCCACAAAGCCAAGACTTTTAGATGTACGGACACAAGCGAAAGGTTTATTTCATATAAAATGCAGATGAATCATCTGAATGAAACTTTTACACTGAGATGTAATATTTTCTCTCTCTCCAAGGTTCACTTGGTGTCTGTCCTTAGATGTTATTAAGCAGTTTTATCATTCAGAAGTAAAATTCATTAACTGTCTACTTAGATAAAGAAGTAACTCCGATATACCATTTGATCACAATGGATTTTGAAAGCCCTGTACTTGTAAATGTCAGGACTTTCAAATTAATGCTTTTTAGGATAAGAGAGAGGAGGAAAGTGTTAGCTGCAGTAATTCACACAAAAGACACATAGCTATTAAGGCATTAGAAGCACCACGTATATAAATGTTAGAAGGAATCTAGGTTTTTATTTTCCTCCACCCCACCACTAAGATTAGAGGACTAAAAACCCAGACACCATGCAGTAGCATCTCTTGCTCTCCCTGGATGTACATGGATAATTCAAACTAAACTGTTGAACTTGTAGGCAAGCAACATATGTTAAAATTCTGGCTTGGCTTTCCGATAAACCAAGCTGCTTTCACTTTGATGCTGTTTATAATGATATTTCTACATTATTCAAAATAACACAGTGTGCATAGATAGTGGCATATTTATTGTATGCTGTGAAAGGTCATTTCCAGCGTACCTGATTTGTCCTTTAAGCCAAGCATTCCTGCTTTCAGGATGAAGCCATGGGGAGAGAGAACCATCTTTCTGCTTCTTATAGTCTGCCGGTGGTATCCAGCCACAGCAATGCTTCTGATTGTGCTCTGCCCCAACTCCTGCAGGTGTATAAAAAGACGGCTGCTGGGAAGCTGGGAGACATCAGTCTCAAGATGACGGAGCAAGAGAAGGAATTTGCTGGCAAGGCTGCTCAGTACCAGCGCGAGATGAAGCACCTCCAGCGGCTGCTGCAAGAGAAGCAGGAAACCCTGGATGAAGTGCTGCAGCAGAAAAGGTAAGTCAGTCAGTGCCAGAAACAAGCCAATTAGAGCTGGCTGGTAAAAGGAGGGCAGATGTAGACACATGCTCTGTCTAAGAGCCCCATCTGGTGTGCTTTGGCCGTTTTCATTTCCCTGATATTCTCAGTCCAGCAGTCGCCTCTCAGCTGACTCTGTCCGCTCTCCTTCAACCCACCCCCAGCCTACAAATCTTCGAAGGAAGTCATTGATTGTGAGTACTGACAGCCAGACGTAACGATTCTGCTGACTGGTTATTGCATCTTCCTGAAGGGAAGCGAGTGCACAGAAGAGAAGCTATTAACTTGAATTGAGCTTTCAATAATTCTCTTCGAAGCGAATCCCAGTCATGTGTGCCTTGATTGAATAACATCATCTAATGAGGACTGATGAAGTCCCCGACTGACAGTTTTGTGACAGACAGGAAATGAGAGCCACCAGTTTAAAAGCTTGGCAACAGAAATGTGACATTTATTAGGAAGATTCTGATCATAAAAAGGGCTAGCAAACAGTGGAGCAGATCTTGGCTAAAGAATTAGTGCTGAGATAACCTTATGCTTTCCCCCATTCTAGCAAAAGCAGCCTTCACCAAATGTTCTTTTTTATCAGCATTAACACACTCACACACAGGGAGGCTAATTAAGCAGTCATTTTCGGAGCTGTCTGAACCATTGTGAGATTAGAGTAATGGAAATGAGAATTCCAGCTGAGTGCCATCTGGGTCAGTAATGTCAGCTCTCTCATTAGAGGACTTTGCGATCGCTGCTGATTTCTCTGTCAAGTAGGTGCACTTGCTATGGATCCCACCTGTGCTTAACTAAAGGAGATTGTCGCAGAGATGGCAATGACTAGTGTGTCGACTCATGTATGGTACATCTTATACAGAAACAAATGTGTTTGACTGTTCTGCTCAGCACACAACTCAACATTACAACTGGACAGGAGAATGCAAAGCATTAAAAATCTTGTCTCTTGCCCTTGTTGCACTCTTCCCCATCCATTTCTGATTCCATGTGTGCCCATGATCTAAGGGAGCCATTACAGACCTCCTCTGAACCTTACATACGCCTCCTCCAGTCCTTGAATTCCCTAGCATTTCAAACCCTGCTCTCACAGTTTCTGATCTCAAATAGTACCCCTCTTCTGATCTCAAGTAGTATCCCTCTTCACACTCATGTTTCCCTTCCCACGCAAGCAATGCTGAACATATGTCAAGTGTTTATGAAATCTACTACTACTACTACTACAACAAATATTTATATACCACTTTTCAAAAAAAGGCTCTCAAAGCGGGTTACATGGAAACTAAGTAAATGATAAAGAAAATGGTTATGGCCACCAATCTAGACAGTTAAATGGGGATTAGGCAAATGTATGGAGGATAGGGCTATCGATGGCTACTAGTCTGCTCAGCTATGTATTTCTTATATCCCCTGTTCCAAAACGGTTCACAATCTAAAAAGAAATACAAGCTAGACACCAGGAACAACCACTGGAGGGATGCTGTGTTGGGGTTGGATAGGGCCAGTTGCTCTCCCCCCTGCTAAATAATAAGAGAACCGCCACTTTTAAAAAGTGTCTCTTTTCTCAGATAGCAGGGGGTCTGTCGTCAGTTTCCCACTTTTTGGCTTAGTAGTCCTGTGTGGCCAAGAGAGAGAAAAATATTATTGTGGGGAAAACTGTAATAAAGAACAACACTTTATATACATACAGTTTCTTTCTTAAGAGTTGCTAAGTGCTTTAGAGGTGCTTGCTAAGTCTTGGAACATAAACACCACCACGTACCGTATAACTGATAAAAGGATAATAAAGCATTTTCTTTCCTTCTGAAGAGATGCTTTTTTGCTTTGACATCTCTTTATAGTTCTAGGCCAGTTGTATTAAGCATCTGGACTGAATGAGACAGATGTATAGCTGGCCTAATCCTTCTGGCAAATGACCGTGGGTCGTCGTCTTAACAATGCTGAGGAACAACTTTTCACTTGCTTAATATATGTTTTCACTAAACTTCCTGATTCATTCTATATTCTTTTTAGTTCAAATTGCACTTTCCTTACAGTTATCCCAAAAATTCAGGAAATGCTAAGGAATAATAAATATTATGTATAAATATTACAGTAGCAGTACATTTGTTTCCGGGGTAGGGGGAAGTATTAATCTGGTCACAGGTCGATCTTGCATGTCTTTCTATCTTCTTCTGGATCACTCTTCTTCATGCTGCCCCTCTTTTTGGAAGAATAAGGCAAACTGAGGAATGACAGGGTGGGTTTCTTGTCACTAATCCTCTGTAGCCTGGCAACCAGAATCGGTAGTGCTGGGCCAGTAGTGTACAGATGGAGATTCATTTCCATCAGCACCTCTCAAGGAGAAAATTTACAGTCTGGAAAATTGTTCCCAGTGGATAGTAAAAATTTCACTGACACAGTTAAAGGGATGGGCAAGCAAAGACCTCAGTGCTGTACCCGAAGTCTGAAATGTGTGACTGAATGCAAGCTGAGTGTATTGGGCTGTATGCTTGGCATGTTTATTTTATGAAACCTATTAAGAGTATGTACGAGAAGATTTAATCAAGAGAACTGATGAAGCCAGCCAGCCAGTTTTAAAGCTGGCTTTTCTCTGGTCTGCAAACTGGGCCATGACAGCCATTCTTGGGCTGAGCTTCTGCAGGGTATCATTGTCATCTTGTAATCATACTGGAGTAATCAGATGATACAGCATCATCACATTTCTGGGTCAACAGAAATTGTTGTATCTTGAACACTGTTGTGCTTTCAGTGACTGAAGTGTTGGGCCTGGAAGATATTTGATCCAATCTCCTCTTATCTTGATTGGGGAAGGGCTGTAGCTCAGAAACAGTGTGGACACTTTGCATGCACAAAGTCCCAGGTCCCTTCTGCGTCTCCAGGGAAAGATCCTTGCCTGCCTGAGACCATGGAGAGCCACTGCCAGTCAATGAGGACAGGACTGAGCTAGATAGACCTACGGTCCATGAGAGCTTCATATGATCCATGGATTCTCTCTTCAGGCTCTCTCGCTCTCCATTCAACATAGAAATAAAGATGATTTCATCTGCAGGTTTGTTTGTATGACTGTACTAAGGAACAGAAATGGAGTTGCACATAAAACTCTATAGAGTTTCTGTAGATGAATGCTGTCATAGAATTACTGGTCTGGAACAAGGCAAGAAGTTGTCTTCCTGAACTGAGAATCCTGAACCAGTGTTCCCTGTAATAAAGATTCCTAGAAGTTGTTGGCTACAACTTCCATCATCCTTGGCTTCAATGGCCTTTTGATGGGGATGATGATGATGATGATGATGATGATGATGATGATGATTTCTTGTTTACACAGTCAGACAGGTGTTATTGACTGGTTTGTTTTATCCAGACATCGAGTCCTTCCCAAGGACCTAGG
Source organism: Hemicordylus capensis (assembly GCF_027244095.1). Taxonomy (NCBI): domain Eukaryota; kingdom Metazoa; phylum Chordata; class Lepidosauria; order Squamata; family Cordylidae; genus Hemicordylus; species Hemicordylus capensis. The sequence goes on from NC_069665.1 coordinate 18,025,618, forward strand.
ATGGCTGAATTTTATTGTCACTGTTGCTGTTGTTATAGATATCGTCGCAGATTATAGGCTGTTCCCAGTAAAGCTGCTTTTTGTAATTGGCTGATAGTGATTTCTGTGGCCCCTATGGTGTTGAGGTGCTCTTCAAGGTCTTTTGGAACGGCACCCAGGGTGCCAATTACCACTGGGATTATTTGGGTCTTTTTCTGCCACAGCCTTTCTATTTCAATTTGTAGATCTTGGTATTTGGTGATTTTTTTTCTATTTCTTTTTCTTCTATTCTGCTATCCCCTGGTATTGCTATGTCGATTATTTTGACTTGTTTTTCTTTCTTCTCGACTACAGTGATATCTGGTGTATTGTGTGGCAGATGTTTGTCTGTAGTCGGAAGTCCCATAATATTTTTACATCTTCATTTTCTTAGACTTTTTCAATTTGATGGTCCCACCAATTTTTGGCTACAGGTAGCTTGTATTTTTTGCAGATGTTCCAGTGTATCATCCCTGCTACCTTGTCATGCCTTTGTTTGTAGTCAGTCTGTGTGATCTTTTTACAACAGCTGATTAGGTGGTCCACTGTTTAGGTGGTATTATTATTATTATTATTATTATTATTATTATTAATTCGATTTCTATACTGCCCTTCCAAAAATGGCTCAGAGCGGTTTGCAGAGAAATAATAAATAAATAAGATGGATCCCTGTCTCCAAAGGGCTCACAATCTAAAAAGAAACACAAGGTAGACACCAGCAACAGTCACTGGAAGTACTGTGCTGGGGGTGGATAGGGCCAGTTACTCTCCCCCTGATAAATAAAGAGAATTGCCACGGTAAAAGGTGCCTCTTTGCCCAGTTAGCAGGGGATGGGAGCTATGGTGAACAACACCTGGGAGTCCCTGCTTCAAGAAACGCTGCTCTGAACCACCTTGAAGGATGAAGTCAGAACTACAAGATAGATAATAAAGCAGCTTTTCCAGGGTCTTGGATAATATCCCTGAATTTTTTCATAGATCTTTCTCCATCATGCCACATTTTTACCTTTGCTCTGAGACCAGTTGTCTAGCATTCCATCCTTCCATTTTTACCACTTGCTTTCATGTATGATCAGTTATTTCTGATGTTATTTTCCCCCCAGCTGCCGCTTTTAGCCCAGCTTTGTTCTTCACACCGCAACATACATCAATTAGTCCAATAAGACTCTTGCCATGTCTTGGAGGGTGTCTGGAAAGGCTGTTAACTCCGCTCTGGCTCTGCTGGGCTCCCAACATCTAATATTTACCATCACAACCCCCCTTTTATCCTTTGCTTTGAATTCTCCACTTGTCCTTCGGTCGAGAAAGACTTGAAATTTATATTTCACTTAGTACAAATGTAGCGAGTGATGCAAAGAGCTACTGTAAATTCACCAGGAGAAAGCGACGGGAAAGCTCCTATATTAAGCAGCTTTGAAACAAGCTTGTTCCACTTACTGGTGCCCAAGGGAGGGAAGCACTTGATCTTTATAGAAAAACACCATTGTAACTGGTGTTGAAATTGCCTCAATTCCTGGGGAGGGGAATGCAGATCTTCATAAAGTTAAGACTTTTGTGCTCATCCAAATTATGTAAACAACCATAATTTCATATGCCACATGTCGGGGCAATGTTCCTTGTAACAGGGATTCCCAGATGTTGACTACAATTCCCATCATCCCCATCTACAATAACCTTTGACTGGGGATTATGGGAGTTGTAGTCAACATCTGGGAATCCTTGTTACAGGGAACACTGGTCAGGGATTCCCAACAAGTGATACGAGTACCCTTAAGGGTACTTGGTCTCCCAGTGGGTAGTTGGAGCCCCACTGCCTCTGTATGATGCAACTGTGCTGTTGGTTCCCGATCTGAGGATTGCCAACTTGAAGCCGACACACCATCCTCCTCTGCTCCTGATTGGTTGGCTACATGCTGAAGCTCAGCATTCCCCTCCTCTCAGCCTGACTGACGGGCTACATAAAATTAGCACTGAATACTTCCATTGAAATTAATGGGACAATTAAACTTGTCCCATTAATTTCAATGACTGCCTACTGTATGAGTAACTTAGTGTAGATGTGTGACAGTGGTGGGAGTAGTCTGTCTCATAACTAACATTCAAGAGTATGTGTGTGTGTATTGAGAGAGGCGGGGGATCTCTATAGTAGGGGTAGGGAACCTTGGCTATCCTTTGCTGAACTACAACTCCAATCATCTCCAGTAAATTGTGGCTGAGGATGCTGGGAGTTGTAGTTCAACAACAGCTTGAGAGCCAAGGTTGCCTACCTTGCTGTATGGGGTACAGTGGCAGATTAACAGAGAGGCAGAGTAGGCGTTTGCCTACGGCAGCAAAATTTGAGGAGCGGCGAATTTTGTGCTCCTCAAATTTTGCTGCCCTTCTCTGGGGACGGGGGTGGCAGCTGCAGCGAGGGGGAGGCAAAAGCTCCCCCTTCACCTTCTTTAAAAAAACACCACTGTGCAGCAGGATGGGGTATGATGGCGGCAGGGCAGCAGGGGGTACGTTCCCCTTCTTACCCTCTAAAAAACGCCACTGCTGGTGGGATGGGGTGCAGTGGCGAGGGTGGGCAGGCGAGGACGGGAGAGTTCCCCCCTTTTACCTTTTTTAATGCCGCTGTGTGGCGGATGAGGGCAGCGAGTTCCTTTGGCCCCAAATGGACTGTAAAGAGGCCTGTGCACTCACTTGGGAGGAGGGGAGCTGGGAGGAGCTTGCCGTCCTTGCTGCCCCATCCCACCACGCAGCCGTGTTTTAAAAGGTAAAAGGGGGAACTCTCCCCGCGCTGCCACCGCACCCCATCCCACTGCCAGCAGCGGCGGTTTTTAGAGGGCAAAAGGGGGAGCCTTCCCCTTGACCCCCCTCCCCATAGCAACTGTGGCCACCCCACCACCGTGCCCCATCCCGCTGCGCTGCAGCGTTTTTTTAAGGAGGTGAAAGGGCAGCAAAAGCCTTTTTGCCTATCAGCAGTGAAAAGTTTAACCCACCCACCCCGATGGGGTCCTTCTGCTGAAGGTTTGTGACCAAAGGGGCCCATTTCTCAGAACGATGAAAACAAAGTGTGAATTTTGTAACATCCCTGCAGCATGGAAGGAATTGCCAGTCCACATGGTGACATTCTCTGCAGCTGAAAAGGATGCCACGCAGAGTGGCCTCATGATCATGGTAGCCGTTTCAGGAGTGTGTGGTGACTTGTTGATTTTAGCAGCCTTAATTCTTCTCCTGTTCACTGCTTATAAGTCACAACCTTTATACTTTTTCCTGTTTGGCCTGATGAGCTGCTTTTGAGTCTGTTTCCATCTTTGAACCCCATGGGTGCTGAGTGCTTTTCTCGAACATTGATCCAGACTGCAGGTTTTATTAAGGGCACATGTTCATGCAGACATTATTGGAGTGGTTTGGGGGAAATGGCTTGGGGATTCACATAGCACACAGCTGCACCAGAACAACTTGCTGTACATCAAGGGACTTCCTGTGCTTTGGAACAGCCTCCAAATGACAGTATTTGAAGCAGCCACCATATTGCAGCAGCCCCACACGGTGGACTGATTGAGACATTGCGGTGAACCGGGATTGAATCCTGGTTTGGTGCAATGTGCCCAAGCTTTCTCCTCCATGTGTGAGGGGAGTAAGAATTCAACTTAACTATCCCAGTTTCTTCTGGCTTAGAATAAACTGAGACATTTCATGATGTCTGATTTTGAGTGGGGGAATAATTGGTTATTCTAGCCAAAGTTTGCAAATAAGTCAGGATCTGAAGCTAGAGCTGGCGACTAGCTAGAATAGGCCAGGATACCCCAATTCAGATCCTGATCCTGATTTGTTCTAAGCAATGATCTGTTTCCCCTCATGCAGAGTCAAGCGGGGAGCATGTTCACCCAAGACCAGGGGATGTCATGCAGAACCAGGATTCAATCCTGGCTCGCTGTGGTGACTGAACTGAGCCAGTGTATCTCTTGCTGCATTATAACCATTTTCTAGGGGTAGGGTATTGATTGATACACCTGCTTTAAAAAAAAATCTGCAATAGAAAACTAGCATATTGGAAATAAGGTTCTAGCTTAGCTTACTTTCTAGTTTTAAATGTCCATGGAGTTTTTTCTTTCTTTCTTCATATGAGTAGGCATTCAAATATTTGATCCCTCTCCTGTAGTCAGAAGTGATACAGCCCAGCAACAGATAGATCACATGAGCTTCCTGATTTTGTGTGTGTGTGTGTAGCATATAGAAATTGATAGGAACCAGAGCAGAATTCAGCATTATTCCAATTATATGTAGAATTCTGTACCAATAAAATGCAAAAGCTGTGCCCAGAATAAATAGCACACTTAGCTGACATAATGTACTCTTTGCCTTCCAGCCTTCATAACAATTTCAGAAACTAAAGACTAGTGACGAGCTAAAAAGAGTCCATACTGGAGTGCTAGGTGGCTGAGAGGTCAAACTAGGACATGGCAATTCAACATTTACGAGCTGGGAAAAGGACTAAAACAGATTTCTGACTGCTTTGCACAAAAGCTGGCCTGAATGAACTATGGAGCAGAGATGGACCAAAAGAGCAGTACAGATCTTTTTCCTGAGATAATCCATCACAAATTAGATCCATAAGAACACCCCTCCTAGATCAGGCCCAAGGCCTATCCAGTCCAGCATCCTGTTTAACACAGTGGCCCACCAGATGCCTCTGAGCAGCCCACAGGCAAGAGCTGAGGATGTGCCCTCTCTCCTGCTGTTGCTACCCTGCAACTGGTATTTAGAGGCCTCTGAGACTGGGGTGGCCTATAGCCACCAGACCAGTAGCCACTGATAGACATCCATGAATTTGTCTAAGCACCTTTGAAAGCTGTCCAAGCTGGTGGCCATCACCAAATCCCGTGGCAGAGAATTCCATAGATTAATTATGAGCTATGTGAAACTGCCTCCCCAGTATGAAACTACCCATTCTTTAAGGGCTTCTGTAGAGGGCCTTCTGTACATCCCCCTCTTTCAGAAGCACAATGATGTACAAGAATTGAGGTCATTTTTGCACTGAGGAAAGGGGTTAGGTCTGAGTTAAGGTAACAAAAAACACATTCTTTTACTCTCTCCATGACTAATCTAGGGCATTCCTGTCAAATTTAATTTCCATTCCTCTGACAACATTGATACAATTTTATAGTAGTTTTTGTGTTTTTTAAAACTTTAAAAAAGTCATTGCACATTTGTCCACTGCAGGCCCGATAGTCAGGACAATAAAAGTATGAAAACACACTGAAAGCTGAAAGTATTGCTATGCCATTTTCCATCTCTAGGGGTGCAGAGATGGAAACTGTGCAACTTGTCCACAGTGGCAATGAGTATTCATCCTCCCCAGATGGTAGCGACCACCCCTGCTGGCTCATGTACTATTTAGGGCTGTGGTTTTCCATAGCCCATACATACTCCATGTTGCTTTGCAACCATAGCCCCAAAAGAAGCAATGGCATTCCTTAACCTCTACAGCAAGGAGCACTTCTTGTTTCACACCCTGGGTCCATCCTTGCATCATTCTGGGAGTAATGTACAGAAGCATCCTCAGAATTTGCAGTTAGGACTTTTTTGGCCCCTCACAAAGGACACTTTTGCCAAAGTCTTGAGAGCACAGCAGATCCTATAAATTGCCATGGGCTGAGCTGCTTGTTATGGATTTGTGTCATTTTGTTTGTTAGATTTAATAATAATGATAATAATAAACTTTATTTGTTAGACACCCCATAACAAATTGTTCTCTGGGCAGCTCAGAATGGAGAATTAAAACATACAATAAAAACACATAACACATTTAATCATAATAGACAAAAAAGTGAAAAGAAAATACAATACAAAGCAGTTTGAAACCCATTTAAAAATTAGTTAAAGATCAGATCAAATATGAAAGCCTGAATTTAAAAGGCCTGGGTGAACAAAAAGGTCTTTGCCTGGCGTCTAAAAGAACAAAGTGATGAAGCCAGGCGAACCTTATTCAGGAGGCTGTTCCATAAAAGATTTCTATGCCACCTTTCATTAAAACAATCTCAAAGGGATTTACAAAACATTTAAAACAATATAAAACAGTTACACAATAAAAATATTAAATTGGAATTTTAAATTACAAATCTAATTTATTAGAGATGTACATATCAGGCGGTATAAAAATGTCATAAATAAATAATTGTTTTAAAAGCTTACACAATGGAACCATAAAATTCAGAGCCACAGTAACAAAGACAACACTAATATAAGAGCCTGGGTTAAAAAAACAAAACAAGATTTCGCTTGCTTTCTAAAAACTGATGGAGACTGAGGAGCAAATGCCCACTAGAAGAGCATTCCAGAGTATTCTGGGGGCAATAACTGAGAAGGCCCTGTCCTGCCGAGCCTCCCTCATTGTTGGTATGTGGAGCAGAGCCCCCTCAGATGACCTTGTCAAGCAGGCAGAAACCTTTGGGAGCAGGCGGTCCTTCAGGTATCCAGAGCCCAAACCATTAAGGGCTTTAAAGGTCCTTAATGGTTTAAGGACCATTAAGGACTTTTAAGGACCATCCGATTTGACCAGCACCTCAAATTGGACCCAGAAACAAATTGGCAGCCAATGTAGCTCTTTCAAAATGGGTGTACTATGATCCCATCAGGCAGCTCCAGATAAAATCCTAGCTGCTGCATTTTGCATGAGCTGCAGTTTCTGAATATTCTCCAAGGACAGCCCCACGTAGAGCATGTTACAGTAATCCAGCCTTGACGTGACTAAGGCATGGGTAAGTGTGGCCAGATCTGCCTTCTCGAGAAAGCTGGCACACTAGCCAAAGCTGTGCAAAGGCACCCCTAGACACCGCCTCCACCTGAGCTTCCAAAAGCAAAGCTGGGTCCAGAAATACACCCAAGCTGCTCACCTATCATGAGCAATATGATGTTACCTGGAAGACCTTCACTGGAAGGGAGACCATGTTGCCTGATTGCTTTTGACCTGATTTCTTGCTCTTCATATACATTCATATCTTCTGCTACTTGTGTCATTGGAAAACTTTTCAATACAAAGTGTGAAACGCTATTAGAAATTGCAAGAACATGCTATGAGGTACCGCTGTTGATATCTGCTGTTTTCAGTCCTAGATTCCTCTGAGTTTAACAGGTTTTAAAACAAAACAAAACTGTGAATGTCCAGTGGTAGGGTGAGAAATTTTTAAAGTGGCAATAAGAGCAATCCAATATAGTAGCTGAAAAGAATCTATTTTTCATATGCAGTGCCATCTTACACATGTTTACTCAGAAGTCAGTCCCACTGTTCATTGAGGCTTACTTCCTATTTAGGATTGTAGCCTTTACTATAACTAGGGGTTGTCCTCCAAAACCTATTTCAGTGCTAAGACTCAGTCCTAGAACATATGCTGTGATAGTAGTGATAAAGCATGTGCAGAGTAACCACAATTGTTCTACTCACATCTGAGAAGTAATAGCTTCCAGGCTGGTAGATGCAACTTTGAAGCCAGCTTGAACCATTGAATCTTTCATTGTAGAAATCTAGTGTTGATGGGCAACTGTTTCCCTTTTTCAGGGCCAAACACAAATCATATGTCAAGTGAATCTTGGCACTTAGACTTCTGAAATGCCCAATTTGTTGCCTTCATTTTGAGAGCTGAATAAACATCAAATGGTTGGGTAATTTGCATCTTCAAATTTATCCAAATGCATCTCCAAGGCTTTGATACCTGTCAAAGAACAAAGTATGTGCAAAGGAAAGAGGCAGAGCAGCCAAAAGGCTAGTATATGAGCCCCCTTACTCTTGAGGAGACCACAACTGACCTCTGGCAGGCTGCTGAGTATTGAGTCCTCCTAGAGAAACAATTTGGGCTAAGATTGTGAGCCCTTTGCAGACAGGGAATCATCTGTTTCTTGATTTTATATTCATAAAATTCTTCACTGGTTACTGCAGAACCTAATTTCCAGCCTAGGTCAGCAATAGCAGCCAAAGCGTTCCAGCAAAAAAGCATCCAGAAGGTCTGTCAAAGCTTGCTGCCATGAAACCCGCCTTGAAATGTTACACTGAAAGTCCTTCTGCTGGCCATATCTCAATCCATGCTGTTATGAATAAGAAGCGGGTGGGGGGGATTGTGTGTGTGTGTGTGTGTGTGTGTGTGTGTGTGTTGCGTTCAAAGCTAGATAGAGACACATACCGGTTGAACAACTACATTTTTTGTTCAGACTTAGACTAGAGATCTGATCATTCTCTGTTGTGAGCACAAGGTGTTCCTTAAACAACACTCTGGGTACTAAAATAAATATAATTGTTCTGCCTGTGCTGGTTGACGATTCACCTTAAAGATACTCTGAAAAGCACAGGAATGAAGCTTCTGAAACTAGCAACCATGCTTTTTCTTTGCAGGGAGATGGAAGGTGAACTTGAAATAATCTGGGAATCGACCACCAAAGAAAACAGGAGGATGAAAGAACTCTTGCATAAATCCCTGGAGAAGAAGAATACGCAGAGCCCTGTCAAAGCCTATGAGTCACTTTTAGCTGACATTTCTCCAAAAGACCTGCTTGGTGGGTACGGTTTTAGCTACTGTGATGTGGAGCTTTCCTCGCCTGCCAAAACCCAGAGTCAACAGGAACCTGTGTGTTAAAGACACAGATGCTTCTATCTCTTGCAGGGCAGAATAGGCCTGTCAGAAACACACACACACAAAGAGCAAAGGTGTTAAGTTAAAGCCTTCAGCAGCAAAATGTGGTCTGCTAAAGGAGGCTGTTGATTCTCTTGGTAATAATCAGGGGGACTAGAAATCTGCATGGCTGTGATTTGCTTTGAGCCTGGTCTGAGGATCTGAGCTTTCATTTCAAAAAGTGAGTTTCTAGTCCTCATGGTTGCAGAGAAAATATTGTAAACATGGTGGTTTTTTCTAAATATATAAAAATGGGAGTAGTCTGTGGTGGCTGCAGCATCCAATAGACAGGATAAGACTAATTTTCCTTCCAGTTTTTGGCCATCTACCTTTGTCAGTGTTTGTTGGTGACTGCTTCTGCCAGTGATGGTAATACTTAAGAGGAAGTGGGAGGAAGATCTAACTCCATCACTGTTGTGGTGATGCTGTGCTGCTTCTGCTGACCTCTTTAGTTAGTTTGGATTCCCTCTGTGTGCAGTGCTGGATGTATCACAGGCCTATAGTTCATAAAAGGAAGCAACCTAGTTTACCTATTGCCAGACACATTTACTGAAGTTATTCACACGAGCAGCCCTGCCTGGGCTTGCACAGCCCTACCCGGGTAGGACTGCTTGTGTGGAGTGCCAGGATCAGTCCTTATCCTGGCGCTCTTCACCAGGGTAGCCTCAGGTTTTAACCTGGGTTTATACTGGAGTAGAAGGGCATGGCCACTCCCTTTTGCCCTGGTCATATGAATGCCCAGGCTGCCTGCAGCCTGAGTGTTCATAGACCTGGGCGACTAGAGCACCCGACAGCAGGGAAATCCCATAATGCACTGTGCTCTTCACGCAGGGCATTGTGGGATTTCTGGTGGCTGGGCTGCATTTCCCTGGCCTATGTTGCTCGCTGCAGCGTGGTCATGTGGGCACGTGAGCAGTGTGGCCAAAAGAGGACGACTGGAGCATCTGGTGGGGAAGGTAGGAGCGATCCTGCCTTTGCCCAGCCCCACACAATTGGGACGTGTGAACTTACGTTCACGGAGCCAGCGTGCTGGACTAGGACCGGGGAGACCCGAGTTCGAATCCCCATTCAGTAATGATATTAGCTGGGTGACTCTGGGCCAGTCACTTCTCTCTTAGCCTAACCTACTTCACAGGGTTGTTGTGAGGAGAAACGTAAGTATGTAGTACACTGCTCTGGGCTCCTTGGAGGAATAGTGGGATATAAATGCAAAATAAGAATAATAGTAATAATAATAATACTGTGTCTCAACCTAGGCTTCTCAATTTGTGTGCCAACAGAGGAAAATTAAAAGCCCCTCTATTCTGGGATGAGGAAGAAAGTGCAATTAAAGTATGCAAATTAATACATATTTGGAAATGTGCATTGTTTGTTTCTAACAAGAAGCTTCAGTTTTCTGTCACAGAATTTGAGATTTTGAATGCAGAATACCAGATGTCCCCATTAACACACCATGGAAGAAAGCTCATGAAACTGTTAGCCTGTACCTAAGTGGAGTGCTTAGATAGATTTTTAAACTTTGAATTCATCTATATTATCAATAAGCCATCTAGTTATCTGAACCAAAGGAAAATGTGATGCAGCTACAGTTGCTGATGCAGAATTTTTTGCACTAATTAGTGAATTTATGACAGAACTCTGTGGAGTTGGGTGCCGTAAGAGGGGGGAAAGAAACTTAAACTTGCCCTAAACTTTTATCAAAGAGCTTAACGGAATTTCTAGCATTGTGAGGCTGTAAAGCAGCTGGAAACACAATGAGAGAAATGTACCCTCCAATGCCTTTTATATGTTCCACCTTGTATAAGTGGAACTCAGAAGTTCCACTTTGTACAATAGTACTTACTCCCAAGTAAGTGTACACAAGGTGCAGTCTTCAGCATGTTGGCTCAGAAACAGGTCCCACTGAGTGGAATGAGACTTTCTCCATTGTAAGGGATTGCAGCATTCGTTGGTGATTTTTCAAAAATATGTAATGAAATACAGAGAATGGTCAGGTGGTGAACTGGGCAATTACTCTGCAAAAGTCTTGAATTGTTGCTGTCTTGCCAGTTGATTAGTAAATCTACATGGCAGGAAATTCAGTCCCCAATAGCCACATTTCAAGCTGTATACTTTGAACTGAACTAAATATTATTCACAAATAATGATACCACGATGGGTTGTTTGTTTGTTTTTTAAAGGGGAGTAATTTGGGGCAGCAAACCGATGAGTGAAGAGGTGAGCGTTGAGTCTTGCAAATAAATGTTTGGAATGCATGGTGGGATAGGAGATGGGGGAGTGTTCTGGAGTGAAGAAATAGTGGGAGGATTCTCCCTGCCGCTGGTTCCTCCATTTCACATTGCCTCCTCCCAGCATAGCTTTTCTCTCTTGTTTTAAAGGGCCATTGGGGTTTAGTTACAAGTCTTTGGTGCAGCATTTAACCACATGCGTTTAATATGTGACCCACAATCCATGGACTATAAATGGAAGTTTGTCGCTTTGAGGACTTCCCCTGTGTACAGATACAAAGGTTTATGTAGCAGCATGCAAAACGATGACAAATCCTTGAGACATCTTCTAGATGCACACAGCCTATCAAAGAGGAGGAAAAGGAATAGTAGGGTAGATGACAGTCTGGAGTTACCAACTCCTGTTTTGATTCATTGGAAATACTATGAATTTATGTAGCTAGGCTCCAAACAAAAGGCAGAAAAAAAGTCAGACCAGGTGTTTTGCTTCATCAAATTGGAAACTAACACAAACACTCGTCTAGGTTTGAGAGGCTGCTCAGCAGTCTCACACTTCAGAAAACTAGATTAAGAAGCCCAGTGGTTTTGCTTATTTAGTATTTTGCTTTTTTGTTGAAGATGGCATTATATCCAACTATCATAAAACATTTGTTTCCTTCAGAGTTGCAAACTAGTAGATCATTAAATAACAGTGGAATAATCAGGGTATGAGCTCTGTGTATACATTTCAGGCGTTTCATACATAATTACATAGCACCTAAAAGAAGCAATCATATCCAGGAGAAGGGTCTTGGAACTGAAGAAGATTTCTACCATCTAGTTTGCTACTTTTGACGTTTTAGTTGGTCATAATAAATAAAAATGCTTTTAATGGACCAGCACAGCTCCCTGTAGTTTTGAAAAATACAGTGTTTGGTTTTCCTGAAACCCTAATATAAGTAACTGCTCCTGTGTCAGCGAACAAAGTGTTTTTCAGCATTTGATTTAACACTCAAGATGGTTTATGGTCTAAGGGACATGTCTGTGATCTAACACTGTAAAAGCTTTAACTTGTGAAAATTGGCTGTGGTTGGTTTCCCAGTGGTATTTGGTTTGTTTCTTTGGTCTTTTCTAAAGCCTTTTAGCTCAGTAATTCTTGTGAGCATCTCGGAATCTACTTCAGTCTTCAAACCAGCCATGGGACAGAGCAGAAACTCATGCTTAATTGTGCCTTATATGTACAAATGGCAAGTGTGATTAACAGCTGCCTTGTTTGCACAAATTCTAAACTGAAATATGCAAGCTCAACAGTTATGGCTTATTTTTAGACAATCAAACTTAATGCCAAAACGTGGTTTGGAATGGCCAAACAGAACCTTGTGCTCATGCATTCCTTGTCCTATTCCTTCTTCTCTTTTGTGCTCCGATCCAGTTAGCATTTCCCCCTTTTTAGCACAAACCATAATTTGCCATTACATCTGGACAGGCAAACTATGGGACAGTTTCCTAGTTTTGATGTAAATGGCAAGCTATGTTTTGTGCTAAAGTGAAAGTAACTAATTACTTCTGGATCTCCCTGCCCCCCTCAAGAGGCTTTGTTGCTTTTAATCTGTTTGATTTTTATGTTTTTTTTTTGTTCTTTTATGTTATACACAACTTTGAGATGTCAGCGTAAATTGTTTCAAAATAGCATAAATAATTCAATGAGGCTGTTCACATGAGCAGCCAATAATAATAATAACAATAAACTTTATTTGTTAGCTGCCCCATCACAAATTGCTCTCTGGGTGGCTTACAACCCAAAATTAAAACATGAGATAAAAACACATTAAATCATAACAGACCAAAAAGCGGGGTGGGGGCACTAAGGAAGCCAAGCCTGCTCTTGGCTGCGCACATGTGAGCCACTGGGAAGTGAGCAGCTCCCACCGGCGGCACAAGAGCAAGCCCACTTAGGGAGCCTGCTGCTTAGCCAGGGTTAAGGGTGCGAGGGTGCCCTTTAACTCAGGCTAAGTGCTTGTGTGTCAGCACGGCATGGCGCCAACACAAGAGCAGGCTTCCAGCCATCTCCACGATGCACTGTGCACTCGCCTTACGGCCCTGCCTTAGTCATTTTACTCCCTTGTTTAATATATCCGATCTTGCTGCAGAAGTTGTAAAAATCTGGGTATGATCCATAGTCCCATAGTAACATAATGTGTCTGTATGGTTCAGGATACATTTTGATGCTCAAATGTTCTGCTTCTTTAGCATGTGTGGGTGCTGTCTTTGTCTTTCTCTGAACCACTCTTGTTTTTTATAGGTCAGGATCAGGGCCAACGTTTGGATACATATTCATTTGTAATCAATATTTTCTTGACTTTCTTATATCCGGACCTTTTGCTTGTTTACCAAACATGTATTTTTTTTTCAACCATTGAGTAAGTTTGTAACAATAAAATAAAATTTTTTATTCTAAAGATAGAGAATTGTATTCTGTTCTTTTTAGACCACATTACTAATGAAAATGCTGAATATTAAGGCTATATAATATAGCACTGAGTGCCTGCTGTGTGTTCCATTGTGCTGAAATCAATACAATCTTATGAAGATCCCAGCAGCATGCAGTGCTCTATTCACTTAAACTACTGATTGGTTCAAGTGGCTAATTGGACTTTAAAGGGCAAAACTCAGAGTCACTAACACCACTTGAGATTAAAGATGAATCACGGTGAAGAGCAGCTGTTGGTGTCTTTGCTACCACTAGAGATTCCAAAAATAGTTAATCATACAAACAGAATTAATGATTAGAAAGGATATTTCTACTGAGAGACCTCCTGCAGCTTATGAAAGAAAGTTTTTCCCACAGTAGGTAGGTTTAAAAAGTCTGTGTTCCATTAAGGCTGCACCTACACCAAATTTAATCAGCACACTGTGAAAACTTTATCAACCTGTGAGAGTTCAGCAGTCTGATATTTTTTATTTTTACGTCTCCTTTTGGCTGTTAATAGTGGTTACGGAGTGGTTTGCAGTAACAACAAAAAGTGGGTGTGTGGACAGATGTAGTACACAACCTAACTCAACTCTCCCAAGTTCCTCAAAGTAAAAGACGGCTGACTCACGGCTTCTTTTCTTCTTTGTTGTTCAGCTGCCTTTTGGCTCAGACTTAAGATTGTGTCTTGTACCAGCTTTGTAGATGTGTGTGAAAAGCTCATCAGCTTGCAAATACTTGTCACAGAGCAGCTTGACCTGTGTTGTTTGGCAAGGTCCTTGCCTGGAAGATTGTTTAGTGGCTAACTAAACCCGGTTGTCAAAGACAATTGTCAGAGCCTCAATTTTGGAGATACTGGAGTGTGTTTGATGTTCAGACCTCCACCCCCCAGCTACTTTAGATGTTCTGGCTGCTTTGCTGGGCATAAAACAGCATCTTTACCTGGCTGTAGAGCAACATCAATGAGAGAACAGTTCATCCCTGCTAACAGAGCAAAGAGGCACCTTTTTAAAGTGGTGATTCTCTTAGCAGGGGGGGAGCAACTGGCCCTATCCATCCCCAGCACAGCATCCCCGCCAGTGGCTATTGCTGGTGTCTATCGTATATTTCTTTTTTAGATTGTGAGCCCTTTGGGGGTCAGGGAGCAATTTTATTTATATCTATGTAAACTGCTTTGGGAACTTTTGTTGAAAAGTGGTACATAAATATTTGTCATATTTATATTTGTAAACAAACAGTCCGTAAAAGGGCATTCCAGATCTCTGGGGCTACCATCAAAAGTTCCTGCTTCTTGGAGACACCAGCCTGGCATCCAAATTGTGGGGGCGGGGGGGGAGGAGGGGTACTTGAAGCAGGGCTTCACTTCATCAGCTAATCTGTTTTCAGGGAGGCTCATGTTTCTATTCTTCTGGATGGTAGTTTTCTCTTCTTTGTTAGCCAAGTGAAAGGAGGATTGGTCAGACTCCATCACAACTTGAAGGAAAGGGGTTATATCCCTCTGGGAAGCCCACAAGCAGGGCATGTAGGCAGTTGCCTGACTCACACAGAATTGTTGCTCTTCAACAGCTGGTATCCAGAAGTATACTGCCTCTGAACATGGAGAGTCTACATACCTGTCTTTATTACATTTACACCCTGTCCTTTCTCCAAGGAGCCTAGAGTGGCTTATATGGTGTACCCCTCTATATTTTTTTCTTGATCCATGTTGCATTCACAAATATGGGTAGTGAACCTGCATAGTAACTCACTCAGAAGAATTCTTCATCCTCTGCTACCACTACATCACACTGGCATTCATGTCTAGCAGCCAATGAACCTCTCCATCATGAATTTTCCCAGTTTCCTTTTAAAATCTCTTGAACTTGTGGCAATCCCCACGTTCCATAGCAGTGAATCCCATAGATTAATTATGCATTGTGCAATAGACCATACGTCTATCTGAGTTCTATTCACTCTGATTGGAATTGTCTCTCAGACAAGGATCCTTCCTGACTCAAGATCCTTTTAAATGGTTAAGGATTTAAGGGACCTCCTGCAGTGCTGTTCCACTGTCCTATGGCCTCTCCTCTAACGGATCACGTTCTAGGGCAGGGCTGCACAACAGCAGCCCTCCAGGTGTTTTTGGACTACAACTCCCATCATCCCTGACTATTGGCTATTGTGGTTGAGGAACATGGGAGCTGTAGTCCAAAAACACCTGGAGGGCTGAAGTTGTGCAGCCATGTTCTAGGAGAAAGGAGTGGCATACTCTTGATGTAAGATTATGGTCATTTTCTTTATTGAGCAGGGGGAGATCAACCAGCCCTGTTCAACCCCAGCACAGCACCCCTCCAGTGGCTGTTGCTAGTGTCTGTCTTACAGTATGTTTCTTTTTAGATTGTGAGCCCTTTGGGGACAGGGATCCATATTCATTCCATTCATTCATTCATTCATTCATTCATTCATTCATTATTTCTCTATGTAAACTGCTTTGGGAACTTTTGTTGAAAAGCAGAATATAAATATCAGTAGTAGTAGTACTAGCAATAGTGAGAACTGTCATGTTCTACTTAGAGATCCTTGAAGGTATGCAGACAAGCAAATAATTGGAGTCCTTATAAAATGCTGACAGTTGTTTAAAGAAGTTTTGGAGAGTTTTTCTTAAGACTATTCAGAAGCATTGGTCTTTGCTTGGTCAAAGGTTCTCCTCCCCCATCTATGAATTTGCACCAGCCATGCCAGTTCTGAACATGGAAGAAATGGCCTGTTTTGGACTATGTTACTCTCTACGGACCAAAGAGAAATGTACAGGTAAGTCTCCAACTCATAAGTTAGTTTGCATCCTTTACAGGCCAGTGTGAAGCCAAACTGGTGTGTGCAGAGATTCCAGATCAGCATAATCGGATCTGCTAATGCATTTGCACCACTTGGCTCTTTGTGAGATTGGTTAGCTGTTGGTAGCCATGATGTGTGGAGAGAAGGAGCTGTACAGTGCAGCTGTGGGTTTGCTGAGGGACTACAGAACTTTCATGAAACAGCATTGGGGCATCACAGAAGCCCTCTTCAGATGTTATGAGAGAGCGCCCCGTGAGCTCACAGTGGGCAAAAGCAGGGAGGAAATTCTGCTGCCCTGCTATCAATCACCCCCTCACGCCGATGATTCGCAGTTATGGTGCCATTTCGTCTGAAGGGGCAGCACCATAAGCATACTGCTCGGGAGAAGGCAATGGTAAACCACTCCTACCAAGAAACTGCATGGCTCTGTGGTCACCAGGAGTCAACACTGACTCGGCCGCACAATCTTTCCTTTTCTTTTACAAAACAGTTGCTTGTGTAAGCCTCTTTACTGAAGATTTCTAGATAGCCAAGATTGTTACTGCTTTTCCTACCATGGCATAAGGAGGCATCAGCAGCTCTGCTTACAGATCCACTTCATGTTTTACAGCTGAGTACTTTAGAGAACATGAATTTACTTTGTTGATGCTCACTCAGGGTCTTCAGAACTGGTCTTGTTCCAGTGCTCAGCTGAGAAATATCAGGGAATGAAAATAACTTCATGCAAAACCTTTTCCACTTAAATTCTAACACTCATGTTAAACAATGACAGCAAAAGAATAACACTAGCTATTATGGTGCACGGGTCTTTAAATTACAGTCTCCCCCTTAACATACTGAATAACATACCTGAATAATCCACTTTTTCCATAGAGGTGTTGCCTCACTAACTGTTTAGAATGCTGGCATCATTTGCAAAATTTTAGCTTTTTACCAATTAATCCTGTACAGATGTTAAATTGACAGGTATGTAATTTTCTGGATTCTTTAAAAAAAAGACTGGTGTTACGTTGGCCACCTTCCAGTCAATCAGTAAGGAGGCAGCCTCACAGGCAAGTTACATATTTCAGTTAATAGCTGAGCAATTTCACATTTGAGTGCTTAACGAACTCTCGGGTGAGTGCCATCTGGCCCCGGCAACTTGTTACTTTTTAATTTGCCCATTAGTTCTAAAGCGCCATGCTTTGTCACCTTTGTTTGACACGGATCTTCAGATGCCAAACAAGGAAAACACAACAAGTATTCTGGGCAGAGTGGGGTCAGGAGTCCTACCCAACATCTTCTCCAGCAAAGACCAGGGTAAAATCATGCAGTCTCTCTGCAATTTTTCTGTCTGCCTTTAGCATCAAGGCCAGTTTCAGGGATCAGCACAGTTGAGGAGCTGCCTAAGGCCCTCAGAAGGAACAACTGCTGAATCTTGAGACCACTATTATATCCATAGGGTTCAAAGCATTGTGTTGTGGTGGCAAAGCGACTCTCTTGGGACTCAATAGGAGGGGGGCCCATGGAGGGCAGTTTGGCATGCATTTTGAATTTGGACTATTAATAATTTTCATTCTTGAAGGTTTTGAACCTAGTTTTTCCTGACAAAGAGGGGTATAATATATGGTGCTTCCGTCATTCAGATTTGTTTTTCTTAAAGTTAATTTGCACTCCTCCCCTCAACTTAAGTTGGCCTTCTTGCCTGAAAGCCCACAAAACTGCATGTTCATGGAGGGTGCTCTGTAGGGTGGATCCTTGCGCTCACTTGAAACAGGAATGATTGCAAGGACTCGCCAGAATGTGGTGTTGGGGCTGACAGTTCTGCCACTCTTGGGTTGGAGGTTCTTGTTGGATCATAAGACATCTCATTAGCACTGATTGACACTATGTCTTACAGTGCTGGCTTAAGGAATTGCTCAAATCTGGTGGCAATATTTTTCTCCCAAAGACAGTTAAGTGTTGTATTGAATGCATACTTGGATTATTATTAATCTATGGAATTCTCTGCCATGGGATGTGGTGATGGCCACCATTCAGCTTGGATTACTTTAAAAGGGACTTGGACAAATTCATGGAGGACAGGTCTATCTATTGCTACTAGTCCTGAAGGCTATCTACCTCAGGATGCCTCTGAATACCAGTTGCAGGGGAGCAACAGCAGGAGCTTTTTCAGACACTGACTTAACCCCAACTTAACTTTGGGAGGGTGAATGTGTGTTCACATATCAGCCAGATTTACCCCGAAGTCCATGCAATATTTCAGAGAGCACTTCACACACAATCTGGGTTTTCCCCTCTGTATTGGAACCTAGCCCAATTTACGTCCGGGGTAAAACAATCTTCTTTTTGTATGAGAGTATTCGTTATACCCCAAACTCGCAGTACAGCCTGGCAGAAAACTCACGGTAAAGCCTGTTGCCTGAAAAGCCTCCAAGATAGATGGCATGCCTTCATCTCTTGCCTGTGGGCTTTCCAGAGGCATCTGGTGGGTCATTGTGGGGAACAGAATGTTGGACTAGATGGGCCTTGGGCCTGATCCAGCAGGGCTGCTGCTCTTCTTCTTCTTCTTCTTCTTCTTCTTCTTCTTCTTCTTCTTCTTCTTCTTCTTCTTCTTTCATCATCATTATTATCATTACTGAAAAATCTTTCACAGGCAAACTCAACTGCCCTTTCTTCCTTGTGTCAAATTTTAAGCATTATTTCGATGTCCCTGTGAGCTACATGAGACAGGGACAAGCTTAGGTTTGCCATTGAGTGAATGCTGGTAAGGGGATAGGGATGTGCACTGAACCGTGGAACTGCGGTCCAATGCCAGAGGTGGTGGCTCTTTAAGGGTGGGGGAGGGTACACTTACCCCTCCCGCTGCTTTCCCCCCGCCGGTGCTCCGTTATTTACCAAAATCCATGGGGCGGCAGCATACCTCCCTGCCGCCCCTTCCCTCATTGTTGGCCGGAAAGGCGGAAGTATCATCTGTGCATGCAACTGCTGTACAAGTTGCACATGCACATCACGTGTGTGATGTGCAACGTATGTGGCACGCACAGACGCCTTTCCAGCCAACAACAGGGGAAGGGGTGGCAGGGAGGTATTACAATTGCCATTAGCAGTGGGTACTGGTTGTGGCTCCTTTTTGTTTTGAGACGAGGTCCTCAACAGCATGCATGCAGCCATGGGCTGGAATTCGGACCGTGCCTGCAGCCAGACATTTTTATGTTGCGAGAGTTAGGGAAACAGTGCAGAATAGCTAGAATATAAATGGTCACACAGAAGCGGTAGCCTAATCTATTCTGAAGTAGCTGCATATATTTGTTATTATGGTACGACTTGGTGAGCAGCTGGGTAGAATTCTGCCTGCTTGTTTTTCCTCCACAGGTGAAAAACCTGCTGACTTAATTCCTAAATGAAAGCTGACATTTCAGGAATGTTGGAGGGGGCCGGAATATCCCTGCAGGGCCCAGACCCACCACCTCCTTCTGTGGCTATAGCCCTGATTAGTACAGGCAAAATTAATGCCCACCAATTTTTTCTTTGAGAATTACCCAGAAAAACGGGGGCTGAAGAACAGGTGGCTGGCAGGTTTGACATTTGGAAGATGCCCTAGAGCTTTTGTGAACCTTTTTTGATCTTGAGTTGTCTGTTTTAAATAAGAACAAGCTCCATCTCCCACTGCAATCCAGGGGTGGGGGGAAACCACCCCTCTAAGCTTTGCACTCATTGGCCTGTGAAGGGGGAAAAAAAAGCAAATTACAGGCTCTTTTGTTTTCATTTGAAGCCCTAATGACAAATGAGGAAAAAATGGTAGCAATTAGTATGGTTGGAGTCTGGGCTGCATGAGAACACAGGGTTTCCTTTGCTCTAATGCATAATTAAAAGCTCTCATTGGATTAAAAGGCAGAGACGTGACTAGAATTTACATACTTGGGGCAAGAGTATGCAATTAGCAATTCCATTCCAAACCTGATTCTGAACTTCAGAATAAACAGGCTGCCAACTCTACCTCACGAATAGATTCTCTATCCTCTGATGTTCATCGCTTATTGGTGCCATTATAATTTTCTTCTCAATCTGCCTGCTGTTCTTCACTCTGTGCTGGAGTGAAGGGAAAATATTACCATTCAATGATTCGCTGTCCATGTTGCCTTATAAGGCAGGGCAAGAGCTTAATTCAAACTGCATTGACTGAGGCAGGTGGAGGGAGTGGGACCATGCCCACTGTCTCTGTCCCAGTCCTCCATATATTCAACAGAAGGTGTAGTATTCCCTGCTAAGCAAAGAGGGGCCTTTAAAAAGTGGTGATTCTCTTATATTTAGCAGGGGGAGAGCAACTGGCCCTATCCATCCACAGCACAGCATCCCTCCACTGGCTGTTGCTGGTGTCTGTTAGGGATTTGTACGGAACCGTTCGGGGGCTCCATTCTGGGAGCACCAAACCGGTTCTGCGGACTGGTGTTGGAGCTGGTTTGGAGGGCAGGGGGAGGAGCAGAGGAGGCACTCCTCCCTGCCAGCCTCCACCATGCCTCTTTCCTCCCACTGGCGCTCTCATAAAAAGCGGGCATGAAGGGCAGCATGCCTCCTTGCAGCCCCGCTCAGTGGTGCCCTGGAAATAGTTGATGCGTGCGGCGCCTGCTTTTTACGAGAGCGGCTGGGGGCGGAGAGGGCTGGGCAGGGGCTGGCAGGTAGGCAGCGCCTCCCCTGCCCCTTAAAGGAACCACCCCCACCCTCCTGAGTGTGCACGGAACTGGTTCCATACGCATCCCTAGTGTCTATCTTATGTCTCTCTTAGATTGTGAGCCCACCTGTATATATACTTTTGCTGTATACCCCTGCTAACTGAGCAAAGAGGCACCTTTTAAAAAGTGGTGATTATCTTTATTTAGCAGGGGGAGAGCAACTGGCCCTATCCAACCCCAGCACAGCATCCCTCCACTGGCTGTTGCTGATATCTACCTTTATGTTTCTTTTTAGATTGTGAGCCCCTTGGGGACAGGGTGCCATCTTATTTATTTATATCTCTGTAAACCGCTTTGAGAACCTTGGTTGAAGAGTGGTATATTAGTAGTAGTAGTAGTAGTAGTAGTAGTAGTAGTAGTAGTATGATTATACCAAACATAAGAACAGCCCTGCTGGATCAGGCCCAAAGCCCACCTAGTCCAGCATTCTGCTTCACAAAGTGGCGCACCAGATGCCTCTGGGAAACTCACAGGCAAGAGCTGAGGGTACACCTTCTGTCTGCTGCTGCTCCCCCACACCTGATATCTAGAGGAATCTTGCAACTTTGGAGAAGCCACTGCCAGTCTGTGAAGACAATACTGGGCTTGATAGACCAATGGTCTGACTCAGTATATGGCAGCATCCTATGTTGTCTCTTAAACTGGAGTTGGCCTATAGCCCTCAGACTAGTAGCTATTGATAGACCAGGAATTTATTTAAAGCCATCCAGGCTGTTGGCTGTTACCGCATCTTGTGGCAGAGAATTCCATAGATTGATTTCTGTGTGGTGTGAAAAAGTACTTACCGGTACTTTTGTTGGTCCTAAATTTATTGGCAATCAGTTTTATGGGAACTGGTTTCATGGGAATTGGCAATTTCATGGGAATCTACAGTGCATGACACGCTAGTCACAGAAGTGTGAGCTGGGAGGAGGAGCAAGACTGGTGGCCACTGCCGCCCCTCCATTTCCCAGCAACAGCAGCAGCAGCTGCACATGTGTGTGCCCCTCACCATGGTCTTCTCCTTCTAGCCAGGTCAGTGTCCTATCCAGGGTGGGAGGTGAGAGGCCAGCCCAGGGAAAGTGGCTCCTTCTTTGGCCTCCCTGCATCATCCATCCCCAATGCTATTGGCTCTTCTCCTGAAGCCTCGAAAAACCACCCTTCTCTACTTCCCCTCTGGCTAGCTCTCTGAGGCAGCGGGTGGGTGCGGAGTGGGGCAAAAGTGTGCAGCGACTGAGGTTGAGGGGGTTGTGAGGGAAAACGGGGGGAAAGATACACGCTTTTAGTTAAAAAACTAAACTGATATATTAGAAAGTGTTAGGAAATCTGAGTTATCTATGTAAGTGCTGCCTGAAATGATCAGTTAAAAGATAATTCCCCAAGTGTTGGTGGTTGATGTCCAGAGGGGGGAGACTTCACAGTGCGTCAGTCAACTTTTATACTTTGCATAACATGCGAATTAATTACAGCATATTTTGCATACTATGCAAATTAGGCTACCTGGATTTGGAAAGATTGAATATGGCAACATAAGCATCCCATTCTCAGAGAAAAATGTTCAAAGTTATCAAAGCTCCTCAAATAATCTCCTGCTCTATGAACAGGCCTGGTATCCATCTTAGGTGAAGGTTTGGCTGTCCCTGATACAGATTTAAGCTGAGCCTAATGTTCACGCTGCACCTTGTTATCCATGGATTCATGTATCTGCAGTCGGGAAAAAGACACCCGATCCTGGCATATTCGAAAAGGGTGGGGCATGCCTACCTCGTGTATCCACAGGTCGGAGGTGGCCAGAAATTACTGCGGAGGTCATTTCTGGCCACCATGTTTTTCAACGGAGCCACAAAATTGCTCCTGCCTTTGTTAAAAATAGATAAGGGGGGGTTGCTGATTTTCAGTCGATCTGGGTGCACAACACGACTTGAGGAGCAGCAGAGCATGGTAAGAAGCTCCTCCCTGCAAAAACTGGCCTATTTTCAGCCAACCAGGAACCTAACCCCCACAACCCCATCGCCCCCAATGACTTGATATTCGCAGTTTCCATATCTGCGGCTGCAGCCAAGAAAGGAACCTCCATGAAGATCAAGGTTCTCCTGTAGTGAATGCTTCATGTTCCCACCTGCCTGTATGTATCCCTTCATTGCCCTCATATGACAGGAATTTCCACACCCTGCCCTATATTTCTGGCCTGCATTCCCATTCTATATATATTCCGCTCTCTGACCTTTGCTCCTCCAACTCTACCACCTTCAGCTCCATAAAAAAACACCCATTCTCCCAAAACAACTAAGAGTTGCAAGAGACCATTAAAATTGTTCTGTTCTTCTTGATTAAACATTCAAATATAGCAATTAACCATGCAAAAGATGCCCCAAATAGTTCCTCTACCTTCACATCACCCAACCTTACATGTGCAGGAGCAAATCAGGTGTCACACACCAGAAGTGCCTGGAAGCGGGCAATGGTTTAATAAACCAATGTAGATTACTTAAGCAGGAAGTGAGCCCTTTTCTTCCACTCTGAGTACATTAATGAAATTGTCTGTAATAAATGTTGTAAGGAAATTTGCAAATGCTGTGTTTATTTCTGAATTTTCACCATTATTCTCATTCAGGCACATGCTACGCACTACCTGGAGAAAATCAGCTAGCATCCTGACCTCAAAAGGTTGGTAATTGATGTTTTTATGCTGATGCATTATGACCACCATCAAATGTGGACTTTAACTTGAGAGAGAGCAAGATATCAGTTTGATTCAGTGGTTGTAGAATAGAATCGGCCCTGCCTAGTAGATAAGTTGTATATTTGTTTTTCAGGAAAGGAATAACAGCCTCAAGAACAGATTATTGCTACAGCATATATGTTGCCATGGTCTGTTCAAGGACCATTTCTTCCCTTCTGAGTAATGTTGTAATTGCCTGCAATAGAGTTATAAAGAAATATTGCATGGGTTTAGCTTAGAATTTTGACCATCATTCTCATTTGCTCAATTGTGGTGTAGTGGCTAGAGTGCTGGACTAGGACCGGGGAGACCTGAGTTCAAATCCCCATTCAGCCATGAGACTTGCTGGGTGACTCTGGGCCAGTCACTTCTCTCTCAGCCTAACCTACTTCACAGGGTTGTTGTGGAGAAACCTAAGTATGTAGTACAGCGCTCTGGGCTCCTTGGAGGAAGAGCGGGATATAAAATATAGTAGTAGTAGTAGTAGTAGTAGTAATAATAATAACAAGAAGAAGAAGAAGAAGTGAATACATCAGGAGAGTTAGAAAAATCCTCAAGTCCAAACTCAATGGCGGGGACACCATACAAGCCATAAACTCCTGGGCTATACCTGTTATCAGATACACTGCAGGAATAATAGACTGGACCCAGGCAGAGCTAGAGACGCTAGATCATAAGACCAGGAAAATAATGACCAGCAATCATGCTCTGCATCCCCGTAGTGATGTCGATAGGCTATACCTCCCTCACAGCTCAGGTGGAAGAGGAATGCTGCAAGTCCATCAAACAGTAGAGGAGGAGAAAAGAGGTCTTGAAGAATATATAAAGGACAGTGAAGAAGATGCACTTAAAATGGTCAATAATGAGAAACTATTCAACACCAATGAAAGAAAGCAGGCCTACAAGAAAGAACAAGTCAAGAACCAAGCAGAAAAATTGAGAAATAAGCCCCTGCATGGTCAATATTTGCACAATATAAGTGGAAAATCAGACATCACCAAGACCTGGCAATGGCTTAAGAATGGCAACTTGAAGAAAGAAACAGAGGGTTTAATACTGGCTGCACAAGAACAGGCACAAAAGAACAAATGCAATAAGAGCCAAAGTTGAAAAATCCACAACAAACAGCAAGTGCCGCCTTTGTAAAGAAGCAGATGAAACAGTGGACCACCTAATCAGCTGTTGTAAAAAGATCGCACAGACTGACTACAAACAAAGGCATGACAAGGTAGCAGGGATGATACACTGGAACATCTGCAAAAAATACAAGCTACCTGTAGCCAAAAATTGGTGGGACCATCAAATTGAAAAAGTTGAAGAAAATGAAGATGTAAAAATATTATGGGACTTCCGACTACAAACAGACAAACACCTGCCACACAATACACCAGATATAACTGTAGTCGAGAAGAAAGAAAAACAAGTGAAAATAATTGACATAGCAATACCAGGGGATAGCAGAATAGAAGAAAAAGAAATAGAAAAAATCACAAAATACGAAGATCTACAAATTGAAATTGAAAGGCTGTGTCAGAAAAAGACCAAAGTGGTAATTGGTGCCCTGGGTGCAGTTCCAAAAGACCTTGAAGAGCACCTCAACACCATAGGGGCCACAGAAATCACCATCACCCAATTACAAAAAGCCGCTTTACTGGGAACAGCCTACATTTTGCGACAATATCTATAACAACAGCAACAACATTGATAATAAAATTCAGCCATCCCAGGTCCTTGGGAAGAACTCGATGTCTGGATAAAACAAACCAGTCAATAACACCTGTCTGACTCTGTAAATAAATACATAAATAAACAATAACTCAGTTGTGATTCCTAGAAAGAGGTCAATAAGCACATTAAGACCGATGAGTTATGTGTAAGAAGCATACCAGGATTCTAACATATCCTAAATAGCACTTTTGGAAGGCCCAAATTCTGCAGATGTTATGCAAAACAACCCCATGTGCATGCATATGGCCATCCTGTGCAATTTTCTTATGGGAAAATTTGTGTAGGCTTTTGTACAACTTTATCAAAATTTATCTCAGCAGCTGTGAGGACTGGAAACTGACCACAGCAAGACTAATTCATATTTATATAGCACTTTAGAGTGTTTACAGAATGCTATAACTATGTCAAGAAGGTAGATCAGTATTAATGTTTAGTGATGTAAATCAAGGCAATTTAGATAATTGATTTAAATCTCCAAGAAAAAATATAGGTTTAAATAATGTAAGGTAATTGAGATATACTGGCTGACATGACTGGCAACATTATCCTGTCAGGGTTACCTTTCAAGCTGTGCAGCAGCCCTGGTAGGTCGCTAACACTGACATAGGACTGTCCATCATGTTGGCTGCTAATTTTAGGTTCTTGGGTCTTGCCTGGTCTTTGACCATAATAAAGATTATGTATATATAAGTTAGTGGGTTCCTGCTAACATGTTTGTTTTGGCAGACATTTTACCTGTGGATTGAGTGATTTTTGTGCTTGCTCTTCTATGCCTGCCACTGGTTTTTATTTATTTATTTATTTATTTCATGATTTTCTGACCTTTTGTCTGTTTTTGTGGTGGTGGTATTTCATTGGGTTGTGTGTTTATCAGATATTTGTAAGCTGCGTTGGGCGTTGTTTAAATAACAGATAGGCAGACTATACATGTTTATAAAGGAGAACAAGCAGAGTAGGTTAAAGATTTGTTGGAAAATCATCCTTACCGAGTTTTACACATGCACATTAAGCCACCGAACAGCACAGCGGTGAAATGACTTGACTAACAAGCCAGAGGTTGCCGGTTTGAATCCCTGCTGGTATGTTTCCCAGACCATGGGAAACGACTAGCGATATAGGAAGATGCTGAAAGGCATCATCTCCTACTGCATGGGAGGAGGCAATGGTCAACCCCTCCTGTATTCTACCAAAGAAAACCACAGTGCTCTGTGGGCACCAGCAGTCAACACCGACTAGACAGCACACTTTATCTTTACATTAACCCTGATCTGCAGCATGGCTTGCTGTTCTACTTCAGAAGCAGAAATATCCCCCCACCCACCGCCAATCATTCTAGAGAAATGATGTGGTGTAGAGGGAGAGTGGCATTTAACTATAATAATTAATGTTCATGAAGAATTCAGTATCATAAAACGAGTGTGATGGGGAGAGATTCACAAACAGAACTTACATTTGCTGCCGCCTATAGGTTTTAACAGTATGATAGACACACCATTTCCTCTGATATGCATTTATTCAATGAGTCAAACCATTGGTCCCTCTAGAGCTCCGTATTGTCCACACCAGGACTGTACAACTTCAGCCCTCCAGCTGTTAGCTACACTTCCCATCATCTCCAGCCACAGGGGCCAATGTTGTGCAGGCCTGGTAAACACTGGCTGGCAGCAACTCTCCACGGTTTTGGTAAACACTGGCTGGCAGCAGCTCTCCAGGATTTAGGACAAGAGTCTTTCCTTGCCTTACCTGTAGATGCTGGGAATTGAAACTGGGACCTTCTGCATGTCAAGCAGGTGCACTGTCACTGAGTGACAGCCCCTTCAAAAACCTATTTGCCCAAAGTGGGATTGTGCATCAAGGACAAGAATGCCCCTTATCACGTCACCTTCAGCTGTCTTGAGAAAAAATGCCTATGATCTATCTTCAGCGTAAAGGTGAATTAAGGACTCTCAAAAACAACGAACAGTAAATGCATGCAGAGAACAAATCTGAAAGCTGCTTTCCTCATGCAGAGCACAGCGCAGAAGGAGGATTCTCAAACGAAGTTGATCTGCAGGGAGGGACTGAACAAGTGAAACATTGATTAAGATGTCAGACTTACACCGTGCCTGCAGCTTAGCAACTGTGTGTCCTGGGAGGAGCAGGACTGATCTCAGCACACTGAGCCCCTGGTGAAAGGCACCTTGTGTGTTCTCAATTTCCAGACACCGTGCACAACGCTCTTCTTCTGACAGTTTATGGGGGAGAAAAGCTGGGAAGTGTATATGTATGCTAGTCTACAGGTATGTTTATACAGTATAATCTATGACTAGTCCTCCTGGATCAAGCCAAAGACCTCTCTGATCCTGTATCCTGCTTCCCACCATGGCCAACCAGATTTTTCCAGGAAGCTCACAAGTATTAATGTAGTGACGCTGGCCCCACTGCTGGCCTCCACAACCCCTGCTTACTGCTGCCGCTGCTGGCTACCCCCACCACTGGCCTTTGTGGCCCCTGCTCACTGCCCCGATGGGTGAATAGGGGGCAAGTGGGAACCACAGAGGCCAGGGGTGGGTGGGTGGGGGGGCTGTGTGCTGCGGTGGGTGAATGTGGCAGCTCCCCCCAGTGGCCTGTGTGCAGAGCACAATGTGCAATTGTAGATTCGCCCCCATTCACAAGCATGGCAAGAAGAGAGTAGCCTCTTCTCTGCGCTTCTCTTTTCAGCAACTGATATTCAGAGAGATACCAAGACTCTCTTATAGTGTGCCATATATGACCAGCCATATATGTTTCTATAAAGGCACTGCAGTACTGACTGTCTCATTTTTACTCCGTTTCTTAACAATCCCTAGCATGGATTTGGCTTTTTTGTATTGCCATCCAGTGTTCCCTCTAACAGGGGTTCCCAGATGTTGTTGACTACAACTCCCAGAATCCCCAGCTGCAATGGCTTTTGCTTGGGGATTAGGGGAGTTGTAGTCAACAATGTCTGGAAATCCCTGTTAGAGGGAATATTGCTGCCATCACGCAGAGGCAATGTTTTCATTGAGCTAACAATCTCCATCCCAAGATCTGTCCTCGTTAGTCACAATTAGTTCAGCCCCCGTTCCAGGATTTTTTGTTCCACCCATGTGCATCACTTTACATTTTCTTATTCACCATTTTGTTGCATATTTGGTTAGTTTGGAGAGAGCCTTTCAGGTGAACATAGGAAGCTGCCTTATACCAAGTCACACCATTGGTCCACCTAGCTCAGTATTGTCTAAACTGATTAGCAGTGGCTTTTCCAATGTTTCAGGCCGGAGTCTCTCCCCACCCTACCTGGAGATGCTGCCAGGGATTGAACCTGGGACCTTCTGCATGCAAAGCAGATGCTCTACCACTGAGCTACAGCCCCACCCCTCACTTGTATAATATAATGAAGGATGATGTATAATATGGCATCATCTGCAAACTTGGCCACTTCAGTGGAGGAGAGGAGAGCTGGTCTTGTGGTAGCAAGCAGGACTTGTCCCCATAGATAAGCAGGGTCAGCCCTGGTTGCATCTGAATGGGAGACTTGATGTGTGAGCACTGCAAGATCTTCCCCTCAGGGGATGGAGCCGCTCTGGGAAGAGCAGAAGGTTCCAAGTTCCCTCCCTGGCAGCATCTCCAAGATAGGGCTGAGAGAGATTCCTGCCTGCAACCTTGGAGAAGCCGCTGCCAGTCTGTGAAGACAATACTGAGCTAGATAGACCAATGGTCTGACTCAGTATATGGCAGTTTCCTATGTTCCTAATGCTCCCCACTGTAACATCAGATCATTTATTAACAAATTAAAGTAAATACCAGACCCAGCACAGACCCTTGGAGCCCCCAGTGCTTCCTTCCTTCCGTCAGATCACATTTGGCCTTTGGTCACCTCACTAAACAATCTTCTGCCTTTTTAGATCTGAAACCAGTATTTCCTCTTAACAGGGAATCCCAGATGTTGTTAACTACAACTCCCATAATTCCCAGCCGAAGGCCACTGCAGCTGGGGATATTGGGAGTTGTAGTCAACAACATCTGGGATTCCCTGTTAGAAGGAAGGCTGTCCTCCTTTAATCCCACCTATAATACAACATGAGCCTTGGTGGTTTTTTTAAAGTGTGTGTGTGTGTATCTATAGATAGATATAGATATTCTTTCTGCGGCAATCAGATGCAAAGGAGGACAGGTCACCTGAATCTTTCATTGCTGTATGGAAGAGCAATGGTTAGCTGGTGCATCTTGTCATGCAGGGATGAGGAAAAACGTGTCTGCAGACATTATCTCTTCTAAACAATTATTAAAGGTACAGGACCTTTAATCTGCCTTTGCATCTGGTCATCCTCTCTGGCTTTTGCTATTTCTCTTTACTCTCTCTCTCTTCTCTTAAAAAACTCACAGCCCTCAACAACAATAAAGGCCCAGAAAATGGCGGTGCCAAAAGTGTACCCATCATAGGTTGGGATGCAGACGACTTGTGTGATCTGGACCACCAAAACAAATGAGATAGGCATTGTGCCCAAATAAGAACAGAAGAACAGCCCTGCTGGATCAGGCCCGAGGAGGCCCATCTAGTCCAGCATCCTGTTTCACACAGTGGCCCACCAGATGCCACTGGAAGCCTATAGGCAGGAGTCAGAGGTGGCCTGTGAATGCACCACTGGGAGGGTGGGGCGTGGTGGGAGGCACCTTTAAGAGTAAATGCATTAGGTGCTTACCTCTGCATCCACCGCTCCTGGACGCTGTGCAGAGAAGCGGTGTGCTGCCCAGCAACCCCTGCAGTGGGGAATCGCCACCACCACTCACCTTGCTGACATGGAGCCGAACCCCCGCCAGCGGCCAGGTGAGTGGCAGCGGCAATTTCCCGCTGCTGGGCGGCACACCGCTTCTCTGTACAGCGTCCAGCTGCGGCAGCTGCGGAGGTAAGCACCTAATGCATTTACTCTTAAAGGTGCCTCCTGCTGCCATCCAAGCAATGCGTTCACGGGCCACCACTGCCCTCCCTCCTGCTGTGACTCCCCTGCAATTGGTACTCAGAGGCATCCTGCCTTTGAGGCTGGAGGTGGCCTATAGCCCTCTGACTAGTAGCCAATGATAGACCCCTCCTCCATGAAGTTATCCAAGCCCCTCTTAAAGCCATCCAGGTTGTTGGCTGTCACCACATCTTGTGGCAGAGAATTCCACAAGTTGATGATGCGTTGTGTGGAAAAGTACTTCCGTTTCTTGGTCCTAAATGTCCTGGCAATCAGTTTCATGGGATAACCCCTGGTTCTAGTGTTATGTGAGAGGGAGAAAATTCCTCTGTATCCACTTTCTCCACAGCATGCATGATTTTATAGACCTCTATCATGTCTCCCTGTAGTCAACTTTCTTCTAAACTAAGTAGCCTCAGGTGTTGTAGCCTTGCCCCATAGGTTGGGTCATCTCGGAGTGACCACATTACTCCTTTGCTGATGGAGCGTAACTGGCTGCCAATTGGTTTCCGGGCAAAATACAAAGTGCTAGTCATAACTTGTAAAGCCATAAACAGCTTAGGCTCCGGTTATTTAAGAGAGCATCTTCTTCACCATGAGCCACAGAGACGGGCCTTCTCTGTTACTGGCCCGAGATTGTGTAATGTGCTCCCTGTTGAGATAAGATCCTCCCCATCTCTGGCAATTTAAAAAAAAATCTGAAAACCTATCTTTTCATCCAAGCTTTCCCAGCTTTTTAAAATTGTCTGTTTTAATTTTATGGTTGATTTTAAATTGTTGAATTGTTTTAACTTTTTATATGTGTTTTAATTGTTTTATGTTAACCGCCCAGAGACGAAGGTTTGGGAGGTATAGAAATTAGGTAGATAGATAGGTAGGTAGGGAGAGGGGGGGGGAAGCTGCTCTAGGCCCCTGATCATCTTGATTGCCCTCTTCTGCACCTTTTCCATTGTCCTTTTAAAGATGTGGTGACCAGAATTGTACACAGGACTCCAGGTGTGGCTGCACCATCGTTTTGTATAAGGGCATTAGAATATTAGCAGTTTTATTTTCAATCCCCTTCCTAATGATCCCTAGCATGGAATTGGCCTTTTTCACAGCTGCTGCACATTGAGTCAACACTTTCAATGAGCTGTCCACCACGACCCCAAGATCCCTCTCCTGGTCAGTCACTGACAGCTCAGATCCCATCCACGTATACTTGAAGTTGGGGGTTTTCGTCCCAATGTGCATCACTTTACACTTGCCAACATTGCAGTGCATTTGCCGTTTTGTCGCCCAGTTTGGAGAGATTCTTTTGGCGCTCCTCACAATCTGTTTTGGATTTCACTAGCTGAAAGAGTTTGGTATCATCTGCAAATCTGGCCACCTCGCTGCTTACCCCTACTTCTAGATCATTTATGAATAAATTAAAAAGCACCAGTCCCAGTACAGATCCCTGGGGGAACCCACTTCTTACTTCCCTCCATTGTGAAAACTCTCCATTTATCCCTACCCTCTGTTTCCTGTCCTTCATTCAGTTAGCAGTCCACACATGTACTTGTCCCCTTATCCCATGACTGCTAAGTTTTCTCAAGAATGATGAGGAACTTTGATGAGGAACTTTGTTGAAAGCTTCTTGGAAGTCCAAGTATGCTATGTGAACTGGATCACCTTTATCCACACACTTGTTAACACTCTCAAAGAACTCCAAGAGGTTTGTGAGGCAAGATTTACCCTTGCAGAAGCCATGCTGATTCTCTTCCAGCAGGGCCTGTTCTTCTATGTGCTTTACAGTTTTATTGTTGAGGATGCTTTCCATCAATTTGCCTGGAATGGACGTTAAGCTAACCAGCCTGTAATTTCCTGGATCGTCCCTGGATCCCTTCTTGAAAATCGGTGTTACATTTGCTACTCTCCAGTCCTCAGTACAGAACCTGATTGTAGGGATAAGTTATATATTTTAGTAAGGAGGCTGGCAATTTCACATTTCACAAAATGTCAGAGTTTCACAAAATAACCATCCTGGAGACTGGAGAAGAAGACCTAAATGGGCAGCAAAGTGGTGAGAGTGAGATACAAGAGCAGCTAAGAGCAGGAGTTACAATTTTAAATTACTCCTGAATAGTAGTCATCATGACCTCTAAGCCCTGGGCAGCCGTTATGGGATGTTATTAACTGTTATTAACCCAGTGAGTAATCTAAAGTAGACTGTGTTTGTGCCATAAATACCAAGTAGACCAAACATTAACTATGCCATTCCTACTTCTAAGAGAACCCATGCCATGTAAGTTGCATATATTGCCCAGCAAATCTCAACCCTAATAGGGAGGAGTTTTTAAAATAGCTATGTAAATAAATGGTTTGAGTGCTAGCCCCAAAGAAGAGCTATATGCATCCTAAGCTATGCCCCTATCTTGCATTTTAAAACAGTGGCTGACATCCTAGCAAATGCTGCGCTTGCATCATGAGCACAGTTGTGCTAGTGCAAGAAGATTGCATAGCCATGCTAAATCACTCCGATTTCTGGAATTGCATGAAAAGTCCCCTTTTTTTAAAAAAAAAGGTGTGTCACAGGTTGTGCACCTGTTGCACAAGCAAAAACATGTTTGTGCTAGCACAACACACAAGTTCCAGACCCTGGAGCAGGGCTGCACAACTTCTGCCCTCCTTCAGATGTTACAACTCCCATCCTCCCTGACTACTGCCACTGTAGCTGGGGATTATGGGAGTTGAAAAACAGCTGGAGGGCTGGACTAGCATGTCGGAGCTAGTGCAAGATCCTTGCTAGTAATACTGTTGTTGTTGTTGTTGTTATTATTATTATTATTATTATTATTATTATTATTATTCATTTGATTTCTATACCGCCCTTCCAAAAATTGTAATAACAATTAATTAATTAAACATTCATTTAAAACTATTTAAAAGGTGTCCTAATCATGGCACATGTGTATTCCTCATGGCCCTACCCAATAGTTAAGTTGATCAGACAAAATCATACCCTTATCCTGCTGCCAGAATCCTGGCTTCTCATTGGCTTCCATATGCAATACAAATTATTTGTCCTTACCTTTTAAAGGTAGTAGCAGCAGTAGTTAAAGACTCTCCATGGTCTTGCTCCACGCTGTCTCTTGGCTCTTCTTTCTTGTTACACCCCTGCTTATGACCTTCAGTCCTGCTCCACCTCTATCACCCTTGGCCAGTCAAAGGTCTCCTGCTGCTGCCCTCATGATTCCACCCATTCTTCTTTGGCCCTTCTCCCCTACCATGTGGAACTCCTCCCCTGAACGTTAATCTAACAACCCCCCAAACCAGCAACTTTTTAATGCTGAATATGTTATAGCACTATTTTGCCATGATTTAAATTTGAAGCAAGGCATTAGAAATATGAACGGCACCCTGCTATCAGCATAGGGACTGCGATGTCACAACACAGTAAGTGTGGAAGCACACTTCAGAGATTTGACGTGACCCTGCTGCTGCTGCTGTTATTAATTTGATTTCTATACCACCCTTCCAAAAATGGCTCAGGGCGGTTTACACAGAGAAATAAGAAATAAATAAGATGGATGGATCTCTGTCCCCAAAGGGCTCACATTCTAAAAAGAAACACAAGATAAACACCAGCAACAGTCACTGGAGGTACTGTGCTGGGGGTGGATAGGGCCAGTTACTCTCCCCCTGATAAATAAAGAGACCCTGTTGCAGGGTCTAATCTGGAAAGCGCCCAGGACAAAGTAGCCTAGCAGGAGCACAGCAAGATTGGCTCTGGGAAGAAAAGTGAAGAGGGGCCCCTGCCTCCCCACACCCATGTCCTTGCTGCAGAAGAACAGCAAGGGATACTTTGAGGGCGGGAACACATTCTTGGCATGCCCTTTCTCTAGCTCCTACACAGCTATCATCACACGCTCACATTTTAAAATATTAAATATATACCTACTGCAATCACATCATATATTCATACATCTACAATGTTATATTTGCCTGTTCATACTGCCTGTATGTCTCTCCCCACCCAAGCTTTAAACACATATAACTGCATTCGTTGTTGCATTCCCCATTTTTATATTAAATTCTAAATTTCTATGTAACTCTGTAAGGCACTGATAGTACCATAATAATAAACATCCATTGCGGCAACACTGGTAAAGTTTCTGTGGTCTATTTTGGGCTTTTCCAGAGTACAGGTTAAAGTACTACCAAACCATTTGGAGCAGACAGCGGGATCGGGATGGTAAAAACAAAAACAAAACCCATCCGTTTATTCCAAGCATAGTATGTGTGACAAAATAATTGCTTCAGAATGATATTTTGTAAAAGTTTATCCTCCAGAGGGCTAGCCATGTTCGCCATTTATTGCAAACACATTCACACAACCAAGAGTCTTATAAATGCTCTTAATGCTAGCAGATGTCATGTGATACACACTTTCATGAAGTGGCTGGCATGTGTGGGTGTATGTACACACATACAAATAAATTGTAAAGTGTGGGGCCCAAAGACCATTGAATGCAAGTGGTACGTGTATAGTGTATAGTGTGTGTAATGGCAGCAGTACAATAACCATACCCCATGTTTCTTAAAAGCTATTGTCCGTACCCAGCTATAGCTGCAGCCTTGGCATACACCCTTCAATCTCTTCCCCATGGTGCTTGTTGTTGTTGTTGTTGTTGTTGGTGAACCAGAAAGGTCTTGATGTTTTACAAAATCGCAGCAACCTGCAATTTGCTGGCGTCTCAATTCATGCGCTCCATGCAATCAAACACTTGGTACTTGGACAAATGCTAATGTTAAAAAGGGAGACTTACCAGCAGACCCAATCAAAGCCATTTTTGTAGCTAAATTAATTGAGCTCTTAATGCTTCTTGGAAGCATTTGGGTTTAATAATTACCTTTTATAACCTCTGTACTTAAGTGGTTGCCGTTTTCCAGCCTCCTGCTTTTCAGACATGGGCATTCTTCTACTCCGCTACTAGAAAAACACACTGGGAAGAGTGAAGGAAGACAGCAGGCAAGGTGTCCTGCAGTTTGGATGAGACACACACTGGAAGAGTGAAGGAAGACAGCAGGCAAGGTGTCCTGCAGTTTGGATGAGACACACACAACACTAAACACAGTAAGTGCCATTCCCGCTGCCCTGCTCAGGAAGAAATCCATTTGAATAATGATGAGTCTTGCCATTTGACTTCAGTGATTTATGAACTGTATCTAGATCTCCCACTCTTGCATTCCAAATCAGTGTCTCCTAAATTAAGAGCAAAAGAATACTTTTGGGGGGAACTCAAACTGTGAAATTTGAATTTGAAATGACTGTGAAATTTGAATATGCAGCCAAAGGTGTAATGCAAAGGTGTAATGCAAAGGAGAGGAGAGCTGGTCTTGTAGCAAGCATGACTTGTCCCCATAGCTAAGCAGGGTCTGCCCTTGGTTGCATATGAATGGGAGACTTGATGTGTGAGCACTGCAAGATGTTCCCCTCAGGGGATGGAGCCGCTCTGGGAAGAGCAGAAGGTTTCAAGTTCCCTCCCTGGCTTCTCCAAGATAGGACAAGATTTTTTTTATTGAACCAACAAACTACCAAAGCATACAGTACGTTGCCAAAGCACAATTATATACAAAGTGGTTGTTTGTACATGATATATCTACAAAGATTACACACAAGGATTTGGAAACCCACAAGGTTATGAAGTATATGCAGGTAGTACTGTAACTCGGGGGTGGGGGATTACAAGGCACATCAGGTAATCGGAGGGGTTACGTCCAACGTCCATAGGGCTGAGAGAGATTCCTGCCTGCAACCTTGGAGAAGCCACTGCCAGTCTGTGAAGACAATACTGAGCTAAATAGACCAATGGTCTGACTCAGTATATGGCAGTTTCCTATGTTCCTATGTTCCTAAAGCTTCATGTTTTATTTGGAAATAAGCCACATGGAACTCAGTGGAACATACTTCTGGGTAAACATGCATAGGATCAGACTGCACATTATCATCAAACATTGCATCTTAATTGTAGGACCTTTTCTCCTCTGTACTATGATAACTATATCGCACAGCAGCTGCTGTGTCAGTGACTTTGTCACGCTTAAGAATGCGACTTAACTAACTTAACTGTAGCATAGTAGCGAAGAGACCAAACTCTTCATAAGTTCTTCTGGGTTCAGATCTCTGATGCCATATCTGAAGGTCTTTCTTGGCGTGTGCCCATCATCTTGTTGGTGGTGGTGGCCTGTTTATAGAATGTTACTCCCAGGAAGGTTTGTCTGGTGCCTACTATGATGTCTTGTTGGCATTGGGCAAAAACAGTTTTATTTTCTCAGCATTTTAAACTTTGGTTGAATGTTGATAGATTCAAAGTTGGAAGGGACATTGAAGATCTAGTACAGCTTAGTGCAGGAAACTGAAACAGTATCCCCAACTGATGATTGTCTAGCCTCTGTTTGAAAGCCTCCAGCGAAGGAAAGCCTACTACTGCACAAGGCAGACCGTTCCACTGTCAAGTAGTTGGGAAGTTCTTCTTAATGTCTAGCCTAAATCTGCTTCCTTGTAATTTCAACCCAGCTGGTTCTAGTCCTTTCTTCAGGAGCAAGTCCATTTCTTCCATGTGACAGCCATTCAGATATCTGAAGAAGATGGCTGAAATAAAAGCCTCCCCATCTCTGGCAACAGTTAAGAAGATAAATTTTCCCACCCAGGCTTTTAATGAGACTTACGGTTTTTAACACTGTTCATTTTTAAATTATGTATGTTTTAATGTTTTTTAAATTCTGTTTTCATTTGTATTGTTTTATTGTAAACCGCCCAAAGACAGAAGTTTTGTGTGGTGTATATAGATATGTATTTATTTAAATACATTTATTTGAATTTATTTAAATATTAAATAAATAAATAAATATCTCCCCTTAGCCTTCTCTTGGCTAAACATACCCATCTCCTTCGATTGTACCTCATAGGGCCTGATTCCCAAACCCCTCACCATCTGTTCTCCTCCTCTGAACCTAGGTCAGTTTGTCTGTGTCCTTAAACTGTGGGGCTCAGAACTGGACACGGTATTCTAAATGAGGGCTTACCAGTGCAAAATAAAGTAGAACGATGACTTCTTGCCCCCTAAGATTTTAGCAGCTGCATCAAACTTCTGGCTGATGTTCAGCTTGCTGTCCACTAAGACACCACTAAGCTTCCTTTCACATGTCCTGTCCTGCAGCCAAGCCAGGTATCTCCCATCCTGTACTTGTGCATTCGATCTTTCAAACCCGAACGCAGGACTTTACATTTGTCTCTGTTAAATTTCGCCTGGTTGGTTTTGACCCAGTATTCAAACCTGTCCAGATTGGAGTGAGACTTGATTCTGTTTTCTAAGCTAGCCTCCTCCCACCCGACCCAGCTTCAAATCTTATTCCTCCTTTTATTTGTTGTTTTGCTCCACCAGTTTCATTTCTTTTTTTACTATTGTGGTTTCCCCCATCTTTTTAATGTTGTAAGCTGTCTTTGGAAATACTCCTATATATTGAGGGGCAGAAAGTATCATCATCAAAAGGGGACACATTTTGCAGGGGGTGACTTTTAAAAAACAACAACAACCCATGCTAGCATAGACCAGTGTAATTGTACACTTATTTATTTATAATTTTACTTTGTTCTTCCTTGGCAAACCTCACCAGGGCAACTTACATGGGGCTGTTGTATGATCTCCCATTCGTGCACTGACCAGGCTGAAACTGGCTTAGCTTTAACTATGCAGCTGCACTATCATTTACACTTTAAAACGGAGGAAAATAGGTTTTTAAAATCATCTCTCTGTTGTATATAGACTATATCATATTTCACAATATAATTGTTGTCTTGTCTCTGGCTGAAGGATT
The DNA here is from genome assembly GCF_027244095.1 of Hemicordylus capensis. NCBI lineage: Eukaryota > Metazoa > Chordata > Lepidosauria > Squamata > Cordylidae > Hemicordylus > Hemicordylus capensis. The sequence goes on from NC_069665.1 coordinate 18,063,716, forward strand.
TGCTGATATCAACAGGTGTAGCAGCATCAAGTCAGCCAAATGGACAAAGAGAGCATAAGACACAGAAAACCAAGTTCCAACCAAGGAGCCGGTGAACTGTCTGTCGAGACGATGAAATCCAAATCTATGAATCTACAGAAAGAGGCAAGACTATAGCATATATTATCTTCAAAGATGGATTCTGTAATGTTTTAAACTCTGTAAACTGAACACTCCATAAATAGTTTGTATAGAAATGAAATTTTCTTACATTAGTATTTGTGAGTAATAATTCCTGTCCTAGCAATTGACTGGATAATATTTTCAAACGCATTTTTTACAACTCTTACTGGGGAAAAGAAGCAATTTCTGTGGCAATCTACCGGATGACCAGTATTGCACAAGACAGACATGCTGCTTGCTATTGACAGAACCGAACCGCTTTTAAAAAAAACGCTTGAGGATGATAAAACTATCTACTGCAGATCTATTTGTTTGTGTATGCTGTAGATGCCACACTGAATGACGCGTGAAAGGGAGATGTATGTCTGTTACATAGGAAGCTGCCTTATTGTATAGCAAATCAGAGCATCGGTCTACATTAGTCTACTATTCTGCATTGACTGGCAGCTCCAGGGTTTCAGACAGGGATCTTTCCCAGCCTAACCTGGAGATGCTAGAGATTGAACCTAGAAACTTTTGCATGCAAAGTGGATACTTTTTCACAGAGTTGGACCTTCCCCTGTTAATAGGAAGGGGGCGATGTTAGGAAGCCTCAGCTGAACCATGGCTCCCCTTCCCTTTCATTGCCCATTATCTGTCCCAGGATAGATGTGGGAGAAACGTGCCACATAAAAAACAGAAATCAGCCATTGTGCCCCGGTTCCAAATATGTTTCCTTAGAAATAAATCAAGCTAAGTTTAGTGGGACATGAGGCCAAACCAGACATGATGTGGTGTGGTGGATCCATTATTAGGCTCTCCCCTAATTGTTGTTTTGCTAATTGGCTGCTTTGAAGGTTGAGGGAGTGGTGCTTTTGAGTCACCCCTGCTAACTGAGGGGTGCGCTTTTTAAAGTGGCGATTCTCTTATATGTAGCAGGGGGAGAACAACTGGTTCTATCCACCCCCAGCACAGTATCTCTCCATTGGCTCTTGTTGGTGTTTACCTTATGTGCCTTTTTTTTTTTTTTTTTTTTTTTGCTTGTGAGCCATTTGGGGACAGGGAACCATCTTATGTTTTTATTCCTTCCTATGTAAAAAGCTCTGGAAACTTTTGTTGGAAAGTGGTGTATAAATAGTAGTAGCAGTAGTAGAAAGAGTGTTTACCCTTTTCCATGTTGCAAATCCCACCTCCAAGTGGCCATTAGTTCTGTTTTGGGCTGGGGGGAGATAAATATAGATGCTGTACCTGTCTCCCTCCCACCAACCCCTAATCTTCTGAGCCACTAATTAGCAAAACGGAAACTGTGGGAGATCCTAATCACCAAGTATAGTTTGACCCTTAGTATGTTTAGAATTACATCCTGAGACACATTCTCACTCCCACCAGGAGGCGGGATGGCGCTTGATAGCAAAGGCAATGTTAATCACATGCTATCTTGTCAACATCAAATTATCTAGGTAGGAGCTCCAGGATTAATGGTATAAACAGGCAAGCAAACTGTCTTGTGATGTTTGCACCTGAGTTAATAGTAGAATGTCAGTTGCAAAAAGTGGAGATAATGGTGAAGCCCTTTGAAGTCCCAAACAAACCAAAAAAATTTTCTGCTCCCTGGAATGTCAAGTTAATGTTTGCATTGCAGCTCAGGTTATTACTCATAATTGCTTTACCTGTTAATGGAGATGAGAAGCTAAACATATAGACCCATTATTCTTCCCCTTGAATCCATTTGCTGAATTCAAAATTAAGACTGCAAGCAGTTTTCTTGGCACTGAACATGAAACATTCTTGTTCAGTACAGAGCGTTTATAGCTGCACATTCTATACTCATCTCGGAAAGCTGGTTAGGCTTGCTGAAACCTTATGTAACAAAATCTTCCACTACAATATCATGTTCTAGCTGCAAAGCTTTGCAGGAGCAGAATGTTAATGGCTGAAAAGCATGATAGCCGAACATCTATGTTTGACCCTGGTAATTTGGACAGCAGCTTCATTTTTGTTCATTAGGATCACCTTCTTTACAAGGAGAATGTTTGAGCTTCCATAGTCATCTATTTAAGGAGAGCCCTGTTGTATCTGAACAAGAGTTCAGCAAGTCCAGAATCTTGTTTTCCCTGGTGGCCAGCCAGATACTTTCAGGAAGTTCACAAACAAGGTATGAAGGCAATAGCCCTCTGCCTTTCAACAACTGGTATTCAGACACATACTCTGCTATTATGGCTGATACCCATTGATTGACCTCTCCTCCATGGTTGGCTGCCATTAGAATATCTGATTAAATGGATGATGCTATAATCCAGCAAAGTAGTGTTTATGTTCTTGACCTTCATGACAAGTTGCCGTATGAAGAGCAGCAAAAAGTAGCTATATAGTTTATTGTTGTCTCCTGCAGTTTGTTGCTTCTATTTATAAGAAGCTGGCAATCTCATAAGATCTGCAAAATAATTTTTCAGGGACATGAGCGCTTATGAAGAGATGTGATGGCTATTATCAAAAGCTGTTAAGGCTCAGTTTTATCACCTTCCTTTATGAGCTTAGGCTGGTATGGTGTTCTCTCTCCCTCTCCCTCGTTATATTGCATTAAATATTAGAATGACCCAACCAGTGCTGAATTCACTTCCATTTCTTCTCCTAGGTGGGTCTGATAAGTGGAATCTGTGTCATTGTTGGAACAGTAATAGGTTCGGGAATCTTCATTTCTCCTAAGTCAGTACTGGCTAATGTTGGAGCAGTTGGACCATGTCTAGTCATCTGGGCAGCCTGCGGAGTTCTTGCTACATTAGGTAAACCCTCGCTAGTATTTCTGACTTCCTTGTTCCTTGCAGTGTAATGTTTTGTGCAGCCTTGTTATTTCAGCAGCTGACATGTTCCACAGCCTTACAAAGATGGAGAGAGTTGCACCCTCACAGAGAGGCTGCTGCAGAGCTCAGGCAAAGGCTTGCCATGCAACCAATTGTGCGTGCAGGAGATGGGAGAAGGGATTTTTGCTGCACTCCCCTCCCTCTAAAAGTCCTTTTTGGCTTGCAGAAATATGTCCCTGAGAATCATGTGACACTCAGGGATATATTTCTGCAAGCCAAAAAGGACTTTTGTAGGGAGGGGAGCGCAGTGGAAATCGCTCCCCTCCCCTTGGGCATGTAATCAGCTGTGTGGCAAGCCTTTGGCTGAGCTCCACAGCAGCCTCCCTATGGGGCTCCAGCTCTTGCTCTGCCCTCATAATGCTGCAGAATGTTCAATACAACAGCTGAATTAATTCCTGAAAGAATCCTCACCGTGTCAAATGTTCATAGTTTTTAAGCTGTTTATTTCTCCTTTGTTTCCCTGGTTTATGCTACTCTGTGCTGCAGCAAGTGATTAAAAAAAAACTGTAATATGTATATGTGAGAACTGGGCCTAAGAACTGCTATTTCTCATTGTCCTTAATTTGTTGTGCCCCCCCTCCCCTCGGATCATTCACGGCAAAGAATGATGACATGGACAGTGTTCAGTAGGCATCCTTGATTATACTAGCACAACCAGAGCTCTCACAAGTGGGATGGTTGTTGTTGTTGTTGTTGTTATTTTTACATTTATATCCCGCTCTTCCTCCAAGGAGCCCAGAGCGGTGTACTACATACTTGAGTTTCTCCTCACAACAACCCTGCGAAGTAGGTTAGGCTGAGAGAGAAGTGACTGGCCCAGAGTCACCCAGCAAGTATCATGGCTGAGTGGGGATTTGAACTTAGGTCTCCCCAGTCCTAGTCCAGCACTCTAACCACTATACCACGCTGGCTCACTTGATTGTATTTGTGAAGGGCAATGCTGTCTCCTCCATGTCATGCTTCTGTTGTAGGGACACTGTATTTTATCACTATAGCACAATTTTGAATTCCTGGGGAAATGCTATCAGTGGAGGATAGCATTTCCCCAGAAATTCAAAATTGTGCTATAGTGATAAAATGCAGTGTCCCTACAACAGAAGCATGACATGGAGGAGACTATATCTCCAACAACAAAACTAGCATTTAATTAGAATTGGAGCCATTATCTGCTTGTCTGCAGGGTAGGGGGATTTGCCATAGGCTCAGAGAATCTCCTTCCCTTTCCAACTAGAACCCTCCAAGACTCATTCATTCATTCATTCATTCATTCATTCATTCAATATTGACTTTCACTCTTTCTGTTAAACCTTTGGCACAATCTCCTCATACCAATCTCTTGCGGAAACTAAGCATAAGTAAGTTTAACTTACTTATGTAAGTGCAAACAATCCCGTGAAGTGATTTGTTGCCTCCCATGTGTCTTTTTATATTGTAAGCTCCTGAGGGCAGGGAACTGCTTTTTCATTCTCTGTAAACTGCCATGTGCATAGATGGGGTGCTGTATAAATACAATAATACTAAGGTGGGCAGCAGCAGCAGTCAGTGGGCTGCCGGCTTAAAGTATTTCAAAACTACATCTCTGCCTTCTTCAGGGGCGCTATGTTTTGCTGAACTTGGCACAATGATAACAAAATCAGGAGGAGAATATCCTTATCTGATGGAAGCATTTGGCCCAATACCTGCATACTTGTTTTCCTGGACCAGTCTAATAGTCATCAAGCCCAGCTCTTTTGCCATCATTTGCCTCAGCTTTGCAGAGTATGCATCAGCTCCATTTTATCCAGGATGTGACCCTCCAGTAGCTGTCACTAAGTGCCTTGCTGCTGCAGCCATTGGTGAGTACCTGGCTTTTGCTCAACAAGACCAACAGCTTGCTAGACACCGCTTGCTCCAGCCAACCAGCAACCATCTCTGGACAGAACTACAAAGCATATGGGTGAATTCGGCTCCTTGTGCATTGATGCAAATGTGTGGGTCAGTTAGACAACAGATGCATGCAAATGAGAGAGCTGCTGGTGCACTGCAGTGGCCCAGAGACGGAGCTACAAACTGGGAAGTCCCAGTTTGAATGTTCACCTCTGTAAAGCCACACTTCAGCCCTTCGATGTCTTTACAGGGCTGTTCTAAGGATTACCTTGAGACAATGTCTGTGAAGTACTTTTAACACTTGAAAGCAGTATACAAATGCTTTTAAAAAATTTTCAACAAAAGCCTGTGTGATTTACTAAAAAGATTGGATGATGTTTTATCCATTCAGTCTCTGTGAAGTGAGTCATGCTGCAGGTTGGTCATACACTAGTACCCTGATAAAGTGTGCCATCAAGTCAATTTCGACTCCTGGCACCCCTGGCACCCCTGGCACCCACAGAGCCCTGTGGTTGTCTTTGGTAGAATACAGGAGGGGTTTACCATTGCCTCCTCCCATGCAGTATAAGATGATGCCTTTCAGCATCTTCATATAACACTGCTGCCCAATATAGTACCAGCGGGGATTTGAACAGGCAACCTTCTGCTTATTAGTCAAGCATTTCCCCACTGCACTGCTTAAGGTAGTACACTGATGCAGCAAAGCAAATCCAAACACAGATGTCCCCAGATTCCCTTGCATCTGGGAAATCACAAAGTGCATCTGGGAAATCACAAAGTGCATCTGGATTTGTGGTGTGAATGGAAAGGTGTATTCCTATTTGTTACCTTGTCACATCACTTTAACTGACAGTGTGCTTCCTCTCTTTGTTCTGAATACCTTATAGGCCACCATGCACTAGTCTTCATATGAAACGGCCTTATACCAACTATTGGTACATGTGGCTCAGAATTGTCTATACTGAACTGGCAGTGGCCCTCCAGGGTTTCAGAGAGGACTCATAGGGACATAGGAATCTGCCATATACTGAGTCAGACCATAGGTCCATTTAGCTCAGTATTGTCTACCCTGACTAGCAACGGCTTCTCCAAGGTTGCAAGCAGGAGTCTCTCTCAGCCCTGTCTTGGAGATGACAGGGAAGGAACTTGGAACCCTCTGCATGCACACATGCAAATGCTCTTCCCAGAGCGGCTGCTCCATCCCCTAAGGGGAATATCTTACAGTGTTTACACATGTAGTCTCCTATTCAAATGCCAGCCAGGGTGGACCCTGCTTAGCTAAGGGGACAAGTCATGCTTGCTACCACAAGACCAGCTCTTGTCTAAAGACCAGCAAAGGTCTTTCATAGTCTTGACTGGCAAGGCCACAGATTGAACCTGTGGCCTTCTGCATGTGAAACCCATGCTCTTCCATTGAGCTATGTTAATATTTGTATTGTATAACTGTCTTATAATTTTATATTGTTTTAAATGTTTTGTAAACTGCCTTGAGATTGTTTTAGTGAAAGGCAGTATAAAAAACCATCTGTCTATCAATCAATCAATAATGTGAGGCTAGTGGGAGAAATCACAGAAGTTTGTGCCAAGGAGTGAACTCTAGTCTGGGGCACCCTGTTCAAAGCTGGGAGGCATTGTGATTGCTCAGACCAGTCATAAGTAATGCCAGTGTTTGATGCACAACCAGTGAACACATAGCCATCTTGTTCCCAAGATTGCCAGGCCTCTTTCCCTGGACTGGAGCTGTAAGGGTTCCATCAACATAGTGCAGTTAAGTTGCGTCTTTCACCCTAAACATAGTACATTATCATTTTTAAAATAGCACTTTATTATTAATATAACACCAGCAAAAGAGCATATGAAGCTACCTTACATTGTCAGACTTTAGTCTGTCTAGCCCAGTATTGTCTGCTCTGACTAGGCAGGTGACCTCTTCAGGGTCTTAGTCTTTAGTCTTTTGCAGCACTTGTTCTCTAAGAGTGCTTTCAGACAGCAATCAACTAGGCATTGAGAAGAGCTTTGGAGTAAATTCTAGGCGAGAGCTTATTCAACATCCACACATTCCCGTGGGATTCCATTGTCTTTTCCAGGGGGGTCTCATGCACGATTGGCATGGAAAGGCCAATTGCCAGGAACAATGTCCACAGTTCCAGCTGCTGGCCAGCTCTTACTTTCCAAGACTATAACCCACAGCTTTTTTATTCAGCCTTTCTGAGGAATGGGGAAGTGTGTTATGAATTCTTGTATTCACAGAACACAAGAGCTGACTGGCATGTGGTGCTGCAGAAACTGCATGAGGTCCCTGTGAAGAACTAACTGACTGGTTAAGAATTGTGTGTGTGTTTATATGTTGCTTGGTCTTGGGGTTAGTGAGTTAAAGCATGGCAGCAACAGTTGCCCGGTATTTAGATTGAAGTGTGCTGTAGAGTCAGTTGGAAGTTAACGGTCAAGGAAGCAGCTGGGAGAAAGGGACTCGGACTGAAGAACAGTAAACTGTAACTGCTTGTGCTTTGATCTGTGTATTTCATGGAGAGGATCAAGTTATGTTTCTATTTCTTTTTCTTTGTAAATTCATTTTTCCCCAAAAAATATTTTATTTCTTTCAAAAATATTTGGACTTTATCTATTGGAGTAATTAATACCTCATGCCTAAATCATCCCTGCATCATCAAGGGCAGTAGAGATATTATAGGAGAAGATTGAAGATAAGTGGCCGCAGTTGATACAGGTATGGTCCTGATCACCATCTGACCTATGCGTGAGATCCTGCTGGAAGAGATGGCGGAAGTTCACGGGAATGTGTGGATGCTGAATAAGCTTTTGCCTAAAATGTTCTTGCAAGGTCTTCTCAGTGCACCATTTGTTGCCATCTGGAAGAGCCCTTTTGACTGGGATCATCTGTTTAAGCAGGGACCGTCTGCATGCAAAGCACATGCTCTATCATTGAGCTATGACCCTTCCCTAGAGAAATTAACAAAATGGTGTGACATTTGGAAACCTGACACAAATTTTTGGACAGGACTTAACATCGGGGGAGGGGGAGGAAGCAAGGTTCTGAATATATTAGTTAATGAGAAGTGGACGTTGTGCCATCTGATTTGCATCCTTTCTCATTATGCTCTGTTGTTCCCTCCTTTTCATAGTGATAATTACTCTAGTGAATGCACTGAGTGTGAAGTTAGCAAGCTACATGCAAAATGTTCTTACTGGTGCTAAAATGGTGATTGTTGTAATTATCATTGTAAGTGGCATCGTTCTCCTGGCCAAAGGTATGTGAACGTCTTTTTGCAGATTCTAGGGGTTGTTGGTTTTTGTTTTTTTTGCAAAGTCTGGATTTGATCTGAGGGTTTCCTCACTTTCATTTGTTGGAATATATATAGCTTTTTAAAATTATTATTATTATTATTAACACAGTCAGTCATTATTATTAATTCGATTTCTATACCGCCCTTCCAAAAATGGCTCAGGGCAGTTTACACAGAGAAATAACAAATAGGATGAATCCCTGTCCCCAAAGGGCTCTCAGTCTAAAAGAAACATAAGATAGACACCAGCAGCTGTCACTGGAAGTACTGTGCTGGGGGTGAATAGGGCCAGTTACTCTCCCCCTGATAAATAAAGAGAATCACCACATTAAAAGGTGCCTCTTTGCCAAGTTAGCACTTTCCTTCTACAAAAGAAATTTTTGCAATTAGGAAATAGCAATTTCCTTCTACATAAACTGAGAGTTCATCACATATATTGAATATAACACACAATTTTGATAAAATAACATTTTTGAATTAGATTCATTTTAAAATCCAGCATAAATTCATTTTAAAATTCAGCATATTGCTCTAAAAATTGCAAGTGTTTTATTTTAATTTAATTTTTAAAGTCTAAATCCTGCATTTTAGCACAAAAACTTCCATGCCAACTGACAACAGAGATTAAAACAATATAATCAAACAATTGAATATGTGTGGACAGCGGCACAAAGCAGACCTCCTCTGATAGCCCAGCTATTCATTACAGTTTAGGTGAACATTCCACTACACAAAACTTTAGATTAGTGTGGGGAGGGAACAAGCACAGCTTATCTGCAGACTATCTCTGTTTTCTAGGCCTTCTGAGTATATGACTATTAAAGCTACTGAAGAGATTATACAGGCCCAAGTTATCTCAAAGGCCTGCATTGATAAACTAAAATTGTTTCCTCCACTCACAGTCCCTGTCTCATCCTGAGGCCTCTGGGGTTGCCTCTTAAAGAGGCAGTACACAACAGAATTAGCAATAAAAACAATATAAGCAGAAACATAAAACAAATCTACACACTCCAGCAATAAAATAATCAGTAGAAACAGAACATAGGCGATAACATACATAGGCAGAACGTCCGAACTGACCCGAACCACAACCAGTTAATATATTATCAATCATGCGATTAGAGGCTAGTTTGGATGTGGGGACAGGAAGAAGAGGCATGCTCCTATTCTTTCTTGCGTGATGGGCCCCAAACTGGCCCACTGGGTAGGAGTGAGGAGGCCTACAATAGAGAGATGCTCCTGGGAAATTATTATATGTGGTTTGAAACCCAGGGGGAGGGGAGGAAGCACAACGAAACATCACCCATAAAGGAAAAAAGACATTAACAATGTTGGGAAATCACCACTGATGTTTGTTTTGCAGGAAATACGCAGAACTTTAACAATTCGTTTGATGGTCCCCCACTTTCCGTGGGTGCAATTAGCCTGGCATTTTATAATGGACTCTGGGCATATGATGGATGGTAATATATTTTTATTACTGTCATTAGCAGTTAAAGTATAACAGTTTATACCTGACTCTAATCTCTCCTCATCACAGTGCCACAAAGCTCATGTTTGGAAATGTTGACGTTTTGAGTTCTTAATACTGAGAATCAAGATGACCGTGGGGAGTACTGGCAACATATCTTAAGTTTTGATCACTGGCAGAATGAAAAGGAAAGTCCTCATCTTATAAGGGTTTTAAGGGAGAGCCAGCATGGTGTAGTGGTTAGAGTGCTGGACTAGGACTGGGGAGACCTGAGTTCAAACCCCCATTCATCCATAAAACTAGCTGGGTGACTCTGGGCCAGTCACTTCTCTCCCAGCCTAACCTACTTCACAGGTTTGTTGTGAAAGAGAAACTCAAGTATGTAGTACACCGCTCTGGGCTCCTTGGAGGAAGAGCAGGATATAAATATAATAATAATAATAATAATAATATTAGAATACTTAGTATAGTATTCCTATAGATTTTTTTGAGTATGCAAAGCACTTCACATGTATTAATTTGATGTAATCCTTACAAAAACCATTGTGGGTGCAATTTTTGTAGAAATATGGGATATAAATTTAATAATAGTGGCTGACATAATGTGCAGCTTTACGGAGGCATACTACAGCACTGTGGGACTTTTACAGACTTAAGAGAGAGAGTCGGAGCTACTCAGAAGTGGTGGACATGTGGCCATGTTTCCCTATTTGGGACACTGGAGAAACTTTCAGAAGCCCCTTCTGAGCAGCCCTGATGTTCACTTTGAAGGTTGTGACAGCCTTGCAGTGAAGCATTACGCCTCCATAAGCTACCCACCATGTCTGCCTCTATTTTTCATAGCAGAGATATAGCTTGTGGTAGTGACCATGAATTGTCCCCTTTGCTAAGCAGGGTCTGCCCTGTTTTGCATTTGGATGGGTGACTACATGTGAGCACTGTAATATTCCCTTTACAGGATGGAGCCATAGGTCAGTGGAAGAGCATCTGCTTTGGATGCAGAAGGTCACAGGTTCAGTCCCTGCTAGCATCTCCAGGCAGGGCTGAGAAAGACTCTTGCCTGAAACCTTGGAGAATCACGGCCAGACAATGTAGACAGTACTGGGCTAGATGGACCAATGGTCTGATTCGGTATAAGGCAGCTTCCTATGTTCCTATCCCCATATTGTAGCTTGGATGTGGAAACTGAGAAGGCTTACCTAAAGTCACTTAGTTTGCTCATGACAGAGGTGAGATTCAGATGAGGAAAGTCCTGATTAGCCAAAGGAAGAATCTCGTGATGTTTGTGCCTTCCCTGGTGGTTTTTAAAATCAGATATGCTGTAAGCCAGTAAAAGAGATCTGTATGCGAAAAGCGGCTTCTGCTCAAGCAGAGGTGACACAGATGCAGGTATGCAATCCCAACAGTGGTCTTTCAGGTCCTCTTTCTGGCTGGATGGTTCTTTTGATGTGGATGAGGATGCACATTCACACCCAAGACACCACTTTATTCCATATGACCTAATTGTGCATATCAAGAGCTGGATTGGGGCCAAGTAAGGGCTGCCATAGCTGCTTGAAGAGAGGATAACAGTAAACTTTGCAGAAAACCCCAGAATTAGTTTTTTTAAATAATGAAAATGCTATCATTCAAACTTCATGGCTCAGCTAGAAGGTTGGTTCTGAAGGCCAGTTTTATATCTTATAGGAAGATAAGGCAATGCAATTTGTTTATTATACTTTCCCCCCTGCAGTCTTGCTTGATGGTACCCATACTAAGCTGTAGCAGGGTTTGACTGACCTGCACTGTTTGCAACTGCTGATTAACCATCAAAGCATTCTTATTCTTGGAACGGGACTGACTTCTGGACAAATTAAACAATTCTAACGCATGCATAACACTAGAGAGGGAAGCTAAAGTGCAAGCAGAAACAGGTGCAAGTTCTTAGAAGGTGACGGGGGACCATAATTTGGCTAAAACTTTGGGGGGGTGAGGGGCTAAGGCTTGTGGGCTTAATTAAGGCTCCCCTGACTTTCCCCTACCATAACTTGAGCACTGTTTACTCCATAAATAATGGTGTAAAGATGAGAAGATAGAGATGAACCTGAGAGATGAACCATATGAACCTTCCAGGGCCCTCCGCTCAGTATCTCAGGCCCTGCTCATGGCCTCACCACTAGCAGAGATACAGTTGGCGGGGACTAGAGACAGAGCCTTTTCGGTCGTGGCCCTTTGGCTATGGAACGCCCTTGCTGAAGAGCTTTGCCATGCTCCCTCCCTCAGTGTTTTTAAAAAACAATTGAAAACATGACTTTTTAAAGAAGCTTTTTAATGTCTCATCTCTGTTTATATCTGGTAGATTCTTTTGTTTTTATAGTACTTTTTTTTAGTTTTTAAAATAACTTTTAAGTTGAAACTTTTTAAAAAATGTAATTTTAAATGTTTTAACTTGGTCTTTTAACATGTTTAACTTAAAGTTGGTTAACTTCATCTTATTTTACATTGTATCTTTTTATTAATGTTGTGAGTCGCCCCGAGCAGTAGTGTACTGGATGGGTGGGGTAGGCATAAATAAAGAAACAAATAAACAAATTCAATATGCAGCTTGCAGGTCTGCTGATTATAGCTTCGGGAAACTGGGTGAATCCTCTATAATAAAAGCCCTGGGTGTGCGCCCGTGTCTCTGCGCCCGTGTCTCCTTCGGCCATTCTGGGCATGCGCAGAGCGCATGCCCAGAACATCCGAGGGAGATACGGCCGCAGGCACCAGGCAGCCATGTTGGCTCCCGTCTGGGTGGAGGAGAAGCGGCTGCCGCGAAGCCGGGCGGGGGGAAGAGGCGGTGGGGGAAGCCAGGTGAGGCGGCAGCGGAGCCGCGGCCGAGGCCTGGCGGCGGCGCCGAAGCCAGGCAGGGGGAAGAGGACCCCCCCACCCAAAACCTCCGCGGAGGACCCCCCCACCCAAACCAAAACCACCGTGGAGGCCCCCACCCACCCAAAACCACCGCGGGAGGCGGAAGGCTCGGGCGGGAGGAGGAGGCGGAGGAGGGCGGAGAAGGCTACTAGCGCCCGTTATTTCAACGGGCTGAAAGATACTAGTGAAGTATATAGTACCAAGAGGGACTGCTACTAAGTTAGACAAATTGGGTCATTGTTCTTTCCATGCAATTTACTTCAGAGATTGTTGGAACTGTTACATGGAGCTCTATATCCATCAAACACTGAAGGCATGTGCTTCCTATGTGGAACATCAGTTTGCATTTTCATGAGTACCTGTCTGTCTGAATTGATTTCAGATGTAGAGAACTGAGTCTTATGTAAGTGTTGGCATTTCACTTCCGATATTACTGACGTGGAGAGAGGCAAGGAAGAGTGGAGGTTGAAGATTCGGAAGTCAGTCCAGTATGAGTCAGAGGTAGAGCTTAGAACAGAGTTCCTCTATCCTACACCTATAGACTGAAATGAATTTGTTGTTGTCTTAGTAGCAAGATATTTCTGATACAGGACACAGATTCTATAGCTGATAAAGAAGCATTAACCAAAAATACAAATACAAATCCGGAAATCCAGAGAGCTTTCCAATTTTGTCAAGAGTGTTATAAGTCACACTAAAATAATGTCTAGTTACTAAAGTACATTACTTTAACCACATGATTGAGGCTAGCTTGTTTTTCATTCAATAGATAGCTGGATCAAAGCTGTGGTGTGTGTGGGGTTAAACCCTTTGCCTCTACCATGGTCTCAGTCTGGATTGGGGGGGCGGGGGCTTAATCTGTGATGCCTGATGATGTGGACAAGCTGCTTGGGGCGGTGCAGCCTACCGCTTGTTCTCCGGATCCTTGCCCAACTTGGCTGCTTCTATTTAGCAGGGAGATTGTTGGGGATGGCTTAGTTAATATCATTAACTCATCGCTGAGGGAGGGTAGGATGCCGCCTTGTTTGAAGAAGGCAATGATTAGACCACTTCTTAAGAAGCCTTTCCTAGATCCCTCAGTCATGGATAGGTATGGGCCGGTCTCCAATCTCCCATGGTTGGCCAAGGTGACTGAGAGAGTGGTGGCTAACCAGCTCCAGGTGGTTTTGGAGGAAACCGATTATCTAGACCCATTTCAAACTGGCTTTAGAGCGGGCTATGGGGTTGAATCTGTCTTGGTCGGCCTGATGGATGACCTTTACCGGGGAATTGACAGAGGGAGTGTAACTCTGTTGGTTCTTTTGGATCTCTCGGTGGTGTTCGATACCGTTGACCATGGTATCCTTCTGGATCACCTGGGGGAATTGGGGATAGGAGGCACTGCTTTGCAGTGGTTCCACTCCTATCTCTCAGGCAGATTCCAGATGGTGCAGCTTGGTGACAGTTCCTCTTTAAAATGGGAGCTATTAAATGGAGTCCCTTAGGGCTCCATTCTGTCACCAATGCTTTTTAATATTTACATGAAACTGCTGAGTGAGGTCATTAGGAGATTTGGTGCTGGGTGTTATCAGTATGCTGACACCCAAATCTATTTATCATCATCATCATCATCATCAAATGGCATTCACTCCCTAAATGCCTGCCTACAGGCAGTAATGGGCTGGATGAGGGATAACAAATTGAAGCTGAATTCCAAGCAAGATGGAGGTGCTCATTGTGGGGGATCAGAATTTAAGGGATGAGTTAGATCATCCTGTGCTGGATGAGGTTACACTCCCCCAGAAGGAACAGGTTTGCAGCTTGGGAGTGCTCTTGGATCCAGGCCTCACCATAGTATCTCAGGTGGAGGCTATGGTCTGGAGCGCTTTCTATCAGCTTTGGCTGATTCAACAGCTGTGTCCATTCCTTGAAGAGAACCATCTCAAAACAGTGGTGCATCAGCTGGTAACCTCCAGGCTCAACTACTGCAATGAGCTCTACGTGGGGCTGCCTTTGTATATAGTTTGGAAACTTCAGTTAGTTCAAAATGCGGCAGCCAGATTGGTCTCTGGGGTAACCCAGAGAGACCATATTATGCCTGTCTTAAAACAGCTGCACTGGCTGCTGATATGTTTCCGGGTGAAATACAAAGTGCTGGTTATTACCTTTAAAGCTCTGAACGGCGAGGCTACCTTAGAGAGCGCCTTTTTCGGTATGATCCCCATCGCTTGTTGAGGTCATCTGGAAAGGTCCATCTCCAGTTACCACTGGTACGACTGGTGGTGACTTGGAACCGGGCCTTTTCTGTAGCTGCTCCTGGTCTATGGAATGCACTCCTGGCAGATATCCGCAGTTTAGGCTTGCTGTCGGCCTTTAAGAGAGCCCTAAAAACTTAATTGTTTGGCCTGGCCTTCCAAGGCTTGTAAAGTGTTGTTGTTGTTTTTAAGTATTTTAAATGGTTCTAATTGTTTTTGAATTGTTTTTAGCACAGTGTTTTGAATTGTCTTTTTTAATGTCCTTTTAAAAGTTGTTGTAGCCTCTGGATGGGGCGGTTTATAAATGTAATAAATAATAATAACAATAATAAAATAATAATAATGTCACCAGTGAAAGCTCCCTTCCCAGGCAAATAGCTGTGGGAGAGCATTCCAGATTGAGACTGTGGGGTGATAGAGTGAACTCCACCACACCCCATTGAAAATCTGTGTCTGGGCTACATTGCTTCAGATGATAGATGTGGGGTGTGTGTGATGTCACATGACTGAATGCTTCTCTAAAAACTCCCTGCATGTAAAAAACGAGCATGTCATGGCTAGTCCACACTTCCGCCTGATGTGTTAGTTTTCTACATGAAATATCTTTCTTTAAAAAACAAATTGTATGACGATGCATTTGGTCATGTGAGCTTCACTTGCAGTCTGAAGGGATGCAGCCCAGATACAGATGGACCTCGTTATTCATGGAGATTCCATTCCTTGCTTACGACCGCAAATCACAAAATCATGAATAACGAGGCATTGTGTGTATGGGAATCAGGGGGTTAGTTTCTGGAGCCTGGAAGATGATCTAAAAAATCAGTAAAAAGGCAGAAATAAGGAATGCAGCACAGCACTGTACTTGGCCACCTCAGATCTTACACTCTCCCACTCTCTAGCTCCTCCCGTAATGTATACATTACTGTAAACATGAAGCTTCCTTACCCCACAGTTGAAGTTCAGCACTTAGCAGCACAAACTCCAGGCCTGACTGGTTGGCCGGTTGGCCAGAGAGGCATCACAGGATTGGAGCCAGTTCACGTGAACACACATAGGAGTTCCTTCACTACCACCCCCGCCACAACGTTCAAGGTCCATGTTCAAGGTCCAAGATTCAAGTTAAGGGTCCAAGTGTCAAGTTCAAGGTACAAGTGTCCAAAACCACAGAAATGCAACACACTCTACTGCGAATATGGAATCTGGTGCTTATTTTTAAAGCATGGATACACAAAAACGCAAATACTGAAACGGCATTTAACGAGGTCCACTGGTACAGGGGTTACCATATCAGTGGAAACTAGGTATGGAAACTTACAGACTACTAACGCTGGAGGAGTCTCAAAGACTTCAGTGGAACTTCTCAAGTGGCCTTATGAATTGCTTCATTCACTAGGTCTGGTGTGATTGAAATGGAATAGTAATTATGATAATATTTTGTATTACCACCAACAGTATTAATAATGAATGCTGTAGGACATTTATCCAAGGTTACAAGTAAATGTAATATAGGTGAGGAGAGCTGGTCTTGTGGAAGCAAGCATGACTTGTACCCTTAAGCTAAGCAGGGCCCGCCATGGCTGCATATGAATGGGAGACGATGTGTGAGCACTGGAAGATATTCCCCTTAGGGGATGGAACAGCTCTGGGAAGAGCAGATGGTTTGAAGCTCCCTCTCTGGTAGCATCTCCAAGATAGGGCAGAGAGAGACTCCTGCCTGCAACCTTGGAGA
This sequence comes from Hemicordylus capensis, assembly GCF_027244095.1. Classification (NCBI taxonomy): domain Eukaryota; kingdom Metazoa; phylum Chordata; class Lepidosauria; order Squamata; family Cordylidae; genus Hemicordylus; species Hemicordylus capensis. Next base: position 18,080,209 of record NC_069665.1, read on the forward strand.
AGCCACTGCCAGTCTGTGTAGACAATATTGAGCTAGATGGACCAGTGGTCTGACTCACTATTTTGTTTTTTTATTTATTGTTGCATTTACTGTATATACCGCCTTTCATTAAAAGACAACCCCAAGGCGGTTTACAAAAGTTAAAACATACAATAAAAGACAATAAAAATATTAAGCTCAAAATATATATTTAAAAAATAGACCAAATTTAAAATCTATAAAATACTAGCATAAAAACATTACAACAGGTAAAAACACACAGAAGCAGCCACTGTGCGAAACAGGATGCTGGACTAGATGGGCCTTGAGCCTGATCCAGCAGGGCTGTTCTTATGTTAGCAGTTATATGGCAGCTTCCTATGTTAAGTGGCTTGCAGCATGTTTACCTGGAAATAAATCCCCGTGGGTTCAGTGAGGCTTTCGCCCAAGTAAGTGTGCACATTATTGCAGCCTTACCAAATAATGTCAGTGCTTCTTTGCTTCCAGGAATCAACTCAATTACATCACAGAGGAACTAAAAAATCCTTATAGGTAAGAAAAACTAATCCATACACAAATATATGCAGATTCAATTGATCTATCCATCCATTAACTAATGCTGATTTTATTAATCAAATCTTTCTTTAATCAGGTGACAACCCTACTAATAGCTTTATTTATATTTATATTGCTTAGGAATCTGCCACTATCTATAATTATTGGAATCCCATTGGTCACAGTTTGTTATGTTCTGATCAATATTTCATATTTTACGGTTATGACATCAACAGAACTTTTGCAATCTCAAGCTGTTGCTGTGGTGAGTACCTTATCATTTAAGCAAATGTTTATAGAAAAATGTGTTGTTTTTGTTTCAGGAATGAGGTCATCTGACAGAAATACAAACTTCTGTTATCAGATGTGCAATTCCAAACATGTTTCCTGAGAAGTAGGTCTCACTGAGCTCAGTGGTACTTACACCCCAGTAAATATGCTTTGATTTGTGTAATCCTAAACACATTAGGAAATGAACTCTCCTGGAAACAGTGGACTTCCATCTGAGCAGACGTGTGGGGATTGCACTGTTGATCTAGTTTGTTTTAAAGTACGCACACGTGTCTAAGGTACCATTATTAAAACAGTCAATGTCTAGCTATACAGGTTGAGCATCTCTTATCCGGACTGCTTGGGACCAGAAGTGTTCCAGATTTTGGAATATTTTCATAGTGTGCTAACTTGAGCATGGGATCCAAGTCTAAACATGAAAGGTTACTGTATTTTCCCTCTAGAGCCAAAACAAGAACATGAAAAAATATTAAAAAGCTTCACAATAAAAACAGAGCCGCAACTAGAAAGAATTACAGACAAATTATAGCATGTTTAAAAGCAGCAAAACTTGGAATCTGCGAGCAAGTGAGGGGGGCTCTCCTCCTCTCCTCTTCCACTTTTTAAATATTTTAAATCATCTTCCGCAATCTCAGCAATTTTAGCTGGGGTGACGGGCTCAGCATCTCCCCAAGGGAATGTGCAGCATCCAGCCAGTGGCGTCTCCTCATGCTGAGAGAGGGGAGGGACCCAGGCAGGAGGAGGACGATGAGGGGGTGGGCTTCCAATTGCAAAAGTGGTCTGCTTTTGCTTGCCCGCATGTTCTGCTTGTGGATCGGGCACACTTGAGGAGAGGAAGGCAGGTAGCTGCGCCTTCAGCTAGTTCTGTTTGGGAACTGAAGTGTTTTCCTTTTGCTATTGAGCTCTGTGTGTGTGAGAGCGCAATTATTACAGCAGTTGTCACGGCTTCTTAAATAAATAAATAAATAAATAAAAATAAAATAAAATAAAATTAAATTAAATTAAATTAAATGTTTGTCGCTCGCTGCTTGATGGCTTCTGGCATAAACAAGGTCCATCAGGATGGGACTTGCAATGGGACTTCTAAAGCTACTCGTCATTGTAGTTCATCAGAGGAAGGAAATCAGGAAATGCATATGAAAACGTGTAAGAATATCGCCCAGCTCACCAAGGTAATAAATAAATAAATAAAAATTGTTTGGCGCATGCCATGGTGGTTTCCGGATTTCAGAGCATTCCAGATTTTGGATGTCCGGATAAGGGATACTCAACCTGTATTTGTGCATATTCTTCTTTGCTCGTTCCCTCTGCTGTCTTCCTTGTCCCAAATGCTGCTAAAAATGTAGTTTGTAAGCTCCTTGTGTCGGGGGACTGTCTTGTAGCATGTATACTGGGAGTTGTTCCGTGAACATTTGCGTTGAGTTCTGGTTCAATCATCAGTATTTTATTTATTTTTTGCACTCTGCTTGTTCCAGTTCAGACAGTGGGCAACTTCTTGTCTAACTTTGTTACAATTAAGCATCATTGTAATCAATGATACAGGGTAGTCATGACTAACTTACCTTGTCTCATTGACTTCAACAGTGCTTAGTCATGACTAACTGGTTTGGATGTTGCCTAACTTTTATGTTGCCTAACTTTTAAAGGAGGCTCAGTAACTGGTTCAAACATGTTGAACTGGTTTAGATATCATTCGATTCATGAAGAATAAGATCAAACTCTTTTGCTTACCATGTAAGCAAGTCAGTTCCTTCCATTGTGCCATAGAAATAATAATCAGTTGACAGCCCGAAAGAAAACAAGCGCATTATAACAGAGATATTCTATTTTTTAACAGTCAATGCATATTTTTTCATGAAGCACCTTTATTATTCCTGCATCTCAGCATGCCTGGTTGGCAGGCGACTGTACATAATTCTAATTCCTTCCATCACAGACATATGGTGACAGGGTTCTTTATCCTGCTTCTTGGATAGTTCCTCTCTTTGTGGCCTTCTCTACTATCGGAGCTGCCAATGGGACATGCTTTACTGCTGGCAGGTAAAACTCTCAACTACTTGATATGCAATTCCAACATAAGATGTGAACTTTTTCTCAAACCTTTTAATAGGACTCTGATTTGCAATCTTCTATACATAAAATAAAATTCCCCATAAGATCAATATAAATCACAGTAACAGCAGCTGATGAAAGGCATGTGTGCCACAGAGGTCAGTTGGGCTTTCAATGACAATGCTGGATCTGTCGGCATTTCCAGACTGTGTCCCTGATCCTTTAGATGGAGTGCAACTCCATCTGGAAAAGATTGAACATCACCTCTAACATCAAACAAACCACCCACCAGCAGAACTGTCAGTCTATTTGCCCTCATTCAGTCCGTTATTGATCTCAGACACTAATTCAACACCTCCACTGACTCACCAGCATCGGATGAAAATGAGAAACAGAGCTGGGTGTCATTGGCATACTGATGGCATCATACTCCAAATCTTCAGAGGACCTCACTCGTTAGTTTCACGTAGAAGTTAAATGACATGGGAGCATGGGTAATTAGGGCATTGCTAGTTGCTAAACAGGGGCAGCAGGGAAATGCTTGACTAACATGCAGAAGGTTGCTGATTCGAATCCCTGCTGGTACTATATTGGGCAGAAGCAATATAGGAAGATGCTGGAAGGCATAATCTCACACTGCGCGGGAGGTGGCAATGGTAAACCCCTCCTGTATTATACCAAAGAAAACCACAGGGCTCTGTGAGTGCTAGAAATCGACACTGACTTGACGGCACACTTTACGTTTAAATGGGTGATCCTCAAACACTGGAGGTGTAAGGCCCCACCAAATCTCGAGAAATGGATTGAAGAAATGCTACTAAACACAAGCAACCTTGGAGCGATCCCACATCTATGGAAGCGAGGAAATATGGAAAAGGGTGAGGATGTGTGGGGTGAGTTCTTGGAACTATACACAATCTAGATGCCGCTTTGATCCTGCTTCTAGTTATGAATCAGGAGTGTACTGTACGGTGATGTATTTTTTTTCTTACATATATTTTTGTTTGTTTTTGTGTATGTTTTTGTGTTATGAATATTTTTGCTTGTTTTAACCTATTTTTATACATGCCCAGCTTGATCACTGTGATCAAGCGATCACAGTGCCTCCCCTCTCAGAACTTTCAAGTCTTTTCTACTAGAGAGCAGATTTGTCCCCTGGCTCTCCTTAAACCTCCCTTCTTCAGAGAAGTCTCTTCTGTTCACTACTACTTTCTAGATCCAAGCCCATCTTCTCCCCTCTTCACTGTCTGTCGTCCAGCTAATTTCTGTCCCCCCTCTGTCTTACTCTTAACTGTCTTCTCCCCGATATTCCTGCAGAGGTCTCACTACTACTGCTGCTGCTACTGTCATCATACTTACAATCACAGTTTACACCCAGTTCTATACATTAACATTTAAACACCTATAAATAACACCTTTAACAGTAGCAAAATACAAACTGGCAGTTACTTATGCCAGGAGTTGTCACATTATGTTTTAGACTGTGTCTTTTGGGGGGCCAGCCTTTGCTATCATGTTAAGTAACACAGGCTCCCTACACCCCATTCCTTTGCCATGTGTGGAAGGCTTAGGAGATATAAACAAAAACTGGGGCTATTCTCACGATTAACAAAAATCGGACTAGGAGAGCCTAGCCCGATTTTTGTTAATTGTAAGAACCACCGGGCTTGCAAGCAAGCCCGGTGGTTCTTGAGCGGCTAACCCGCTCAAGTAGCTCGCCCCTTAGCCCAGGTTTGCGGAGCTAACCTGGGCTATCTGCTCGTGAGTAGCCGTGGTGCGGCTCTGCACTGCAGCTACTCATGAGTAGACCCCACCCAGGAGGCGAAAAGCCACCTCCCGGCTCCGGGGGTCTCCCCAGTATGCCCTGCGCGCTTGCTGCGTAGCCCCCGCTCCCGCCAGCCCCTGTCACGGAGCCGGCAATCGTGTGGGTGGCCAATCCAGCCGCCCAGGGCTCTCTGCCTGGTTGTCTGCAGGGAGAGCCGGCTTAGTTGGATCGTGAGACCCGCCTCACTGCCTTACAAACTGAAAAGATAATCTAAGGCGAGTTCATTAAAATTTACAAGCTTCAGAACTTGTCTTTGTTGTGGGAAGCGTAGGAGGAAATGGGGCCATAGCTCAGTGGAATAGCACCCGGATACTTGCATGCAGAAGGTCCTAGGTTTACTCCCTGGTATATCCAGGTAGGCTTGAGAGAGGGTTGAAGCCCTGGAGCTCTGCTGCTAGTTAGTGTAGACAATATGCACTAGATGGACCAATGGTCTGACTATGTATATGGCAGCTTCCTATGTTCCTAATATGGGCTCTATCAAGGAGGGATCACAGTGCAGCTAGTGGTGTCCTATTTCCCAGATAAACAGGTCATTACAATCCTAAAACAAATAATGCTTTTAGCGTTGGAGTTGATTAGTCATATTGTTCTTGGTCAAACTGCTACCAATATAACTGGCACATTTTTTTTTTTAGTTACATTTTTATCCCACCCTTCCTCCAAGATTAGGATGGCATCCATTGTTCTTCCCCCACCATTTTACCCTCACAACTACCCCAGGTAGTTTAGGGCCAACAAAAGTACTTAATTTTCTGCCACAGGATGTGGTGTTGGCCACTAGCTTGGATGGCTTTAAAAGGGGCTTAGACAAAGTCATAGAGGGCATGTCTATCAATGGCTACTGGTCTGGTGGCTGTGGGCTACCTCCAGCCTCAGAGACAAGATGCCTCTAAATACCAGTTGCAGGGGAGCAACAGCAGGAGAGAGGGACTGCTCTCACCTCTTATCTGTGGGTTTCTCAGAGGCATCTAGTGGGCCCACTGTGTGAAACAGGTTACTGGACTAGATAGGCCTTGGGCCTGATCCAGCAGGGCTCTTCTTATGTGAGGTAGATTAGGGTGAGAGATAGGCACTGGCACAAAGTAATTTTTATGAGCTTTTTGGCCTGTTATCCTCCATTGCATTTTGACACCCCATTAAGAATAATTAACCAGAATGATTTTCCTTTTTAGACTTGTTTATGTCGCAGGTCGTGAAGGCCACATGTTAAAGCTGCTCTCTTACATCAGTGTTAAGCGTTTAACTCCAGCACCTGCTATCATATTTTATGTGAGTGTGATTTCTGAAGTGTGCTTAAGACCTTTTATCTGTAAAAATCAGATTTTAAAATTGCTACAATCTGGCTCTGAAATTTAGTTTCTTTGATCCTTGCTCTGTGACCACATGATGCTTACTGTTTTTATGCAAATATATCTCTCTGGAAGCTTTGTATTACAAGAAAGCATCCAAGCATTAGAACTATAAATTCTCAGCTGCTGTGGGAAGACACCTCGTGTGGGTTATCATCCCGAACTCGCTCGAGAGAGGCAGGACTATGTAAATAAGCTACCAAGCCTATAAAAGCCTCGGGAGGATAGCCCCTCCCAGTTTAGTTAGTCCTGCTAGTGCTCCAGAGAACAAGTAGACAGAGAACAAGCCTTTCCTGACTTTTTCCTCTCCACATCTGGTAATTCCGTTCCTTTCCCTTTCAAACCTCTTCAAGCCTTTTTACCTCAGCTTTGCCTTTAAACAAAACAAAACAAAAACAACCACCTTCAATCTCTCTTCTCGTGTTGCCGATCCTGTCACTTACCGCTAATCCTCTCAACTTCTTTCTCCTCCTGCCTAGAAGGGCCGGCATTTTCCAGGGCATTATGCCCAGGGCAAAAAAATTCTACGTCAGCAACGAAAACAACAAAGTCCCTGCACCACTGCGTGCAGGTACTGGCTGGAGAGAACGGCCTGCCCCGGGCCACTGTGCCTTCGTCGGGCGCGGCTGCAAGAGACGACGAGCAGGGCTCTACAGACCTCCGACGGGGCGGCAGCGGCAGACAAAAGTGCGCAAAAACGCAAGGCCCCAGTCTCTTCTTCAACAGACCCCGAGCAGCAAGCCCAGGCCCTCGGCAGGGCGCCACTTAGATCCGCAGCGGGAGAGAAGGCAATGGTAGATTTGGCAATGGGCGCAGCAACCCCCTCTGAGGTCTCTGAAGCATCCGATGAGAAGATATTGCCCAGCAGCCCATTAGGAGCAACCCAGGCGGGGGAACCCCTGTAGTGGAACCGCCCCAGCAATCACCACCCCAACTGCAACCTCAGGCGCCTGTTCTACAGGTAGAGTTTCGCAGCCCCCCTACACTGATTGCAGTGAGCCAGGGGCAGGGAGGGTCAGTACCCCCAGAACTACCCAGGGAAACGGTTGTCTCATGCCCCCCTCCAGTAGGTGAAATATCTGATGAGTTGCGCTCTGTGATAACTACCCACTCTGGAAAGCCAGCATTTGAACAGGAGGCGCCGCAGGCGCAAGGCACCCCCGATCGTCTCCTTTTTTACTTCAGACTCCTCAGGGTCTGGTTGCTCTTCTCCCTCACCTAAAAGGAGAAAGAAGAGTCATAAAGCCAACAAAAATAAGGAGCGCAGGAGGAAACCTAAACAACCTTCCCCTGTCCATTCTTCCAAGGACTCAGACTATGCTTCAACTGATCCTCGACCAAACAGACCGGTGGACCCTATACAACCACAGATCCCACAGAGTCCCACAGGGGGAGGAGGGGACCCCTTGGTCTGGGTCATGATCCCACTGATCCAGACAGGGAGGATGGGGAATGGTCAGATGGGAACAGGGCTGAACCTTTACCTTATTCACGCAGATTGTTTCCAGCTGAAGATTCTGCTAACCTGTTTGTTAAAGCCTTGCATACCTTAGGTCTAACAATTGAAGGTTTACAGGACAATACAGCCCCAACAAGGGAATCTCTGGTGCTTCCGACTACATGTACACCTGAGCTTCTGTTCCCTTTACCTGAGACTTTCTCTGAGGTTTTGAAACAAGAATGGCAGGCACCCGCTATCCAGAAAAAGACTACGTCTTTGGCTAACAAGCACTATGCATTCTCCACCATGGCTAGCAATTTTTTTCAGACTCCTCCAGTTGATGCACATGTCACAGCCCTCACGTCGGGGGCGGTACTTCCCCGGGACGGGGAGTCTGTTCTGAAGGACCCAATGGAAAAGAAGCTGGAGTTTCATCTGAAAAAGAACAACGAGTGCGTATCACCCTCAGTGCGGGCTTCTATAGCTGCCTCTATCGTCTCAAGAGCATCTCTGCTTTGGACAGACGAACTGTTGCAATCCCTCCACCCGAACCATCCAGGCAGAGACAAATTGCGCTGAAATTACAAAAGGCTCAAGCGTTCATAGCGAATGCAATGCTGGATTCTATGCGTTTTGGTGCCTGGGCAACAGCAAATAATGTGGTAGCCAGATGAACGCTTTGGCTAAAGCATTAGCAGGTGGACGCTGCGTCTAGATCCAATCTATCCACGGTTCCCTTTACAGCAACCAAACTTTTTGGGGATGAAGTCCTCAAGGATATCCTGATTGAGACAAAGGACAGGAAGAAGGTCCTTCCTTCAGCCACAAGGAAAGAGGACAAGCGGCCATACAAAAGGACCAATCAGCCCTTTCGATCCTTTCGTCCCTACTTGCGTAACAATGATAGGGACAAAGACAACAGGAACCAAGGCAACAATTGGAACAGACCACAATTTAACAAGTCTGCCTCCTCCAAGCAGAATCAGTTTGGACAACAAGCCAAGCCCTGTCAAACCTTGTGACTTGTCTGGAGTAGGAGGTCGCCTCTCTCAATTCTTTCATGCTTGGGAGGGCTCTGTGTCAGACCAGTGGGTCCTGCAGACAGTGCTACATGGCTGCGAAATCGAACTAACCTCCCGGCCCAGGGACAGGTTCATGCCTACTCCTCGGTCCAAGTCCCATCTGAAGCACTCAGCCATGCAGCAGGCCATCAGGCACCTTCTGGCCATCTCTGCCATAGAACCAGTTCCTCAGGATAAGCTTTGTCGCGGAATTTACTCAATCTTATTTACTGTGCCCAAAAGGGACAGTACTTTCAGGGCAGTATTAAATCTGAAGTATCTCAACCGCTGGGTACGGAAAAGAAAGTTTTGCATGGAAACTCTGCGTTCTATTGCAGAGAACCTACATCATGGGGATCTATTGTCATCCATCGACTTGACAGAGGCCTACATCCATGTGCCAATTCATCATCGATCCAGACATCTGCTTCATTTTTGCTACCAGGGGCACCATTACCAGTATGCAGCAATGGCCTTCGGCCTTTCATTGGCGCCAAGGATTTTCACAAAAATAATGCCCCCCCCCCGGTAGCCCACATTCGACTTAAAAAGGTCAGACTGTTCTTTTATTTGGACGATCTTCTTGTTCAGTCAAAAGAGACTCCAAAAAGGGACATCAACATCACCTTGGACGCCCTGGACTCTCATGGCTTCATAGTGAATGAAGCCAAAAGTCACCTATCTCCAGCTACTTGACTGTAGCACCTGGGGGTCATCATCGACACGATACAGGACAAGCTTTTTCTTCCAGAGGAACGCAAACAGAAGCTCATGGGCCTAATACAAGAAGTGTATTAGCTTCAAAAGATTCCAGTCAGAACCCTTTCCCATCTATTGGGTCTGATGGTGGCAACTCTGGAAGCTGTTCCCTGGAAGCTGTTCCACCTTCGCCCCTTACAATGGTTCTTACTGCCCTTCCAGGAAGACATCACGAGCAAGAGTCACAGGAGGGTCTCTCTGCCACGTCATGTGCAGGATTCTCTGGGGTGGTGGTTGACTCCTCACAACCTGAACAGGGGGAGACCGTTCCTAGATCCACCCAGAATCATCTTAACAACAGATGCCAGCCTTCGCGGCTGGGGGGGCTCACTGCTTGTCCAAATCAGCTCAGGGCACTTGGACCTTGGAAGAGAGAAAACACAGCATGAATTGGCTCAAGCTGAGGGCCATTCGCTTGGCTCTATTGGCCTTCAAGCCTCTGATACGGGGAAAGGACATTCTAATCCGTACAGACAACATGACAGCCAAAGCGCATGTCAACAGATGGGGGGAACCAGGTCTCAAGCACTCCACCAGGAGGCAACGCACTTGCTACAGTGGGCCGAGATCCATTTGGCATCAATAATAGCTCACCATGTCAGCGGATCGCTCAGTGTACAAGCAGATTGGTTGAGTCGTCAGGAACTACATCCAGCAGAGTGGAAACTCAGTCCCAGAGTATTCAGGAAAATCACCAGGAAACTGGGTTGCCCACTTCTAAATCTCTTTGCATACAGTCTCAACAGCCAACTACCACACTTCTTCACTCGATTCCCATATCACCAGGCAGAAGCAATGGATGCCATGTCAGCCCCGTGGCTGCTAGGGCTGTTGTACGCCTTTCCTCTGGTTCCTCTCCTGAGCAGGCTGTTGCGGTGCATTCGTCTGTTGCAAGCACAGGTTCTGTTGGTTGCACCGTATTGGCCCCACCGACCATGGTTTACTGAGTTTCTACATCTTGCAGTGGACGGTCCCTTCTTCCTTCCGGACACGGACGATCTTCTCAGCCAGGGGCCAATTCTGCATCACAATCCCAGCTGGTTCAAGCTTGCTGCTTGGCGACTGAGCACAACATCCTCAGTCGCCAGGAATATGAACCAAATGTCCTGAACACTATTTTGGCATCTAGACGGTTGTCAACGAACCAAATATACCAATCCACATGGAGCGTATTCCTTCGTTGGTGTGGTAGACGTAAGCAATCTCCAAACAAATGTTCCTTGCCAGAACTTATGGCATTCTTACAGGACGGTTTGGACAAAGGTCGCAGCGCGAACACAAACGCAATGCAGCAGCGATAAGCCCTCTCCTGGCATCATTCAAGGGAAAGAATCTATCTTCTCACCCCAATTTGAAAATATTTCTGAGAGGTGCTACACTTATTTCTCCACCAGTGGTTCACAGGTTTCTGATGTGGGACCTTCACAAGGTGCTGAGGGTGCTTCACGCCCCTCCCTTTGAGCCCATATGTTCCATTCCTTTATGCATTCTGTCCATGAAATTGGCCTTTCTGGTAGCGATTACTTCAGCCAGAAGGATTTAAGAACTCAAGTCTCTTTCAGCTCACCCCAAGTTCTGTATATTTTCGGCGGATTCAGTTATTCTGATTCCAGATCCTTAAGTGCTCCCTAAAGTCGCTTCTATTTTCCGCAAATCGCAAAATTTGATATTACCGTCATTCTGCCCAAAGCAATCACATCCCAAGGAAAAAGACTGGCATAGGTTGGATGTGAGACACTGTTTGAGAACTTATCTATCCAGAACTGAAGCCTTTAGAGCAGGCCTGCTCAACTTAGGCCCCCCAGCTGTTTTTGGACTACAACTCCCATAATTCCCAGCCACTGTAGCCAATAGCCAGGGATTATGGGAGTTGTAGGCCAACATCTGCAGGAGGGCCGAAGTTGAGCAGGCCTCGCTTTTTGTGTCATACTTGCCTTCCACCATGGGCCAGTGGGTATCATCAGCCACATTAGCCCGCTGGATTAGAGCATGTATTGTATTGGCTTGTGAGGTTCAACACCTGCCAACACCCTTGAGGATCACAGCGCATTCCACCAGAGCAGCAGCCACAACAGCGGCGTTCTCTACCAACACACCTTGGGAGGAAATATGCCGGGCAGCTACTTGGTCCTCTCCATCGACCTTCACAAAACATTATAAAATTGATTTGCTGCACTCTTCTCAGGCTGCATTTGGCAGGCGTGTTCTCCAGCACGTTCTTCCTTCCCAGTAGCCAGGATGTCTCCCTCCCAGGGTCTATCAGCTGTGGCATGTCCCACACGAGATGTCTTCCCACAGCAGCTGAGAAAGGAGCATTGGTCACTCACCGTGAAGGCTTCTTCTAGCGGCTGTTGTGGAAGACATCTCGACCCACCCGGGACCATACAGGCTTCTGGGACTCGCTTTTTCTATTCTGATAACTGTATTAACTACAACTTGTACTTCTTCCTTTCTAGAAGCTTAGCTTGCCTACTTAAACTGGGAGGGGCTATCCTCCCGAGGCTTTTATAGGCTTGGTAGCTTATTTACATAGTCCTGCCTCTCTGGAGCGAGCTCGGGACGATAACCCACACGAGATGTCTTCCACAACAGCAGCTAGAAGAAGCCTTCACGGTGAGTGACCAATGCTCCTTTTCAAATCAGCCAGAGAGATAAAGACTCTTCTTTATGTTGATTACAGCTCATGTTTGACAGGAGGTTTCCCAGCACAATCATTAACACTAACCATTAATTAGCATATTAATCTTTGTGTCTCTGTACCCTTAACACTGAACTGTGTTTCTTTTTATGCCCTCCCCATCTCGTTTGCTTTCAGGGTGCAATAACCATTATTTATATTATCCCAGGAGATGTCAATACACTGATCAATTACTTTAGCTTTGCAGTCTGGATATTCTATGGTCTGACTGTGCTGGGACTCATTGTCATGCGTTTTACAAGGAAAGAATGGGAAAGGCCTATCCGGGTAAGTATCACACCCTAATGCTTCCCTTACACAGGGCTGTTATGATAGCAACTTGTGCTGAGTCTGGAGCTTACTTTCAGAGTGCTGCAAACATGTTTATGCTTATGCACAAAGTGTGCAACCTGTAGCACGCCTCATCATGTTTTGCAGGAAACTTGCAAACACAATCTTCTTGCATTAACACAACTTTGTGCAGTGTTAGTGGCCTCTCCTGGTCCCTCATATCAGTTTCCCAGATAGCTTTAAAAGATGGGTTTCCTTTTCTGCAACATTCTAACAACTATAACACCCACACAAACAAACCCGCCACAAAGTACTTTGTACATTATTTTGTATTTAGTATTCATTTATTTAAAAGATTTATATCCTGCTTTTCTGCCTGTAATATGGAGACACTCAGGGTGACTTACATAATAAAATAAATGGTTAAAGAAAAGGTAGAAGATGAAGTCAATTAAAAGAGTAGGAAAACCAAGAAACATCAGACAAATGTATTGGAAAAGCAATGTTTTTGCATGGTGGTGAAAACCAGCAATGATGAGGACAACTGGAGCAAAAGCAGGATGTACGAACAAACTATCCTTTTTGTTCAAGCTTTGGAAACATGAGCAGACCTGCTGGCATTGTCCATTCAGTCCTTGAATTTCTCATGACTAATTATTGCATCGTTTTCTATCCTGCAGGTTCCCATTTTCATCCCAGTCATTGTAACCTTAGTTTCTGTTGTATTGATCCTGGCTCCGATTATCACCAAGCCTGAGCTTCCCTATTTGTACTGTGTCCTATTTATCCTTGGTGGACTTTTATTTTATGTGCTTTTCATCCACTTCAAATTCAGTTGGGCTCAAAAGATCTCAAGTAAGTGTGGATGTTTACTGGCAATTTCTATCAAACAAGAATGGGTTGTGACAAACTAATCTGGACCGAGTCATGCCACCTAGATGAGTTCTGCCACCAGGGTACTTTCCAGATTAGCCGCTCAACAGCGGCAAAATGCTTCCGTTCAGGCAAATCATATTCAAAACAAAAATAGCAAACAACCCAAAAAAACAGCAACTTTTTAATACCGAATATACGTTATAGCACTATTTTGCAGTGATTAAATTTGAAACAAGGCATTAGAAATATGAACGGCACCCTGCTGTCAGCGTAGGGACTGCGATGTCACAACACAGTAAGTGTGGAAGCACACTTCAGAGATTTGACGTGATCCTGTTGCAGGGCCTAATCTGGAAAGCGCCCAGGACAAAGTAGCCTAGCAGGAGAACAGCAAGATTGGCTCTGGGAGGAAAAGTGAAGCTGGGTCCCTACCTCCCCACACCCATGTCCTTGCTGCAGAACAGCAAGGGATACTTTGAGGGCGGGAACACATTCTTGGCATGCCCTTTCTCTAGCTCCTACACAGCTATCATCACACGCTCACATTTTAAAATATTAAATATATACCTACTGCAATCACATCATATATTCATACATCTACAATATTTTATTTGCCTGTTCATACTGCCGGTATGTCTCTCCCGCCCCCGCCCCCCTACACCTACCTCAAAATCTTCCATGGGAGTCCTTGCTTGAAGTCAAGATGAATCCTCTGGTAAGGAGCCCATGGCCTCAGGCCAGTGAGTGAGGGAAGCATGAGCAGGTGGGTCGAGATGGAACAGCGACTGAGCCAGTGGTGCCCTGAGCCAATACAGCCCCCCCCGGACATTTGTCTCCACTTACTAAATTATAGCTCAGTCTCTGCAGTAGAGCAGTCAGCTTCTTAAAAAGGAGCAAGCAGGGGCGTAGCTTGGGGAGAAGGGGCCCGTGTTCATCCCTCTCTCTGGCGGCCCCCCAGAGTGAGGGAGATAATGAAGAAAATAGGGAGGGATGGAGCTAGAGGGCCCTCAGGAGCTGGGGGCCTGTGTTCTTTGAACCCTTTCGCTCAATTATAGCTACGCCCCGGGAGCAAGCAGAATGATTTGAAAGGCATTTATTTGCACTAAAAACAGATACAGAGTATGCTCAGCATTGGGCCAGATACTATGCAATGTACCTTGTAGTGGAGAGCCTCCTGGCTGTGAGATGAGTGTGGTTAGAGGTGGCTCATAGGAATGAGCACGAACCTGTTCTGAGGCAGTTTTACAGGCCACTGAACAGGTTCGAAAGACCGGCGGTTCAACCAGTTCGAAGGGGGGGGGGAGAGATACTTTAAGGACTGGGGAGGATGCACACACCCACCCACCCCTGCCACGTTTCCCCTGCCGGTGCTGCAGTTTAAAAAAGTCCGGTGGGGCAGCAGCGTACCTCCCTGCCGCCCTGTTGCCGCCTCAGACTGGAATTGTGCAACGTGTGCACGCATGTCGAGTACTTCCAGTCCAAGTGGGCAATGGGGCAGCAGGGAGGGACACTGCCATCCTGCCACTCTTAAACTGCAGTGCCGGCGGGGTGTGAGAGAGTGCAACCTCCCCAGTCCTGAAAAAGGTATCTCCCTCCCCACCCCTTCCATCTCTTCTGGCTCACAGCACCAGCTCCTCGTTTAGCTAAGCATATAATGGATATTTCTGCATATCACTAGAATAAGCTATTTGAGATAGCATCTTAACAGTACACACCTTTAAACCTTTAATTTGAGGTACATTTTAGGCTAGGCAAGTAAGCTTTCAATGAATTGGAGCAACAGAGGATCAGATATGTGCATTTTTCTACATTCACAGTGCTTTGATTAAAAACCAGCGTGGCACAAAAGGCATCCCCCCCCCATGCCCCACTCTGATATTGGTACTCTTTTATTATATTACTTGAGTAGTGGCAGCTCCCAACATTCCTGCCAAAGTTGTGGAGCTGTTGGAACTCAAAATGGTAATGGTGCACATTTGCTGCGCTGACCTTGGCAGCAGTGGGAGCGAGGTGGATGTCTGGCCCACACACTCCATCTTCATTCCTTCCTGAACTCTGGTTGAGCTCAGAGTCTTGCGAGCCAGCTGGGAAGGACGCAGTCCGGCGTCCTCCATTTCTGCTCATTTGTGGGGCACGGCCGTTAATGACAGCAGTGCAGGAGGCAGAGAGCCCGGAGTTCTCGTGGCCAGTGGAAAGCCCGTTCTGCTTCCTCTCCTCTGGAGAACAATATGCTTGATAGCCCAGCAGCGCTCCATAGGCATATAGGGAGATAAGGGGGAGGAAAAAATAACAAAGTTTGTTTTGTTTTGTTTTTAAGAGCAGTTAGAGAAAGAGACACTTAGCAGTAACGGGGACAAGGTAGTAAAAAAGTAGGCCAATAGCTTGTAGAATATAGAAAAGTAAAGAGAAGACTATGGAGATCTGCCTAGGAGTGCAGCAGGACTAAAAGAACTGGGCGGAGTTATCCCTCTCAGGCTCTTAAGGCTTGAAATATTTTCAGTTAGTCCTGCCTGGGAGCATGTGGGAAGGTTAACTCAATCAGAGATGTCCTCTGCTCCAAGCAGCAGAAAATGATTGGCCTAATTTCTGGACAATTATCCAAACATTTGGCAATGAAAACTTTTAAAAGCGCATATAACTGTGAACCAGGAGCAACTTTGTGCAAAAGGGAGCTCTAAAAGAAAAAAGCAACACTACAAAATCAATTTCTAAAGACCTCTAAACATAGTAACTTGTGTACTTCAGGGCCCATCACAATGCACCTTCAGATGCTTTTGGAAGTTGTCCCGCCAGAAGGAGTTCCAGAATAAAGTTTGTTTCCTCATCCTTAAAAAGGCAGGATCATGAAAACAGCTTTGCAGACACGCTGCATCTTCTGTGGTTATGGACTTAATAATGGACTAAGGATTTTGAGGCTTGGGGCCTTTTCAAATATAATTGACTATAATGGAAATGTTTCCACCTCCACCTGGACACCTTCCTTTTTCTGCAGCAAGTTGAAAGAACAGTGCAGATAGAATTACAGTGCCATCTATCTGCAAAACAAACATGGAAGAAGAAAATAGACACTCTCAAAGGAAATGACAGACAAGGACTGGTGAAAAGAAAAATGATCAAAAGATGGCAGAAGCTGTAACTCAAAATATTTATTACTTTTGAAATTGAAGAAGTCTAAGGAAAGTACTATACTGGAAGGGGCAAAGTTCACAGGCTAAGCTCCTGATCAAGTCTCTTGCTGCCCAACTACAAAAACCAGGTTGTCAGAATAACATTGTGGACATGGTGTGTTAAAGACGTATTGTTTTTTGGACGTTTATTTGTGACCTGTCATGTGGCCTAGGGGCAGGCCACCCTGGCTTCATAATATAGAAATTTCAGACTTGCCTTGACCTGTAGGAAGTGGGAAGGAGGGGTACAGCCCCAAGTACAATTTATTGGGGATCACTGGAGTTGTAGTTCAGCAACTCCTGGAGGCTCCCAGTTTGGGAACCCCTGTAATATAATAAATTGTTTCTAATAACTCCCAACAAGCAGGGTTGAAGAACACATTTTATTTGTTTAAGGCACAAACTAAGGCACACTTTTTTCATGGCATATTATGGGAAAGCCAAGTATTTTGAACACAGTTATGTTTATGATAGTTAAAAATAAATAAATGCAACAGTAGTCTGGGTGTCTGTGGAACATTATGGCATGGGTGTGTACTAAGATGCAAACTAAATGTTACACAGCAGATGCATATATCGGTCTCCCATCTGCTTTTGGATTTGCAGGAAGAAAGAAATAGGTACCATATATTTTCTTATCTGAAAAGTGGGTGGAGGGTAATTTTGAATCAAACAACAGAATGGAAAAGCAGCCCCCTATCCCTTGGCAATTATTTTTCACAAAAAACCTGTTAGCAGTCTGTAGCACATGTCTGCTATGGACCATTCAGTTTGACCTTTGGTCTAAATTAATGTGTTGTACTATTAAACCAAGTGTTATGCTGTAGTGAATAAACGGTAAAGTGATATGACAGTTGCATAGTCAAGAATTAGACTTCTTTGCACATTTTTACTGAAAGGAAGCAAGCATACACTGATGTCACTGCAATTTATTCACTTCAGGTTTTAAACTCCAAACATGTAACAAAAGAAAATCTCAACTCTTTCCAACATATTTCTTGTAACACTTGCGAACAGTGAAATATTCAATTTTTGAATCATTTTATGGAGCAAACCACTGTCTAATAACTGTACTGCCACCAATCTGATAACACAGAGTGGAAATCATTTAACTAGAGAATCAGATGTAGGCACTTTGATGACATGTAGAATTAGTGCACACAGTACCTCCAACCTGCACAGCTAGTGTGAAAACGTGCTTGCTGACAAATCAAACTGAAAAGCTAGTCTACTGACTTTGAAGCTGCAGTGCCTCAAGGTTCTATCCCCCCGCCAAAAAAACCCCCGCGCATGCTATCATCAGTCAGTCTGTCTTAAAGGTGCCACAAGACACACCGTTTTTGCTGCAACAGACTAAGATCGCTACCTCTCTGGAAAGTGTTGCTTTATGTTGCACTTTGTTAGTGCTCCTACTCAGCATCTATCTTGGCCCTAGAGTTAACAGCAACAGACTTAGGTATCAACTCTGAGCTCGTTTGGCTCAGTTGTTATCTAGGATAAGCAGCTGTATACCTGAACTAGGGATGTGCATGAGCGGAGGTTCGTGCACAGGTTCAGCACCGAACCGGTTTGGATGAGGTCCGAATTGGTTCGGAACCGCGGGGAGCAGAGAGGGATCTTTAAACGAAAGGAGAGTAGATCCATACCTGCTCTCCACCGCCACATGCAGCTTCCTGCTGCGGTGGCATTTGTCCCAAGTACCCGCGTGCAGCACTAGCATGCACATGGTGTCTTGTATCTGCTCCCCTCCACATGGCGCCAAAACAGTTCAAACCTCATCCAAACCAGTTCAGTGCTGAACCTCTGCACAAACCTTAGGGCGTGGACGCCATGCATGCTAACATCACACATGGGTACTTGGGACAAGTGCTGCCAAAGCAGGAATCTGCATGTGGTGGCAGAGAGCAGGTAAGGACCTCTTTAAAAAAAAAAAAAAGATACTGCCCCGTGGAACTGGTTCAGATAAGGCCAAACCTCAGTTTGTGCACATCCCTAACTTTGACTATCCCCAAACCATGTTTCTAGCTTGGGGCAAGTAACCTTGGCTTTCCCAGTTGTGGTTGGACTACAACTCCCATAATCCCTAGCTACATAACACATAATGCCCAGCCACAACAGCAGCTGGAGAGTCAAGATTGCCTATCCCTGCTCTAGCTGTTCATACTACAAAAACCAGGTTGTCAGAATAACATTCTACAGTTTATGGTGTCATTCATGAGTAACAAATACTGTGTCTGTAATAACCCTACCATTATCTAATGGCTTTCCATCGTGTAGTTTCAGGCAGAATTTAGTTATTTCTGCTGGCTCGGGGTGCGGGGTGGGGGGAAGGGATGTTTGGATTGCACAAATGATGCTCTACAATTCCACACAAAACACATTCAACTTGGAAACAAGAACATGGAGAAAGTGCTTGAAACATTTTCCTCAATCAAGGATATGTTTTAAGCCAGTCAACTATTTTAGTGAATCCCCACCTTCCTCATGCTGGAGAGGCTGGTGGAACAGCACAGGGCTCTTCATGAGATGACCAAGGAGGGTGGGCACCTGCATCCAGCAGGAAGCAACGAGACACTCTTGGTATTTGTTCTCAGAATCTGAAAACAAATTTCTTTCTTCACAGACTGCTCTTCTATAGCAAGTGCCATAGTTTTGCAGTTTGTAATGCATCTTACAGATAATAATTGTGCCACTTTCTGTGCATCACCACAAAGGACTGTGTGAATCCTTATTCATATCTTCAGGGGTGTACCAGCCCGCCGGTGGCCTGTGTGCGGCTGCGGCAGGTGCCCCAATAGCCCTGCCCCGTGTCTGATGTCAGACGCAAGGGATAGCCACGCCCCCGCGTCTGACATCAGACGCGGGGGTGTGTGGTCTGGGAGTTCAGAATCAGAAGCAGCTTAACTGCTGAAGGGGCCGCACGGCCCCTTCAGCAGTTAGATGAAGCCTGGCACTGCGTTTGCAGCGCAGCCCAGGAGTGGCTCTTCCCTGCAAGGTAGAGCTGCTCCTGGGCTGCGTTGCAAACGCAGTGCCAGTCTTAGCTCCCAAAGGGTCTGCGCGGCCCCCGCTCAGGAGCTAAACTACCACCCCCGCGTCTGACGTCAGACGCAGGGGGCGTGTCGGGGCCGCTCTTGCGGCCCCTGATTGGCCACCGGCCCGGGTTCTTTGAACCCGTTGGCCCAATGGTGGCTCCGCCCCTGCATACCTTAAAGAAACTAAGATATTACAATAGATGTGAGGCTGCCAAAAGCAAGCTTAGCAATCTCATCTTCACATTTACATCTAGTGATACAAAATGGTCAAAATTGTAAACAGTGGCTAATGAGGAGTGGGAAACAGGCAGCACAATGACATCATGCCATCCTTTTGGTATCAATACAGGGAGGGGGCTCGGGACTGTTTTGAAACACATCACAAAGCCTAGATCCAGCCTTGCAGTCTACCATTTCAAACAGATTCCTATGTCTGACCATTTTTATCTGATGGCTTGAGAGTTTGCTTTGTTTTATGTGAAACACACTCCAGTGAACCACACAGAAGGAATTTCTAGCAGTTTTCCTTCACACTTACAAAATGTGCTCATTTAACAATCATACTTTTAGATATGAGCATTTCCCTAAATGTCTTCCACAAACATGTCCATCTTGATCATATGTACTTTGAACTATCCAAATTGGGTTCAATGAAATTTACTTCCAAGTAAGTGTATTTAGGATTGCAGCCCAAACTTTTAAGCTTCCCCGCCCTATGTCAACTGTGTTTTCAAAATCATGGTAAAAATTCACACTAAGTAGGTGTTCTTATGTGAATAAGGGCTGAAAGATGGAATCCTAACCTCCAATTCTAAAGTAGAACTAAGAGTCAGATGAATCATCACTCTCCGAATCGATGTCTTCTGAGCAGTCCTCCATTTCCTCATATGCCATCGTAGCAACCTGGTGCACTTTCTTAGGAGCTGTGGCTATTTAAGGAAATATCATGTTATACACACACTTCTAAGTCAGTTCTCAATATTCTAGCATATTATGTAAAGCACACTCTGAGATTATCGGTCTCAAACATGCTGTTTTAGCCCTCTAAGCAGATATCAGCAATATATCCATTCATTCCTATCCTAAGTTGGAAAGAATGGTGAAGAAAAATGCCGTGAGACTGCAAAGCACAGAGGGCTGAATGTTTAGTGTACAAGCACCGAATATGTTTACCTCTCATTATGCAGCCCCATCAATGCATACATAGTTGAGACGTTTTGTCCCAACCTACATCACTTTACACTTCTTTACAATGACCCACATTTGATATTTTGTTGCCTATTCATCCAGTTTGGAGAGATTCTTTGGCATCATGTCTGCCATAATGACAGACATTTTGCTAGTTGCTAATTTATGAAAGTTAATGGCTTACCAGCAGGAAAAGGACCTTTTTCCTCAGAATCTTCAAAGTGATCAAAATCAAAAGACACATTAGGATTCTGTTAATAGAAACAGTTAACAGTTAACTTCAGTATCCAATGTCAATGCCCTAAGAAATGCCCCATCCTGCAGCCTTGTGCTGGGGGATGGGTCTTTGCCCCACCCCCACCCCCCTAGCAACAGCTGCAAGGAACTCTCGACGCTGTCCCTCGCTTCCCCTCTTCAGTTCGTCTAGACCAGCTTCCCCTTCCTCCCATCCCCTAGGGGCTTTGCTGGTTGTCCCTTTGGAGGCCGAGTAGGAATTTTTGGCCCCTCAGCTGATTGGCAGTGTTGGGGGGTTGTTTTGCCTGCTCCGTTCTGTCTTTCCTAGTGCTAGTTAGTCTTAGGTCACAACTGGGCAGGTGCAGTGTGGGCTGGGTGGATGTGTAGAAGGGCGAGCTCGGATGTGTAGAGCTCGGCGAGCACCCTTGGGCAGTTGGAAAGGGTGGACTGGTCAATCGGTCATAGGGAACATAGGAAACTGCCATATACAGAGTCAGACCATTGGTCCATCTAGCTCAGTATTGTCTTCACAGACTGGCTGCGGCTTCTCCAAGGTTGCAGGCAGGAATCTCTCTCAGCCCTCTCTTGGAGATGCTGCCAGAGAGGGAACTTGAAACCTTCTGCTCTTCCCAGAGCGGCTCCATCCCCTGAGGGGAAGATCTTACAGTGCTCACACTTCTAGTCTCCCTTTCATATGCAACCAGGGTGGACCCTGCTTAGCTATGGGGACAAGTCATGCTTGCTACCACAAGACCAGCAATCCTCAAGGTCCTTAGAGGCTTCGCAGCTCGGGGACTTTGATTCGCCATGACACCTGCTTCAGGGCTTCACAGACCTTAAAGGCTAAGCAGCTTGAGGTGTGTGAAGCCCTAGAAGTTGCCCTGACCCTTTGGGGTTGGCAATGATGGAGATGAAGCAGGATTGCACTACTTCTGTCCTTGAGCCAGGGTGTGTCACCGATTCAAGGCACGGGCAAGGACAAATGTCTGAACCTGGCCTTTCATAGGCCCACACTGTTGGGGGTAGAGTTTATTCCACACTCAGTTTGCTAATTTGATTATTTAATAAAGTTGTGGCCCCTTTTACCCAAATGGAAATGTGTCCTGTGTCTTCCTGTGGCTGGGGTGTGGGGGCAATGGAAGCTGCTTTTGAATTTACAGCTTACTTTGTGTTTCAGCAAGTTGCTCCAAGGTTCTTTTTTCTCTTTTTCAGCTATGATCATGGGCTCTCCATTCTTAAGTATGCAAGATGACTTTTCTTTGAGAATGTTTTCCTGCAACTCCATGTCAGCCAAATAAAATTTATCTCCTGCACAAGCACTGAATATGTTTTTAAAACAGAAGATTATAAAGGTAACAAAGTCAGCATACTTTGACTTTACATTGATAACATCGTTTTCAATTTACCTGAAAGTGATCCTGTGTGTGAAAAATTTGCAGTCATAGTTGGTAATATTTTGTAATATTATCTTCATGACAATGCAACCTTGCTTTTCAAACCATTTTACTGAAGGGAAAAAGCTGAAAATTATTGAAATGGTGGTTATAATAGTATTGATTTCAAAATTATACAAATTTTAGATATCCTGGTAGCACTTTAGTTTATTAATGACAGATGCTATTGCTCAATCCCACAATAAAATGAATTTCAACACCAAAAATGGAACAGAAACAAAATACCTCTGATTACCAGGTGACGAGGCAAGCACCTGGAGATGGCGATCTCCATCATGATCTGCTTGTGAGCCTCCTGGGAACATCTGGCTGATTGCTGTGGAGGGACTTGACCCATGTGGGGGGAAAGTGTCAACATTAGGTGATGGGAACAGAGAAAACAAGACAGAATTGTTTGCAAAAATAGCTTGTGGGATACGTAAGGGAACCTGCTTGAACTATGAAGCTATTCTCATAGGTAGCAGGAAGCAGGTGAAGGGAGCCCAGCCCATTCCTGCTGCTCGTGTGCAGCGAAAGGAGCTGCAGGGCTCCCGGCGGTGGCAAGCTGGCTTACGGAGCCCGCTGCTTAACCCGGGTTTGGGGCACGAGAGCTCCTGAAAAGCGAGTTAAATGACCGTGTGTCTTTGTAGCAAGGCTCTGTGCTGCACGGACTCACAAGTAAGCCTCCCGGCATCGGGAGGCTCCCCAAAAGGCACCGCACACTCGAGCGGTGCCTTCCGGGACTTCTGGGGGCCAGGAGGCCCCTGAACCGCACCGTGACGGAGCTAGTAATCGTCTGGGAAGCCAATCCGGCCGCCCAGGCTCAGCATACCTAAGAGACCATCTCCTTCATCCGTATGTTCCATCACACATAGTTAAGGTTGACAGAAATGCTCTCTTAAGTACATCATCCATATGGCAAGTCAGACTCATGAGAACCTGTCGAGATTCATTTTCAGTCTGACCCCCAACTGTGGAATTCTCTTCCCCTTGATGCTTGCTAAAGGCCAAACCCGTACATCCCAAAGCAATTAAGACATTTTAATTCAAACCAGCTTTTGAATTAAAAGCCAGTTTAATTCCAGGGATAGAGGACAACCAGGTAGCAGAACAAGTGCAATCCACCCTGAGCCTTGGACAGGGCAGCCTGTAAGTCTAATTATATAAAATGTTAGTACCATGTATTACATAGCTGAAGAGATTCTTCTGCTCCCCTACTTTTGGTCACATCATCTAAAATTAAGGAATAAGACAAGTTCAGTTTAGACAGTGCTAAGAACACACTTATTTGGTGTATGCAACCA
Organism: Hemicordylus capensis; assembly: GCF_027244095.1. Lineage (NCBI taxonomy): Eukaryota > Metazoa > Chordata > Lepidosauria > Squamata > Cordylidae > Hemicordylus > Hemicordylus capensis. Next base: position 18,103,726 of record NC_069665.1, read on the forward strand.
AGAAATATATATATCCCAGTTATGTCAATAAAGCAATTGAATTGCTATATTCAGTTCACATCAGGAGTTCAGTGAACCGCCATACTGGGTATGTTTGATGTATGCCAGAAAACTTGCATTTATATAATAATTAGGTCCAATGACTGACTCAAACATCATGACTAAATTACTACTACTCAGGATTCACTCTAAAGACCTACTACATTTCAATAGTACTTCCTCTAGTAAATTTAGTCAGAATGTCAGGCAACAAGGTTAAGAGAATGCTATATAGTACCACTGCAGACTTGCATGAAGAAAATACCCAACTTTAAAATAGGTTTATTACTTTTTCACAAAAGAATGCTCATTTATGATCAGAATTAGTAGAACTTACCAGAAGGATTTTGCAAAGCACTATCATTGATAATAGAATCATTCTCTTTTGTACCCTGCATATTGGATGTGACTTGTTCCTGGATGCTCTCTGAATTGAGCATGGTTTGGTCCAAGATGCTCTGTGAAACAGACGTGGTCTGATCACTTATTCCACACTTCATGGGATGTATTCTAAGAGGGGGGGAAACACGAAGAGGAATGTAAACTTCACAGGAAACCAAGAATCTGGCCTTCTCCATGTCTGATACGCAGTGGTTCAGACACTGGGCAATCTCGGTCTTTAAACCAATAAAAAGAAGATTTAAGCTCAAAGCATTATATGGAGTTCTGTAATTATCAGTTTTTTAAAAACCCTACAGCAGGGTGTGTCAAAATCACCATCCTTAAAAGCTGCTCTTTAAGACATTAGGTCTTTCTCCATGGGTGAAAATGTAGCTTGAAGGGGTAATTTTGAATTTGATTTTTAAGTTTGATTATGCATTCTTTCTGTGCCCCAGAATTTTATGTTAAAATATAAAATCACATAGGAAAGAACGTAAAACTTTGCTTATCATGTAGTATGAGCCTTAGAAAAGAAACTGATATTGGCTTCATTTAGGAATGTTGCCTTTTCTTCCCAGTTAATTTCTGTCCTAGCAAAAGACAATCAGACATTCCATAAGAGGACAAGATTCTGGAGCTCAAACCATTCAACAAGGAAGCAAGTTCTAAAAAAGGAAACTTGGTTTCTTCTTTTTAACAAATGAAGTTCTATAAACAAATTACAAACAAACAAGGTTTGTATGCACTATAATTAGAACCTGACAGGGTTACTTTAAGATAATAATATAGGCAAAAGGATTGCATTATCTGGAGTTCCAAAACCTTATGGTACTAAAAATTAATACCATTGTTGGTGTTGATGTGCCTTTCAGGATTTAGGGGTGTTAGTGACTTTCTCTGAGTGGAGTGAATGTGCCAGGAACATTAGTGGAGTTCTTAAAGTTGGGGCCATAGTTAGGGGCAAAGGACTCTCCTAATACCTTATTTTTGGGGTGCATCAGTGCCTGGACTTCTGCAACAAACAAGTAATGAGCATCACTTACAATGCAGGTAAGTCTTTTTTCTCAAGGGCTACTTCAGCTTCTCTAAATAACCTCTGGAGCTCTTGTGTGTGTTCTGGGTTGTCAACTCCCATTCCAGTAGACAGAATCACAGTGCGAATACTGTATTCGTTGATAGACGTTTTCAGATCTAGAAGTCTGGTGATCCGCACCTGGAATTTAATATGCAAATAAACAGTGTTTTCTGTAACAGCGTCTTATGCAGCTTCTACCTTTTGCTGCACCATAGCACCCTTTCCCCAACAGCTTGTCTTTCCCCTTCCTAGTTATGGCCATAATACTAAACTGCTTTTCTTACCATTCTTCCCCAACTCTGCACCACCCACTGCTGGAGCAGCCAACCACCCAGAATGACCCTCTAGCTATGGCCAGCTTGACTGGGACTGTACTGGACATCGATGTCACCAGTGAATATGGGAGTCACAACAGAGGAACAAGTTAATTGGGTGTTACCCAAGGTGGATACCTGTACGAAAACATGGACAGCTCAAACTTGTCATGATCAAAATGGACACACACACACACACACCCTTATTTGCACATGCCTAACTATACAATATGCACTTTGGTCACTTTCTTAGTTGGGAAGCTAGGGGCCAAAATCTCCAGCTGGTTTAATATGTGAACTATGAATGCATTATTACCAATAAAATTAGAACTGTGTGCTGAGCGAAGTATATTGTGACAAGTGTTATACAACTGTCAGCTAAAAACTGGCAAGCCAGATGTTCTGGAAGATTTTCCAAAATTTGTACTGTATAGTTGAATTAACTTTACTTTGGATTTAGAAGCCTCAAGTGAACCACTTCAAGGGATATCATAATTTGTTTTAATTAATTAGGTTGTTAAATACAAGATGGCAATTTCAAGTCTAATATTAGAAACCTCAAAATCACTGCATAGTTCCTCTCATGGTTCTTAGATTTGTATATCCCAAGGCAAGAGGTTTAACAGTGTAGATACAATGTTGACATTTGAGGTAAGTATTGGTCAAGATTATCTAGACCCATTTCAGACTGGCTTTCAGGCAGGCTATGGGATGGAGACTGCCTTGGTCAGCCTGGTGGATGATCTCCAATTGGGAATTGACAGAGGGAGTGTGACTCTGTAGGTCCTTTTGGATTTCTCGGTGGCCTTCGATACTATTGACCATAGCATCCTTTTGGAATGGCTGAGGAGATTGGGGGGTGGGAGGCACTGCTTTGCGGTAGTTCCGCTCCTACCTCATGGGCAGAATCCATATGGTGTCTCTTGGAGACAGTTCTTCAAAATCTGAACTTTCATATGGTGTCCCCTCAGGGCTCCATATTGTCTACGATATTGTTTAACATATACATGAAACTGCTGGGAGAGCTCATCAGGAAGTTGGGTGCAGGGTGTTATTAGTATGTGGATGACACCCAAATCTATTTCTCCATGTCAACATCATCAGGAGAAGGTATAACCTCCCAGAGGCAGAGATAGGCTGAATGAGGGATAAACTGAGGCTGAGTCCAGATAAGACGGAGGTACTTATTGTGTGGGGCCGAAACTCAGGAGACGATTTTGATTTGCTGGTTCTGAATAGGGTCATGCTCCCCCAGAAGGAACAGGTACACAGTCTGGGGGTGTTTCTGGATCCTAATTTATCCCTGGTGTCCCAGGTTGAGGCAATGACCAGAGGTGTTTTCTATCAGCTTCGGCTGATATGCCAGCTATGTCCATTTCTTGAGATGAATGACCTCAGAACAGTGGTACATATGCTGGTAACCTCTATGCGGCACTGCTGCAATGCGCTCTATGTGGGGCTGCCTTTGTACGTAGTCCAGAAACTGCAGTTCGTACAGAATGTGGCAGCCAGGTTGGTCTCTGGGTCATCTAGCTACATTGGCTGCTGATAGGTTTCTGGGCAAAATACAAGGTGCTGGTTACTACATATAAAGTCCTAAACAGCTTAAGCCCTGGATATTTAAGGGCCTTCTTCACCATGAGCTCCATCGCCCATTAAGATCGTCTGGAGAGACTGTCTGCAGTTGCCACCAGCTCGTCTGGTGGCTACTCAGGCCTGGACTGGCCTTCTCCATTGCTGCACCTGGGCTTGGAATGCGCTCCCTGTTGAAATAAAAGCCTCCTCATCTCTGGCAACTTTTAAAAAGGCACTGAAGACACATTTATTCACCCAGGCTTTTAATTAGATGTATAATTTTAATACTTTTAATGTGGAGTTTTAAATTATTTTAATGTTTAAATTATTTTAATTGTAAACCGCCCAGAGACATAAAAATACGGCATAGGTATAGAAATACGTTAAATAAAAACAAACACAGGTTTAGCACAGTGCAACAAGCAAACCTGAGAAACCTAAGTATTCCAAACTCTTTCAAACAACAATGACCAATTTCTAAGTGCTTGAGACTTCAGTGACTTTTTAAAAAGAAAAAGGGACAGGAAGGCATCTTGAGCATTCACAAAATTAGATAAATACATTCAACATCACATACCACTGGATCCACCCAAACTGTGTTTCCCAAGGTAAGTACAATTTTTGCCTCATGTGGTTTTCCTCTGATCTTCTGATTAATGTATCTAGTAACCTAATTTTAAAAAAACAAAAAACAAATCCTAAGACAATAAATGTGCATCTCATAATGATCAAAGCACCATTTTAATACAGCTCACAAGTCTTTTGGTAGAATGTACTGACAAGATTCTGAGTGAAAGATGATCCTTTCCACTCGGAGGTCCACTTCAGGTGGAGTTACCTTCCCCTTTCTTAGAATAACTGGTAACATTTACTTCAAAGACTACTCCTTAATGAACACATTGGAAGGGTTCACTCCAGTTTATTTTTGCAAAAGGTCACGTTATGCATACAACCAAGAAACAAAACCATCCTTAGTAATCACTGGACTCAAATAGGCATTCACTGCAGTTTGTTTATAGTGTGACAACTCACTATAACACCTGGAAAAGGATTAGATTTGTAATTCTTTATTACAAAGACAGGACAGACACAGTGAACAGAGAGAGGGTGGGAGAACTTACTTTTGGATTCCACTCCATTTCATTATCAATGGGTTTAACCCTACAAACAATAAATTCTACAGCTTGAGGGGGTAAAGCTTGAAATCTTTCAGGCAAGTAAAGCAATTTGTAATTTTGAACTTGAGCAGCTCTGCCTTCATCTATATACTTGACTTGAACAGAATAAAACACACAACTTTCTTCTTTGGATGCCACTTCCAACACTTGAATCCTTTAAGAGAATGAAAAAGAAAATACTGGAAAAGGACTTCAACAGCTAAAATTAAAAACAAAAGGTGTTACTGTTTCCAGAAGCCCAGGCTCAGTGGTTCAATTAGAAACATTTTTACACATTTTGTTTGGCCTTCTGCATTTCTTAAAAAAATAGCAACCATGGAGCTTCTGATCTGGGCCCGTGTGTGTGTGTGTGTGCACGCACGCGCATGTGTACTGACCACCCCCCATCACCATGCTACAGTCCTGAACCAGACTGGGTCCTCCAATTAATTTACAAAATGCCACTCGTGGAAGGCCAAATGAAGCATTTAAAGCCACACCTTGTTTGGCCCTCAAACTAGGGATGTGCACGGAACCGGTTCAGAGGCCCTTTATGGTTTATAGGCTTTACCTTTATAGGCTTTACCTCGAAACCCTTTATGGGCCTCCGAACCAATTTGAATGGTGGGTGGTTCCGCCGGTTCAAAGGCGGGGGTGGGGTGCTGCTTTAAGGGGCGGGGGAGGGTGCACTGACTCTTCCCACACAGAAGTTCCATTTTTAGAAAGTCCATTGGGGCAGCAGCGTACCTCCCTGCTGTCCACCCCCCTTTTACCAGAACTAACTGGAAGTATCTGGTGCACCGCATGGGCGTGTACACAGCGGGTGTGACATGTGTGTGCCAGCGCATCAGATACTTCCGGTTAGTTCTGGTAAAGGAGGCAAATGGGGTGGCAAACGGGGTGGCAGTGAGGTACACTGCCATGCCGATGGACTTCCTAAAAACAGAGCGCTGGTGGGGGAAGAGCGGCGGGAGGGGTAAGTGCACCCTCTCCCACCCTTAAAGCACCCCACCGCCTTCAAACCTCCCCCACACTGTTCCGTGAACTTCCCTACATCAAACTGCTGTTCAGTGCTGCTAGTAAAATGCAGCTCTCCCATGTTGTGGTGCCACAATTGCTATGGACAGTCTGTGTGTCATGAGACTGCGTGATTGTCATAGGAACCTACTGAACGGTGTTCACATGATATCAGTGATGATTAGACATGCAGTTCCCCACTCTTCCCCACCCAGTTTTACCAGCACAAATCTATTATATTAATTCTCCTGGATGTGCCTTGGAATGTGCGTCCCGGAGCCCAGCTGATTGGCTGGGTGGCGGACACGCCTGATTGGCTGAGGCGCACCCAGGAGGATGGGTTGCCGTCGCGGCGACCCAGCCATGGAGGCCAGAGGTGGTGGGCCCGGCCCGGCCGCAGAGGCAAGGCTGAAGAGGGGGAAAAGAAAGTGGTGAGGGGGCAGAAGTGGCAGTGGGGAGGAGAGGTGACTGGGCCCGGAAGCAGAGACTGGGGCAGAAGGTGGGGGGAGAGGTAACCACCGGCCCCACAGAACACACAGATGCTCTGTATGGGGTCAGCTAGTGGATATTTAAAAGGTTCATTTCATGCTGAAGGTTCATTTCATGCTTTAAAAAGTTATTTCAAGGCTGAGCTTCACATTAGAGTTATTTCACATGATCCTGCAGTAACTTAGAAAGAAAATAGTGGAGGACATGAACAAGGTTTTATAAAGCAGTTTGATCAGAAGTAAATGGCAGATTTCCAATATGCTTCTGCATATTACATTGCTAGTGTCCTAAATATCCTCTAATTGCTTAGGGCTGAGTGTTTTTGGCATAGACAACTACCATACTGGTTCATTTTATTGTAATTTCTTCATAGAACAAACGAAGTATTCTACCTGTGGAATGTGTTTTCTTCATGTAATGCATATATTGCTAGTTTTTTCACTGTGTCAACACAAACGCAATTGCAAGATTTCTTGTAATACTCCTTCATCTCTTCTGCAAGAGCTATATACTGATCCTTTTGTTTACCTACTATGCGGCCAAAGTAGTTTGTGGCATCCACAATGAAAAGAGGCAGTATCTGAAAGAGCAGAAATGTAAAAAAAAATATTGCTTCTAAATACTCAATATGAACTGTCTCAAGTCACTGGATTGAAATGCCTGCTGAACTTGCCTTTATTTCTGGCATCCTTGAACTTTTTTGTTAATTGATAATTTTGATAATTTTTGTAAACCGCCTTGGGGTTTTCTTTTAATGAAAGGCGGTATAGAAATGTAAAAATAAATAAAAATAAAATAAAATAATCTCCCTCCTCTAGCTTTCCCATCTACTCCTCTTCTTATGTATAACTAGTCTTTTGGACCCAAACCAGATATGACTGCAGCAGCTCTGCATGCTTAAACTAGAATCTGCTGCAATCACATCGAAAATGGATTTTGCAGGAAGCAATTTAAAGTTCAAAAGGATGCACAGATGAGAAAAACTGAACCTCCCTGCACCTCCGTGTGCTTTTCTCTCACTTCTGGTCTTAGTACCCCAACTAGAAAAGGTTGCCTGGGGAGATAAGCTGCGAGAGGGAAGAGGTTTCAGCTCCCCTCACTTGCACACCTCTTGCAGCTGCTTAAACCTGTCCCTTCTGTTGGGATAGGCAATAGCTGCAGCCTAACTTACTGTGTATAGCTTGCATTTAATCTGCTATGAAGCCATTGGGGGCACTGTCACTTCCTCAGCTGGGCTAGCTAGGAGTTTCAATTATCCTTCCTGTTTGTCCCGGTTCTTGTGTGTGAGACAGCAAGTTCTATACTGATCTCTAAGACCCACTTTTGTTTGTCTCACAAGTTATTTTAAACCTTTCTCTGGTGTTTATTCTGAAACCAGGCAGAGAGCTCATATTCTGCAACAGGTTATGGGCCCAGACTTCTTCAGAGCAACCCAGTATACAGCCCAGAATGACCTTGAAGGGCAAATGAAGTAGCATGGAACGAGGAGAAATCACAAGGAGATGCTTTGATGCTGAATGCAAATAAGCAAAGCTAGGATTTTATTTTTTCAAAAAAAGGCTTGCAGTTCTGAATTTAAACTCTCTGTGGGAAAGCTGAATGGTGGAAATTATCAGCTATGGAAGTTTAAAGTAGAATGCTTCTAAGGATGACTTGTGGGAGTTACTAACACAGACAGACCAGCAAAAAAAAAAAAAGAAGAAGCAAAGGCAGTAAATACTCCCATGGAAACTAGTTACTTAAAGGAGAACAAAGAACAAAGTACATTTTTGCCAAATCAACAACAATATAGATAAGTAATTGGGAAATTATTATACATCGCCACTGTCACATGACCCGACATTGCAGCAGCAACTGGGATTTTATGCAGGAAGGTCTCAGCACCAAGTCAGGAGGACTGGAATGCAGCGAAGAGGAACCTAAAAGGAACTTTGCACCTTAAGCTATGCCTTCCAGCAACTTCTGGATGCAACCTAACTGGATATGTGGACGCAGATTGAGCTGGAGACAGTTCTGATAGAAAATCTACCAGCGGTTATGTGTTTTTGCTTGGAGAGAGACTTATTCGTTGGGCCAGCAGAAAACAAGCTTCAGTAGCGCTTTCTTCTACAGAAGCGGAATACATCATAGCTGCACAAGCTAATCAAGAAGCAATCTGGCTATGACAACTATTGACGGACTTGGGTCAATGTCCAAGAGAACCCACACAAATCTTGGAAGATAATCAAAAGTATATTGTACTTGCACAGAGTTAACCCTAGAACCAAGCATATAGATGTGAAGTATCACTTCCTGAAAGACTTACAGGAACAAGGCCTCATAGACCTGCAGTATTGTCCAACTGAGAACATGATAGTGGACATTCTTACAAAGCCTTTGGTCAGAGAGAGTACTTGTAGGATGTCAAGGGTAAGGAACTCAGTAGGCTAATGCTTCAGCTGTTGAGAAAGGGTGTTGGGATATGCAACAGCTGCAGCCTCTTACTGTGTATATCTTGCATGTAATCAGCTATGAAACCAGAGGGGGCACTGTAGCTTCCTCAGTACTGGTTGGGCTAGCTAGGAGTTTCTATTCTCCTTCCTGTTCCTGTCTATTCCTGTTCCTGTGTGTGAGTCAGCAAGGTCTATACTGATCTCTAAGTGCCTCTTTTGTTGGTCTCACAAGTTAAATTATGTTAATCCTTTCTCTGGTCTGTGTTGTGAAACCATGCCGACAGCTCACATTCTGCAACACCCATTTTCAACATCCCCCATTTTCCATATGACTGCAGCAAATGGGTTTAAAGCACATTCATCTGCTGCCATCATGTCTAGTTTGGTTCTTAGATCGTAAACTTGGAAGTAGAGCTTGTACTGTTATTTTGGCTTACATATAGCCTAGTACCCACAGGTGCTCTAGAAACAAACAATAATAAATGAATCACTTACAGATCATAAAGTTTTCAACTCATCTTCCTACATCAGTGGCAAAAACAGGTTGCTTACCTATAAACCTGTGACCTGTAGCTTGATCTGTTGGATCTACATAAGCCTGGGTTCTGCACCTGTGCAGGACCTCACGGGTGGAATATCATGCTCATGCTCAACATGACCGTTTAATTCATTGGAGCGCCATTCCTTGGTTCCTGAATGACCACTTTCATATGACAACCATTTCACTGAGCCTTTGAGTACCTCTTTCCATTCACTTACTGCTGCGGGGAGGATGGGAGGGTCTTCTGAATGTCAAGAGACCACTTACGGATAATAAGTTACAGGTGAGCAAGCTATTTTTACCATTTATGTAGGAAGCTGACTTGGAGATTCCATTGTTATACTAGCAATAATCCTTAGCCAATGGAAAATGAGAATATCTGGAAGAAGCCCTCAATGAACCTATAGCAACAGAAATCTTTTCCAGGAACTCCAGTGTCTTCTTTCTGTCTTGACCTTCTCTGTCAAATTATATCACAACATATTTAAGATGCAAAAATGAAACATTGTTTCACTAACTTACTGTTACATTTCCAGTTGTGGGAAGAGTTTCCTCAGACAGTTTGCGAGGAAAATCTGTTTTTAAGTTAATTCTGTGTCGATCTGGACAGTGTTTCCCCCACCTGTATGACCATAAAAGTGACAGAAAGAAACAGTAGGAATGAATCATTTTTAAAGTAGCAAATGCAGCTGCTATATGGACAGGCTTTTGCGTATAGCTCAGGAATTTCATTTGCCTGAAAAAGATAATAAAAGCATGGAGTGCATTAAGGTAATAAGCAACAGAACTACACACATGGCTATCATGAAAAGCAGCCAACAACCACAAATTCAAAAGCAGTAATTCGCACACTAGGGCACACTCTCTGTCATAACACAATGATTAAACAAACAGCTCCTATGAGCCTAGAGGCACCTACCCATTGCATTCCTGTCCAATTCATTGCTCAGGCTTTTCCTTCTCCCAACCAGTGTCTGCTGCCTTTCTTTTCTTGATGCAAATGGATCATTCACTCCCAAGAGTGAGAGTGAGACTCAAAAGTGCTTCAAGTAACAGGTGTGAAATTTGTCTTATTCTAAAACTAAACTTTCAAGCATAAAGGAAAAGTGAAGCATGGTTCCATTCAAAAGAAATGCCTCAGTTTGGGAAAACACTGAGCATTGGTTACTCACAATGAAGGCTTCTTCTTGCTGCTGGATTTGAGGACATCTCACGCAGGTTATCCTTCCCACATGCTCCAAAAGGCAGGACTATGTAAATTATGTAACTCTTTAAGAGCCTGGGAAGGAGGAACCCCACCCAGTTCGGAGTAGCCACACCCAAGGTACATAGAGAAATGCAGGAGAGGTACACCAATAGATGCGGACGCCCGAGTCAAGATGTTGGAAGGTGAATTTACCCGTGATGGGTTTTGTGATTAATTAGCAGAGCACTAAAGGAGCTACCCACTCCAGTTACAGAGCAGAACAGAGTTTAGTTGTTGCAGCTATTTATAGAAGACACATGGAGATTCTTGTAGAATCTAAATACTAAGTAGATTTATTGGTGAAGGTCTATTGACTCCACCCAGATTTCACACCATAGCATCTCAAAGTCTCCTTACCTATACAGAATGCAAGGTTGCCCATTTTTCTGTGCCCTTACTTACTCTCCCATTGTTTTCCTTTCACTCTAGATCAGGCTTCCCCAAACTGCGGCCCTCCAGATGTTGCTGAACTACAACTCCCAGCATCCCTAGACACAATTTGTTGTGGCTGGGTATGCTGGAAGTTGTAGTTCAGCAACATCTGGAGGGCCGCAGTTTGGGGAAGCCTGCTCTAGATTATACTACTGTAGAATAAGCTAAACAGCTGCAGTTTTTGCATCCTGTACAAACCTTGTGCCCCTTCACTAGGTATTTCATTATGACACTGCTGAACATATCAGGCACTTGGCATTAACAAAGAAGGGGAAGGACAAAAAAATTAACCCAAGTGAGGCATTACCCCAAAGTGTAGCTAACATATAGTGGACAAACAATATCTATTTTTGCAAAGATGTAATGTGATATGCATTGGACGAACGATTACTTAAAATGGAATTTAAAAGCTGCTATTATTAATATTAAGAAGAGTTTGGCTCCTTACAGGCAAATTCCGTATCTCTTAAGGTACTGACAGAGTGGCCTCCTACTCTTAATGTCTTCTTTGGCCTGAAGCACTCCAGCTGTAAAGTCACACAATTCAGGTGGAATTTTGGCTTCTGTACGTTCTAAGTAACGCAATACTCCGGCAGCATGGCATGCACTCTTTTCCGTCAACAATAAGATAGATTTTGCTTTTGACAGCCCATGTTCCAGAAATGCAACCTTTATGAGGGAAAGATGGAACAACTGTGAGTAGACGTAGTTACACATAGGCTTTATTTCCAATTAGGAATGAGGGGAATAAGCTGAAACCTTCATGGAAGAAGTGACTTTGAAGGCAAAAAATACCACAATAGTACTCTGCAAGAGAATTTCAACAGGATCGCAAAGGAACAAGCAAATCAGACTGAGTGGAGGCATTTGGGTGTCCAAGAGTGATAGAACTGGCAGAGCAATGGTCACAAGCTGGGACTTATTGGGAGATGAGAGGAAAAAGAAGGTAGGGGCAATCCTGTTAGAGCCTTTTTTGTTTGATATTTCCAGGATGTTATCTCACAATGATAAATGGTTCGCTAGGATTTTTGCAGACCTTTTCTACTGAATTTTGGAAGTTAGCGGACATGCTGTATAAGCGTGCACCGAATATTCTTGGAGTTGTAGGAAAACTGAAGTGTACCACACGCGTTCCATCAGTAATTCCTAGGGCTGGCAAGCAGTCATCTGTTAAGACTAGAAAGAAATCAGAAAGTGCATCATTCAAAAGCAATCAATGACTATTTCTTAAGAACAGAAAGGCAAAATAGTCTCACATCAGCATTCATTAATAGAGCATTGTATAACTCCACACCTAACAAGCATGGACTCCATCTCATCTTCTGAGTTTTAAGTTACAATACTTATGCAAGTCAATTCCTTGCTTAGAATAATGACACTGATAAGTCTACTTGTGAAGAAAAGTACCAACATGTCAAGTCCCATCTTTTACATAAAATTATCAGAAGCACTAAAAAATTAGAATAAAGTAAGGTACTGGAAGCAGGAGCAATCCATAGAGAGACCTACCATATAATCTTTCTCTGTTAACTGATTAGCCTTTACCCAATCAACCCTTCCTCTGATTTTTAAACAAAAGACTGTTCTATTTTATAAATTGCCATCGTTTATTTGAAGCAATGCCGCCCTTCATTGTTAATTTACAACAGAACTTTGTAAATTAAAACTGGCATCTACTTAAGTCATGACATGAAAAACTGAAAGTCACTAGGATTTTGCAGTCAGACACAGGGCCTCAAAGTGAACCCATCAAAGATGACAAGATGAAGAAAATACTTACCCAATACAACATGTGTGCCAGAGCTAAATCTTTTGTTCCACTGCTCTAGAATGTAATAAAAATGAACTCCAATTCCTGGGTGTATTTTAAAGCAAAATATTGATGTGCTCTCCACTGCCTGATTTAAAAAAATAAGAATTAACAATTATAAAAAGAATAAAATCTTGATCACTGAAAAAATACCTTAACAGACAATTTAAAATAAAAATATAATTTTACTGGAACTCTACTGAAAAGACAGGTTGCTTACCTGCAACTGATGATCTGGTAGTGATCCGTTGTATTCATAATAGTGGGTTCTGCGCCTGCGTAGGACTATTTGGACAGAATTCGTTAGCTCCTTGGGATGCTTAGCCGTACCCCTTGCACGTAGTGCAGTTCCATTATTTTCAGCGGTTAGACGCTTCTCACCTCTGTTCTTTGAAGACGGCAAAGGTTATGACCTTAGTTTTTTGGTAGTTTATTTCAAGTTGTTCACTCTTGCAGTACTGTGACAATATCACCAGCACCCTTCTGAGGCCTAGAAGGGTCCTCAAAAGGACTGCAGCAGCATCTACATAGACTAGGGTAGAGATGGTTCTTCCGGCCAACTTGAGAGGGTGGAAGTCAGGGTTGTTAAGGCAGCTCACCATGGCATTGATGTAAAAGTTGAACAGAAGCAAGGCCAGGATACAGCCCTGTTTGACTCCTTCTGGGTTGATACCGAGTTTGTAAGGTGTCCTGGGGAGGGGGGGATTACATCTCGCTCTTAGTATTGTGGAGGGCATGGATCAGATAAAGCAGATGTTGATCGATTGTGGTAGCGTCAAGCTTTTCCCATAGCTTAACTCAGGAGATAGAGCCTTGAGGTCTATGAAGGCCGTGTAGAAGGAGGTAGAGTTTTTAGAAGAATACTTTTCAATGAGATGTTGGAGCAGCAGACACTGATCAAATGCCTTCCCTAAAGCTGCTTGTTTGTCTGCCAGCAACTCTTCTTGCTCCAACCAGTCCTTGAGTTTCCCATGTATGTGTCTGGCATACAGCTTACTGACGGTGTCAAGTAAGCTAACTGGCCTATAATTGGCCCTTTTTGAATCTGGGAATGATGATCGCCAGCCCCCAGTCCCTGTGAATGCAGCCCTGGGGGTCATTATGGGTAAATAACAAGGCCAGGACTGTGGCCCACCACTCCAGGTTACTTTTTATAAGATCAATAGGGATGAGGTCCCCCTGGGGCTTTTCCCACTTTAGACTGTGAAACAAGGGACTCAACCTCTGAGTGTCTGGTGGCCAGCTGGGCAGATCTTTTATATCCTCTAGATGGGTACCCGAGTTCCCCATGATGTCTTCATATTGTTTCTGGAAGTGCAATTCCCAGCTTGCTGGAGGGATGTGGGAGTCTTTCTGGGCCAAGCCACTGCAGGAAGAGATGGCCGTGATGCACCAAAATGTGGACGAGTCTTTAACTTTGGCTGCCTGGATAAGTTGTGACCAAGTGGTCCTCATGGCCTCTCTCTTCTTGGTTGTCAATAGATGTTTATATTGTTTTTTGAGGTGTGAAAGATGTGAGAGGCCCTCCATGGTGTCTGCTCCAGTGCCAACTCAGTAGGTAGATGTAAGGGCTTCCCTGGCTTCTATACAGTCCTTATCAAGCCAGGGTTTGGATGGGAACCCAAGTGGCTTTGGAGCATAGTCAACTTTCCTAATTAAATGTTTTTGTAACTCATGTACTAAATCTTCGTATGTCTCCAGGTGGACAAGAGACAGATCCATTGATGTGACGTCTCGCTGGTAGGTCAGGAAGGGTTCCCACTGCAAGCAATTCCTTTATTGTTTGATCAAACTGGGGTGTCCATTTGGCACAACATCTACCTTGGCCCTGCAGTAGAATACTGGGAGTGTAGCGAGTCTCCAGGTGTAACTGTTGGAGGAGGAGTGAGAAGTGGTCATTATCTACGTTAGGCAAGACTTTAACATTTACAACAAGGGAGCAGGTTCCCAGTAACAGCAATATAGTCTGTGGTGCTTGTTTTTGAGGTGGATAAATATGTAAATTCTCCTGGATGATCACTCCCAGTGAGCCATTTAGAATTTGAAGGTTAAGTCTGGCAGCCGTTTGTGCTAAACAAAGTCCTGCAAAATTTGCTCTCAGATCCTTTGAGGAGTGGGAAAGGGGTAGGAGCTCAGACTCTGAACATGGGATTGTTAGCTGATGTTGAGTAAATAGAGTGAAGTCGCCAGATCCCATCCTAGCATTCAAGTCACCCCCCATCACCACCAGCACTTTGGGGTTGGCCAGAAGAAGGTCATTTGTGTACTGCTCAAGCTCAGTCCATACACAGCAGATTAAAGGTTTCCGTTGCTGTGGTGGTAAATATACATTGATTCGTAATAGCAATCTGGGACCACAATGGATTAACAAGGCCATAGTGTATTGCTGAAGTGAGGTGAGGGGTGTCAATGCTACCCACAGGGAGGTGGAGACCAGTGTCGCCAATCCTCCTTTGAGCCTTCCATGCCCTATCCCAGGTACCGCCCCCAATGAGACTGAATGGTATCCATTGAGTGTAAGGTCGGCTGCTGTCCAGGTTTTCTGAGCTAGAATTATGTCAAATTGAGAGAGGAAGCCGTTGCAGTCTATGTCTCTGCAACGACCCCATCCTGCCAGGTTCCATGAAGTAAGATTGATCCTATACTGGTCAGGAGGATGTCATAAAGTCAGGGTGGGTGTAAGGTTTAGTTTTTCATCAGGATGTCCACTGAGGGACTGCAGCTCATGCTGGGGGTAGTGGGCAGAAGGACCTCCATTAGTGCCCATCCTGATGACCACCCGGGGGGGGGGGGGGCTGATGTGTCACTCTGGAAGCCAGGCGATTTCTTCACTATTGGACCTGGCTCCATTCCTGAAGGCTCAAACAGAGGGGCCATGTGTACTCACTGTGTTAGTTTGCTTGGCTAGCACGCTCAGCATGCTCTAGAGGTAGTGTGCCATCTCCCCGTCTTGGTGCATGAAGCACAGTCGATCATTAAGGAGTTTTGAGGTGGATGTTTCACCATTCTGTAAAGTTCTCCAGTCATTTTGAGGTTGGCGCTGTTTGGAGAACTTCCCATGCTGATTTCGCTGCTTTGGATATGACTGTCAGCATTGGTAAAAACACTGGCTGAGTTGTGGATGCTGTACTCAGGAAGTTACAGACAGGGTTGTCAAGTTCTTGAGTTTGTTTCTTCAGCTCTAAGCCTAGAGCTTTAGCCATCTCTGTTATTTGATGATGGTAAGAACGCATTTCTTCATTTGGTGATGTATTTATTACTGGGACAATTTTCACTGGTGGATCATCAGGATATTCTGATGTTTAGAACTTGCCATGGAAGAATCGGAGTTATAATCATCTGTCTGGGCCACCTTGCCTGTTTGAGTAGGTGTAGAGGTGGTTGCTTGTACCACTGAGTTGGCTGATTTTTATGCCTATCTAATGTTTGTGTTGCCATAGAATTGCATTGCCTAGACAGTGCTCTCACCACCTGAGCCTGTGGATTTGTGACTTCCCGAGGGGGTGGGTGTTGACTTGAGTTGTCATTGGTTTCATTATATTGGCCTGTTGGTGGGCTTTCCAAAGCTTGTACTCATAGTAAGTAGTAATATAGAAGCCCCATTGACTCCGCCTGTGTGTGGGTGCCATCACCCCACCCGCCTTCTGTTATCAAGCCATGCACCATGGTGTAGTCCCTTGGAGTCTTCCAAGCATGCCTGGAATTGGCTTGTACCACAGGCAACGAAATTGTTGTGCGTGGTTCAAATGCCCAAGTCGATGGATTTTTCAGGAATTGAGTTCTTGGAGGAGATATACTTGGTGTCTTTGGTACTGTGTCCCATCAAGATCCTCATCATCATCGAGGCCTTGGCTGATGAAGCCTTGGAATGTTGACGTCAACGGTGTGCTCTCATTTGAATCCAGGAGACGCATTAGCCTTTGTGAATCCCCAGGTCCCAGCACAGCCTCCATTTCATCAGCATCATTCTTGATATCGAAAGTGACTGGTGAATGGGCTGCAGCAACACCACCCTGAGCCCTCAGCATTGAGGGCAATGGTGACTGATCCGCCATCGGAGCTGGAGACAAAGAGTTGTCTCGATGTAGAGACTGTGGCATTCTTACAACACCATGGGGTCGATGCCATGTCGTCATCATCAAGGAGAACAACAAATGTTGATTCCCCGATTTTGAAGAGATGACCTCGATGTTGTCTACGACCCCAAAGGGGACAGTGTCGATTGGGTTGTTTCTGTTTGCTGCAGCAGTTTGGGCTTTAAGCCCGTGTTTCTTAGGAGGTGGCTCCTCCTCAGTATCAATGTCTTTATGCTTAGATTTGTGCTTCCACCGATGTGAACCACCGGCTGGGGTTTTTGGATATTTAAACTGCACCTCTGCTGTTAAGGTCTACTCCCCCACTGTCAAGGATTTAGATTGCCCTCTCGATGCAGTCCCCGACACTGACACTGTGCTCGAAGTTGAGACTGATGGCACGGCGTATCGGCTGGAGACACATGTCAGCATTGGAGTTCCCGGTCTCATAACATCCTCATATATTGCTGCTCTCAAGCACAGTGCTGAGTTTTTTTGTGTTGGTATGAAAACATTAAACAGATCTTGCAAGTGGAGGTATGTCCCTCACCCAAACACAACAAGCACATATCATGGCCATCTGCTGAGCCATGTTTTCTCTTTCAGTGTTAACATCTCTTAAAGGTTTTTTCTTGTTCATTTTTTCCTCATCTCACATTCAGATTTTTTTTTTTTTTTTTTTTTTAAACACCATATCTGATAGACAAAAGAAGCATCAGTGGTCTAGGTCTAAACCAAGTTGTCCATCCGATCTGCCATCTATGTTGTCAGATAAGAAACTGCATTATCTAATGTTCCGAAGTCTGAGGGGGTAATTTTCAACTGTTTTTTCACTTTTTTTGTTTAGTTTATTCTGAATAAATGAGGAGCCACGTAGCTGAGGTAACAATGCAATGATGGTAAGAAAGGAACTGAGAGGAGAAGCGCCTAACCACAGAAAATAACGGAACTGCACCATGTGAAAAGGATGGGGCTAGGCAACACGAGGAGCTAACGAATTCTGCCCGAATGGTCCTGTGCAGGCACAGAACCCATTATTATGAATGCAATAGATCACAATTCAGATACTCAGGATTTAAAAACTTGTTCATGTGTTATTTTCTATTTTCCAAGGTCCAACATTATTCAATTTAATACATCCTTTAAATGAAACTCAGAATTGTTTAGAGAAACATTCATTTCTATATTTGATATATGAACTTTTTGTGACAGAGGATAAATAATTCAGATTCATTTGGGATGTGTGTCAATTCAATGTACAGGTCCCTTGTTTCTATCAGGGATGATGAACATTTTGGCTTTACTTCACCTAAAAAGTGCACAGTTTGTGCTACCAGTTTGCACTGTTTTATTCCCACAATGCAACTGCAGTTGTCTGTCTCCATTCTTTAGAGCCCAGAGATGCCAATCAACTTTCTCTGCAAGGGGGAAAAAGAGTGCTGTACTATGGCAACCATGAATATACTCCAAGTTGGATCCAAAGTTCCCGTATGCGATCTGAAGGAGTATGTTTGCATATGGTGGGATTGTTGCAGAATTTCCTACTTGTCACACTGTACACTACTTTGGAGACTGGCTTTTTGTAGGGCTTTAGTGACCTTACGTCTGCCCAAATAGAAGTGCCTTTTGTTCACAGGGTTCTCTAGATCCAATCATTTGCCTTTTAAAATATGGTTATTTAAGACCAAAAGGAGGGAGAGCATAGGCATAACTGGCATAGCTCTATGTTGGAGATGAACTTCCAGTGCATCGACCTTTTGCACTAACTGTCCTAATGACCACTAGGGGCATTGAGAGTAGAGACAGTGAGTCAGGGTCTCCCTATCTGTCCCTACTCTATGACCCCTGAACTGACTCTGCAGCACTTCCTGTGCTGAGTCACAATCCTTCCTTTCTTCCTAGAGAGCAGATGGAAACATCTCTCGCTCTCTCCTTACCTATCCATTATGTTGTCCTTTAGATTAGATATAGGTCTTTCCTATCTAAGTGTATTTAACCAATAAATATTTAGTGTTTAGTCATACAAGGATCACCATGTGTTTTCTCTAAATAGCTGCAATATCCAAACCATCCTCTGCTACCAACTCTGTAACTGGAGTGTGTGCTCATTCCTTAGTGCTCTGCTGTTTTACCTATTGTGGGTAAAAATCAACAACCTCTAACACTCTGAGCTGCTGATTCTGACAGAGAAGTATACAGCTGCAGCTAACTGAAGCTGTCTCTTTAAGTTTCAAAAAAGGAGGCAAGACTGTTTGATCAACAGGGATGAATGTAGGTGGGTAGGAGCCAGTCTTTGTAGAGAAGAGGCCCTCTACAGTTCCTGATATCTATTTTGCTCAAATGCTACATTCTAACCCTCAAGGACTCCAAAAAGCATCTAGTATCTATACTTTTTAATAATACACAATGGAACAGTAGGGCTACTACACCACCCAATGGATCAATAAGCAATGAATTGGCTGAATACATTTTAAAAAGCGATGGTTTAATTTCTTACTTGATCTTGCATTGAGAAGTTGGGATGTGCATGAACTAGTTGGGCAGTCCTTTCAGGATCGCTGAACCAGTCTGGAGGTTGGGCTGGTTCGGCGGAGGGGTTTACCTTTAAGGAGCAGGTAAGGTGCTCATCCCACCACCGCGTTTCCCTCACCAGAGCCAGCTCCAAAACCGCTGGCGTGGAGCAGCAGCATACCTCCTAGCACGTCACGCATGCACACCGGCCACTTCCAGTCTGACCCTGACTGGGGAGGCAAGGAGGTATGCTGTTGCACATCCCTTTTGAGAAGTCGGTCACCCAATTCCCTACCCTCCTATTTATTTATACTTTTAGCAGTGGGTGGTGAGAGAAACAAACCACAGGTCCTTTCCCCAACTATCTTCCCTCTTATAAATCCCGCATATAATCAGAAGGCCACCCATTGATAGCATCCAAGACATATCAGACTGAGTTCTCTTTTAAAGTCTGAATCTTTAGGAGGGGAAAATACCTTGTAAACAATATCTGTTTCTTCTACAGAACTTGTGAAAATCAATGTCTTCTGAGCATCAGTAGGAGTAAAATCCAATATCTGAAGTAAGGTGGCGATTCTGTCACACTCAAGGCAGACTTGAACCACCTAGGGTAATATTCAGTATAAAAGGTGTTAGATTAAACCCTCTTTTTAAAAAGCAAAAAGCAAACTTTTCTTTCAGTTTTGATTCTGCTTTATGTTATATTAGAGAACATAAGTCAATAACTATGTATGGAGCTATTGGCAAAGCTAAATATAAACATTACTTTGTCATGATAAACAGGACTATAAAGACAATTGTTACTTTTGTCTGACCAAAACATTGTGGTAGAGAACCATTATGAGCTTTAGCACTGCACATACAATTTTTTTTCAAGCAGGATGCTTATAAGTAACCTGTTTGAGAAATCCTCAGTACGCCCCCAAAAATTTATTTCCCTTATTAACGTTTTTGTCAGTTTATAAAAAAAGATTTTAGACTTTTAACTGACATCGCTAATGTACTATGTTAAATCATAATTACAATGTTACGCAAGAACTATTTTTGAGAAAAACACAAAGTCTTATTGGATTCAGCAATATAAAAGTAAAAAGTAAAGTTGCATCAGTGTCGACATTGAGTCAGTGTCGACTGCTGGCAACCACAGAACCCTGTGGTTGTCTTTGGTAGAATACAGGAGGGATTTACCACTGTCTCCTCCCATGCAGTATGAGATGATGTCCTTCAGCATTTTCTTATATTGCTGCTGCTTGATATTGGTGTTTCCCATAGTCTGGGAAACATACCAGCAGGGATTCGAACCAGCAACCTCTGGCTTGCTAGTCAGGTCATTTCCCCGCTGTGCCATTAGGTGGCTAGAATCCAAGTACTATATGTTAATGTTTTAATATAATACTAATAATGAAACTATATATTTGAAAGCTATCCTAGCTACATAAACTATAGTTAATCAAAATCAATTAAAATATATCACAACAAAGTTTATGAAAAATGAACAATAAGACCTCATAATAGCAGTCACTATATATCTAACTAACACCACTAGATCCAATAATTCATTTCCAAAGTACCAAATTGTCAAAAAATGGGAGAAGTATAGACAAATATTCCCATGGGATTGCAGTATCATGTATTAAGAGATGAAATATCCAGGCCATCTTGTAATACTGCCAAACACGTTTTGACTAACCTCAGTCTTCCTCAGTGGCAATTTTGAAAGAATGTATTATACATTCGTAGATACACAGACAGAGATATTTTCTCAAAATTGTAACTGAAGACGACTGAGGTTAGTCATAATGCCTTTGGCAATATTACAAGACAAACTGGATACTTCCATCTCTCAATTTGATTTATACTTGTCCTGAATTATTGATTTATACTTGTCCTAGATTCTAGTGCAGGGGTGGGCAAACTTAGCCCACTAGATGATGTTGAACTACATCTTCCCCAGCGACAATAAATTGCAACTGGCAATGCTGGGAGTTGTTGTCCAAAAAACAGCTGGAGGGCCGGGTTTGCCCACCCCTTTACTAATGCATCAATAGTCTGCAAGTTTCCTGAATACACTGGATTAAGAAAGTCACAAATACACTATGAAATATGTAAAAGCATCAGAATCCCAATCTTTTACCTGCTGCACATTCCCATATATGGCCGCTTCTTCCATGGATGTGATCACAACATATGGGTCATTCATGAAGTTTTTGGTTAAGAATTCTACGTTTTTGTTCCAGTGGTTTCCAACAGCAACAATCTGCTGAGGTGCAGATTCCTTCTCTTCAGCACTCAAGGTGTTTTTATAATACTCTAAAATATGAAACATCTACCAAAACAGGAATTAATCCACATAATTATCTTTTCCCTCTGTCAAGATACTTTATGTAATGCTACTGCTAGATGTGGCAATGGAAAAAGAAGAATCAGTTTATTAAGTTGCCATTTTGAAACCAATCATTTGGTTCAAGTAGCAGCATCAGCTGTGATCTCTTCTCTTCCCACTAATCCACATGAAAAAACACAATCCCAGAGAAAAGGAATCATGCTTTGGCAATGTATATTTGGGATACCTGACACTGAGTGCAGTTGACTTTATTGGGGTTGCCAATTTGGCTTGGGTTGATTGTGGCTGTATCTTTTTAAAGAAGATCCTCAGACTGTACAATGAAGCATATTACTATATAATAAAAGTCGCACTCACTTGTTCACTGGCATTGGAAAACAAGACCTCAACCTCATCAAACACAAGGTGACAAATCCTAAGGAAGAGTAAACTGTGGCATTCAAGCAGCCGCAGGAGGCTATGCGGGGTTGTTACAATGACCTCACCTATAAAATAAAGGAGAAAGTTGTCACCATTCGTTCTCACTTAAAATTTCAGCCATACAAACAAGCTAGCAGCCTGCCCACGCATATAATTTGGTAAATCATGACCCATAAACAACCCAAAAGAAAATAAAGGAAAAAGGAAAGGAAAGGGAAAGAAAAGAAAAGTAAGGGGGAAAGGGAAAATAAGTGCTTCAGTTTACAGAAGCTTCCGAGCCAGAATGGGAACCAGGTGAATGGTTATTTACAATCATCTTTAAACTACACTGTCAGCTAAAGATATGGATAGCATTGAATATGCTAAGGACGTGAATCCTGACTTCAGCTTCCTTTAAATAAAAAAAGCAAAGGAATAGAATAACCCCACCATGTTTAGAATAATTTTGTTTTCCAAAATTATGGAGAATAGCTGTTCCTTCCATTGTTCCCATATAAGGCACAAATTCTCTTTGTGTACTTTTCCAAATCATTTGAAAATTGTGATAAGCAACTAATAGGTTACAGACATGGAGTTGTTAATAAAAGGAATGATGAGCTGTGCAAGTCCTACACAGGATTGTAAAATCCTACTACATTGCTGAAATGTCCCGATAAATTAGACTATTTATAAACAGGTTGCTTACCTTTAACAGGTGATCTTTCTGGTGATCCATGTACCCTAACAACTTGGGTTCTGCACCTGTGTAGTAAGCCTCATGGAAGAATTCCAAGCTCCATGGGGCACTCTTCAGCTTTGCAAAATCACATTCATGGCGTGATTTTCAGTGGGAGAGCACCTTCTCCTCAGTTGCTGATCAGCCACTGTGATGAGCGAAGAATGTGGACGAAGTCAGGTAAGCTGGTATTACTGTGTAAGTATCCTACAGTGGGGCAGGTGTTGTGAGTGAACATGGATCACCAGAAAGATAATCAGTTACAGGTAAGCAACCTGTTTATCTTTGAGGTGATCCATGTTCCCTCACGACTTGAGTGATTAGCGAGCTCATCTAGATGGTGGTGGGTGCTAGGGTACAGTTAGAGCACCTTTTTCAGTACCACCAGATCAAAGTTGGCCTCCACCGCTGAGCAGATGTCCACAGCATAATGTTTAACCAAGGGCAGACCTGATGACTATGTAGCTGCTTGGCAGATGTCTTTCATGCTGGTGCTTGACATGTGGGCTGCTGATTTGGTCACAGCCCTATAAGGGCTGAGTGCATCTTACCTGACCTGCTAATAGCAGAGTCAACCACCAGTGAGTCTGGAGGAGGGTGCTAAAAGAGTAAAAGGGCAGGAGTCCACTTGGATTCTATGTAGGCTCTCCAGTCATTTAGATGTTGTGGGGAGACCGGTGGTGTATTCCAAGATTTGGCCACAGATCTTGGCTAGAATTGGTAGCTTTGGAAGATGAGATAGGCTCATATTCACCTTCAGAGTGCTCTTCTTATCCGACTGGTGTTTTTCAGGTGCTGGAGAACAGTGGACAATCTCCAGTTCAGGGTCAGTGTGGGGAGCAGGAAATTGAGAGGATTGCTTTTCTTTTTCGGGAACTGCATCTGGAATTCTTGGCCTTTTGAAGGGAGAGTCAATTATGGGCAGAGGTGTGCATTCTTTTTCCCTGGCAGGGCCTCCTCCGAGATCTCCTCTAAGTTTCATTGATTTCTGTAGCGGATTAAAGCCTTTGTTTCAGAGCAAGCTCATGTGAAGGAAAGAAATGCTGACTCATCCCTGCAGAGCTTTCTGACAAAGGCTACTCCTTAAATTCTTCTTTATTTCTGGTAGGTTCTAAAGGCTGCCGCCACCACCTACTTATTGACAGAGCTAGCTGCACACACACACACCAGGCTTGGGTGGAAAACCCAGGGAAACCTCATTTTACTATTGGGAAAGTACACAAAAATCCTCCACGTGCAAGCCCCATTTCAGCCCCCTCTTCCTCCCGAGTTAAAAATCCACTCGGATGAGGCTTGTAAAAGTTTATTCAAATGCCACAGACTGCTTCCGTCTGAGGCTTTCCCAGCTTTTAGTTACAGGTAAAAAAAATCGTGGTTACGCAGTTGCAAGGAACAGGAATTTAGGAAAATATAAAAGCACAATTAAAACTTAAGTCTTTTACATGTAGAAAATTTACTTAAGTCTTTTACGTGTAGAAAGGAGGCGATTGGCTGACAGAGGGGGAGAGTGCTCCGGAGCACCAGAGACTTTTGCAGGGTGGCTGAAAAACAGTTTTACAGTTGGCTTGGTGGCCCCCTCAAGCAGCAGGGAGCTCGGAGGCTGGGGGCGGTTTTGGGAGCTGGACAGTTGGCTCTGGGGGCTGTGAGCAGCAGGCGGTTGGCTGAGCTGCGCCGTGAAGCGACAGGGAGCAGGGAGTTCGGAGGCTGTCAGGCAAGCGGGCAACAGTCCCTGGCAGTGGCAGGGGGAAGCAAGGACTGCGAGACTGAGATAGAAAGACAGAGGACAGAGAGCGCGGGCGAGAGCGTTGTGGGGTGGGATGCCACAGGCTCAGTGCAAGACTACACAGATGCTCTGTGTAGGGTCAGCTAGTAATATATATTAGCGATAGACATGGGCCTGCAATTGGATGTCGGCTAAAGCCATTCTTCCTTTATCACATCAGTGTATAGGTCAGGCATAGGTATCAAAACCTCCTTTGTCCTAGCCCTGGGAAATACCAAGTCCCCTTTAGTGGAAGGTTCAGCATTTTTGACATCCTTGGATTTCAAGCCAATAGCCTTAATAATTTTGGTTATAAGAATAAAATCCTCTGCCACAATTAATCTTTGGGAGACTGGGGTGGGGTCTGTGTCTTCTCCACCTGACCATTCACCCTCCTCCCTATCAATGGGAACCTCTGGGTCTGGATCAGGGTCCTCAGGGTTGGGTACAATGTCCTCCTGATCACAATCTGAAGCCTCTGAGGAATGCACCTCCCGCCTCGCAGCCGTGGCTGGAACCCGCTGAATATGTTTAGCTTTTGGCTTAGCCTTCTTAGAAGTTGGGCTAGCAGAGGTGCTGGATGCAGAGCTAGGACTAGGTGATCTATGCCTAGTGCCCCTCTTAGCATTTTTAGGTTTCTTGGGAGGCCGCACCTGGTATACTGTGTCAATAATTGCGTTCTTAAACCAGGCCTGCCATTCCAGTGGTATGACTACTTCAGACACTGCTCCTGTTGGATTAACGGATTTTTTTATAGTCAGACTTATCCTGCTCCTGAGCTGCCTGTGACCCTGACGCTTTTGGGGATGATGATGAGTGGCCCTTCTGCCCCACCCCCACTCGCGACACATTAGTGGGCTTTTCTGAGGCCGGTGCCATTTTTAGGGCTGAAGATGAAGAAGCCTCCATTTTAAAAGACTCACTTGAAGGCCGATCAGCCTAATCTCTTCCGAAGTTAGGGGAGGGTTCAGTAGTGGGTGCCTTGTAAATGTAATGCCCTCTGAGGCTTGGCAGGCTGCAGAGGTGGCAAAGCATCGGGCCGCGGATGATCGCGTCTCTCGGCCTGAAGGTGGGAGACGCGCAGCTGGCCCAACGGCGTGTGGCTCAGGAGGCGGAAAACTTTGGGAGGCAGGGACTTCGGGTGGCTGAGCGACGGCCAACAGCGCTGCCAGATGAAACGCGGAAGCACAAACGGGCAATCCGTGGGCAGCCATTGCTGCCGCGTTCAGAGAGCTGATAGCGGGCCTCGAGCACCCTGGCCTGAAACTCTTTTGTGGTCCCCTGGGCACCAAAACTCTAATAGTGCCTCTGTCCCCTGGCTCCATACAACGGGGTGGGTGCGGGTGAAAGAAGCGATAGAAGATAGCCAGGTTTTTAAAAATTATTATTAATTAGGAGAGATAGTGATTAGAAAGGAGGTTCAAGGTGGAATTGAAGGGAAAAAATGAAGGAAAAATACCAGTAGAAAGATGCAGAGCTAAAAGAAATGCTGCCTGGAGCTGCCGAGGACAGAAAGAACTGGGGCGGGGTTATCCCCCTCAGGCTTGGGTAGGCATGTTTTTCTTTTTAACCATTTAGTTCCTGTCCTGCCTTGGAGCTCCTGAGAGGGATAACCCATAGAGATGTCCCTGGCAGCTCAGCAACTGAGAACCTTCATGATGTGAGTAGTGTGGTGGTCAAGAAAGAACCAAGGAGTATGTGCTCTCTTGCCAAAATCAATGGTTGCACCATGCATGCCATTTGACAAAGCTGAAGAGTGCCTAATGGAGATTGGAATTCTGCAGGGCTTACTGCACAGACACAGAACCCAAAGTTGTGAGGGAACACGGGTCACCTCAGAAGTCTTTGAGGTTTTATTTTGCAAATTAAAGCACTCTATCTTAGAAACAGCAAGACTATGTCAAATTTTTAATCATTAAGTGAACGTTACACTCAAAAGTTAATATAAAATCATACAGTATCACACATCTATGTTCCACACGTTTATTCATTCATATTTTCAACATAATCAGGATATCCTTACATCCTCTTGGAAGCCTCACATTCTTGATGTCTTCCTTATTCATTCCCAGTAAAAGCAATATTGGGTGAAGAGGCCTTGAACAACGACTGTATATTTCCAATAACTCAAACACCTGTTCTGCTTTCTTCTGTCCAGAGCATATGACAGATGCTAGTGGCTATATATAAAGACACATCATTCAATACAGTTTAAGACATCTCATATCAGAAGCTTATAAATCTGAAAATCTATTTTAAGAAAAAGCCACAGAATTCACTGGTCACCACCACTCCCACAAAGTTATGATGAGCTTAACCATGTGAACAGAGAAAAAGATGTCTGCCACCTCATGCAATTACAGTCACAAATAGTGCTATGCTTTTGCATACCATCTTTCAACCAGACCAACACCACATATCCTCATTTCTCCCATCTGTATTTACACAAAGAAAAGAAATTCAAGAAAGCAGCCACAGCAAGTGAGCCACATCTACTTAAAACCCATCCCATAGTTCTTAAGAATTGCAAAAATTCAGGAGGTGCTTGGGCACAAACAATATTCTACTTACACCATTCCTAGCTGGCAAAGACACGTAGCAACTTCTCGACTGCAAAAATGTAATAATTGGTGGAAGATACAGAAGTGGATCATTTTCAGGAGAAATGACAACCGAATCATATCCACGAGCTATTGGTGGCCAGCAATAAGACTGTGAATGATTAGGACTTAGGAACTGATTCCGGAGCAGCTCCTATGGGGGGAGGGGTGGGGAAGACACATTATCACAACAAACATGCATGTATTTGTTTACAAGAAATAACCAAGATTAGGAGTGTAGTCAAATGAAGCCGGACTATGCATGTAGCCTGAGGATTCATGTTAATGAAATGGCTTCCTCCTTCACAGTGCATGCAGGTGATGCAAACACTCTAAGGAAACCACTCCCTACATGCACCATTTGGTCCTATGCACACATACAACTTCGCTAGATGGTAGCCCACATATTCTGAAGATGCATGGTGTAGACAATCTGGGTTCTTCAACATTCTGTATGAGAAATCAATACAATTTTATTAATTTAATGGAGGGAGGAGAGAACATGCGCTCTGGCTGGGACAAAAAGTGTCAAGCAGACATTACTTGCGAGAATGTTATAGTATAGCTACATACTATAATCAAATGCTCAACCCTACACACAGGACTAATGTTACTGAATACTTTCAACCTTTTGTATCCAGCAACCCTAATGGGAAACTGCTGTTGTGTGCCAGCCAGTTTGCATCCACTCTGACTTCAGTTGGGCTTGCATGTCTGCCAAATTGACAGACATGCAAACCCAACAGAAAGTAGACATGTTTTATAAAGCTTCATGTATTTTGTTCCTAAAATATTCAATAGCCCTATTGCAAGAGCTCAGGACAGGTTACAATATGCCCATGTTGCACTTCCTCTTCACAGTCATCCTGTCAAGTAGGTTGGAGCAAAGGATAGTGACTTGCCCCAAATTCAATCCATCTAATCCAATCCTCTGAAACACAGTGAAATAAACAAGATAAGTATAAAGCTAATATTCCCATTTGGGCCACTGCAGCCAAAGATTGTGCAACAGCTCTGTATAATGGCCTACGAACTACTGTTTCATATCATACTTTGAAAATTAATTGTTCTCTGAATGCAATGGAAAACCACAGATTATTTAAAACCACAGGAGATGCTTTCAATCTTTCCCCAACTGCATGAAAAAGGTAATAGGAGATGCGAACCCGAGATTTAGTTCTAGTGAGTTCTCATGTTATCTGACCACACCCAATGATTTGCCATATGCAGTTTTCTGTATTTAAGGAAGTCTAATAATATACAGTTTAGCTACTGTTACCTTTTTCAGAGCTGGAAATAGTGGTGCTGTTTCAAGAGATAAGCATGGCTCAATCACATTACGCAGAACAACAGGAGGATGTGCACTGACATTCAGCTGAAACTCCTAAAAAAGTAAAAAGCACACACACACACTCATCAAAAAAATTATGGACAGTAAATACAAGGGCTTGCATTAAACTTTCTATTTCATGCCTTTTAGAATTTCACTAAAGAGATCTCATGAACACCAGTTCTACATGTATTAGGGATCTGAAACACAGATTACAGGAAGAGTTGACTTATTCAACCTTCAGTTATCCAATTCTGAAGTAACCTCAAATTGCTTCATATCTATATGCTCTTCTGTTTACCAGAATACTCAATGAGCTGACAGGTAAGCTGATATTAATAGCTCCTAGAACAATTTAAAATGGCAGTTGCAATATCCCATCACCATCTAAAGTATTTAGCAATTCAGTTTTAAGATAGGACTAATCTGGTAGTATGACCATACATAGCTCACAGTCCAAACAGAGTGAAGTTTTTGCCACAAAGTTGTTAATTTCTTAGAATACCTCAGCCTCATCCTGTCTGTCAACAGCTTTCAAAAGTTCAGGATTTAAGAACTGAAGAAGCCTGGAAACATACAAGTTCATTTTTCAAATACAATTTGTTACCACAGACCAGTTTATTAAGTCTAATTATTTTCTTTATTACATGTTTATCCCATCCTTCCTCCAAAAAGTTCAGGACAGGAGAACACAGGAACACAGGAAGCTGCCATATACTGAGTCAGACCATTGGTCTATCTAGCTCAGTATTGTCTTCACAGACTGGCAGCGGCTTCTCCAAGGTTGCAGGCAGGAATCTCTCTCAGTCCTATCTTGGAGAAGCCAGGGAGGGAACTTGGAACCTTCTGCTCTTCCCAGAGCGGCTCCATCCCCTGAGGGGAATATCTTACAGTGCTCACACTTCTAGTCTCCCTTTCATATGCAACCAGGGCAGACCCTGCTTAGCTTAAGGGGACAAGTCCTGCTTGCTACCACAAGACCAGCTCTCCTCTCCTTAAAACTTAAACAGGGAAGGGCTGTTTCCTTCATATCCTGCTTGTGAGCTTCTTGGAAACATGTGGCTGACCACCGGAAACTGGATTAAATGAACCTTTTGACATTTTAATTCTTAGGTTACATAGGAAGCTGCCATATACTGAGTCAGACCAACATTGGTCTATCTAGCTCAGTATTGTCTTCACAGACTGGCAGCGGCTTCCCCAAGGTTGCAGGCAGGAATCTCTCTCAGCCCTATCTTGGAGAAGCCAGGGAGGGAACTTGGAACCTTCTGCTCTTCCCAGAGCGGCTCCATCCCCTGAGGGGAAGATCTTGCAGTGCTCACACATCAAGTCTCCCTTTCATATGCAACCAGGGCAGACCCTGCTTAGCTAAGGGGACAGGTCATGCTTGCTACCACAAGACTAGCTCTCCTCTAGTCTAGAGAAGAGTGGGGTAATCTTCTTGCCCTTGAGAGGTTTAGTATAACAGGTTAACAGCATGTCTATAGCTCAACCTGATGTTCCCTTTCCTTAGGGGAGGGGTAGAGTTGATAACGAGAACAAATTCTGATTAGCTACCATGGTCAACTAAACTTAAGACCTTAAGTCTTAAGTAATGAGCCAGATACAGATTTCCATGATGTGGAATACATCTCAAGAATCTCATTTCTTGAGATTCAAAAGGTGAAAAAAAGCTAACCAGCCTCTGCTAAGTGATTATTCAGGTGGTGATTCTCTTTATTTAGCAGGGGGAGAGTAACTGGCCCTATCCACTCCCAGCACATTACCTCCAGTGACTGTTGCTGGTCTCTATCTTATGTTTCTTTTAGATTGTGAGCCCTTGGGACAGGGATCCATCTTATTTATTTTTATTTATTATTTCTCTGTGTAAACCGCCCTGAGCCATTTTTGGAAGGGCTGTATACAAATTGAATTTAAAAAAATTAAAAAATAAAATTAAAAATTAAAACAAAAAAAGAAGAAAAAGGAGGAAGAGGAGGGTGGTGGTTTAAAGAGGTACTAAAAGGTAGTGGAGGAAAGCAACTGTCCATATTCAACCCAGTATAGTATCCCTCCCAGTGATTGCTTCCGTTATTTCCCCTTCTGTTTCTTTTTGGAGTGTGAGCAACTTTGAGATAAAAACAGGTTGCTCACCTGTTACTTATGATCTGGTAGTGATCCGTTGACATCCATTAGAAATAGGTTCTGTGCCTGCGCTGAAGCCTATCGGTGTGGACTATCACAGCTCCTTTCAGCACTTGCGCCTCACCCCACATGACCACGTGGTTATTTAAGGCAGGAGGAAGCACCAGAACTTCAGTTTCTGGACAACCACCAGAGCAAGCGATCATCTTTCTAGTTGTTGGTGAGTTCTATGATGTAGACTTGCAGAGGGGAGGTTCAGGAGGATGTCAACAGATTACTACCAGATCATAAGTTACAGGTGAGCAACCTCTTTATCTAGTTTGTGATCCGTTGAATCCATTAGAAATGGGTGTTTAGTTAACTCCTTTAGGAGGCACGAGCAGTAGTCACTGTAACACCCGTTTAACTTGATATAGGTGTGGCTGTATGTGGCACTTCCAACACGCACTATGCCACTGTTATGGTTAGGATAGGGCGGCTTTGAATCCTCATTATTTCCTATGGCGGAAATATACAAAATCAGTAAAAACTTTTTTAAAAAAATCATTAGAAATCAACCAAGTGCCCCACTGCCTTGAAATGTGGGTGGTAGGTGGCACCCATGGAGACCTACCCACCAACCAAATGTGGTGCCCCTAGGACCTTTATAAGTGGTCTGAATTATGCAAATCGAATCTGGGGTGATTCGGGGAGACAGATTTGGACACAAAACAGATCAGCAGTGATTCAATTTGGGCACAAATCGAATTGAAAAAATCTGCCAGATGTGCAGCTGTAAGAGCGTAGCACACAGGTGGGTATTGTTGAGAAGTAGAGTTCACAGAGGCTCGAGCCACTGAAGAGGACTCATGTTCTGCAGATTGAGGAAAACCCCTAAAGTTCAAGGGGTAATATCACTGAAATCCAACATCAATAGTAAAGACTGTGCTGTATTGGGGTCCAAAGCTCCATCTCTATCAGCATCTGCTGAGTCAGCATCTTGATCTCAAAAATGATTGGTACTTGACAACAAGGAATCACTGTTTCTGTCAAAATTGGGAGCTGAGTGTTGAGGGGAAATCTCTCACCATTGGCACTGTAGATTTAATTGGAGTCGGTGCTGGGGAAAGAGAAGCCGCTCTCGGTGTCAACACAGACCTCGATCCTGATGGAGCTGGATCTGGCATCTAAGGTACTTTCTTGAGATAAATGATCTCAGAACAGTAGTACATCTGCTGGTCACCTCCAGACATGACTACTGCAATGCGCTCTATGTGGGGCTGCCTTTGTACATAGTCCGGAAACTACAGTTAGTTCAGAATATGCGGCTGCCAGATTAGTCTCTGGGTCATCTCGGAGAGACCATACCACTCCTATCTTAAAACATCTACACAGGCTGCCGGTAAGTTTCTGGGCAGAATACAAGGTTTGGTTATAATCTATAAAGCCCTAAATAGCTTGGGCCCTGGGTATTTAAGAGAACGTCTTATGAACCACACCGTCCATTGAGATCATCAGGAGAGGTTCGTCTGCGGTTGCCACCGGCTCGTCTGGTGTCTGCTCAGGGACGAGCCTTCTCCATCGCTGCCCCGAGGCTTTGGAACACACTTTCTGCTGAAATAAGAGCTTCCCCATCTCTTACAACTTTTAAAAGGGCAGTCAAGACACATTTGTTCACCCAGGCTTTTATAATTAGATACTCTCTTAATTGTGTTTCAATAGTTATAACTTTTAATTTTAATTGTTGAAATGTTTAAATCTTTTATTGGCTGTTTGTTTTGTAAGCCGCCCAGAGAACTTGCATTTTGGGCGGAATAAAATAAAATAAATAAAATAAAATAAAAGTCTCGAGGTTGAAGGCGGTATAGCAGCTCCTGTGCCACTCCACCAGACCCAGAGGGTGACTCCTCTCCTACTACCTAAACACATGGTGACGTCCAAACAAACTCAGAAGAGAGCAATACACCACACATCAGCTGCTATTCAGAAGGTGGCACAACAATAGTTGAACGTGTTGGCATAGATGACTCTCTCGATGCCAACGCTGTTGACGTCTACTTGCTCACGGCCAAAGTAGAGATTGGCTGCATTGATGTCGATAGTTCAGGAGCCAAAGAGCTTGGTTCCGGTCTTGTCACTGATGTTATTATAACATCTTGAGCCGATGAAGGAAAAGGGGTTTCTCCCGATGCCAACGGTTTTTTCTTTTTTGGCAGGCTCCGATGTTTCTGCCATTTTTTCTCCATGCTTCTTCCGTGGCTTGGGAAACTTAAACAAAGGTCTCAAGGGTTTAGACTGGGCCAAAGCCTCAGCCCGCGAGCCAGACAGTTTAGAAGACAATTTTGCCCCTTCCTTAGATGTACTCAGAGGACTCAAGACATCATCAAAGAGCAGCCCAGGGACAGTTACCTGTTACGAGTGTGCTTCGAGAAAAATTGGCAAACTCTACATACATTGTGGGCTTCTCCTAGGCATATTAAGCACAAGTCATGCCCATCTTGAGAGGGCAGCTTAGTATTACACTCCGTACATCTTTTAAACATTTTAAAATCTGATTTCTTGTCTGACCATTTCGGGATATCTATAGCAGTTGTCAGTGTTTCATTAGCAGTTAGCCAAGTTATCCGATCTGTTGCCTCAGTCCGTTAACAAGTCAAAATATAGTCTTAAGCAATCCAAAATCCAACAGCCGATAAATCAGTCCGATAATTATCTCTCTCTAGAAATCACAATGGAAAAAGAACCAGGACGAAGGAGCCGCAGTGACTGAGGAACCAATCGCGATGGCGGTCATGAAGGAACTGAAGTGCTGGCGCTCCCCCCCACCTTAAATAGCCACATGGTCATGTAGGTGGGGTGCAAGCATCAAAAGGAGCTGTGGCAGTCCACACTGATAGGCTTCAGTGCAGGCATAGAACCCATTTCTAATGGATTCAATAGATCATGAAACAAATCACACAATTTTCTCATTCCTTCTGTTATATAAACATTTTGTGAACTCTTTATTTAAAAGCGGCATACTGTATAAATAATATGTCAGCAATCAACTACTTTTTTAAATATCTGTTTCCATTATCTGGAACACACCCAAAGGCTAGAAGCTTTTTTAAATATCCAGAATTTAAATACTGCTCACCCTCAGAGCTTATAAACATGACAAACTGCTCAATTCAATGCCTAATTTCAAGAGTGGCAAAAGGGAAGACTTACTTCACAGAGATATTTTTCTCTAAGCCTTTCTCCATTTCCTCCTGTATTTTAGTAGCTTTTGTAGATAAGCGACTAGAAGGAAACACATAATTGTTTGAGAAGGCTCAACAGGGCAATAAAAGGCTTGGCTGGGAGCCAAACAGGACATTTGGATCACTGTACTTGAAGACTGGGGCTTTTCTGGGACTCACTTCATGCTGCAGGCCTTGCACCTCCTGAAAAGCTGCTCAAGGCTTAGGGGATGACCTTTACAGCAGTTTACAATACTGTGTGCGTTGGGGGGGAGGGGGGCAGTGGCAATATACCAGAATTATAACTGGTGGAAATGTGTATGTAAGGGTTGAGGCTCCTGATCTGGGTCTCCGGGGTTCAAACCAGGGCAACAGAAAGCAGAGATAAGCCACCTGCAAGCCTAAGTGCCTGCGCCAAAGGGATCAAGGAGTTCAACAAATCCAGATGGAAGAATGTTGGGGTACAAATTATATAGTGACATTCCCAGCAAAGTGAAATGTAAAAAGTACAGTTCCAAACTTCCCACATTTATGCCCTAGGAGAGTGTGCATGGCAACTACCCTATCAAGAGACTCATGTTTAATAGAACTGTGTGTGCAAGTAATGATTAACTCAATTTTTTTGCATGACCACAGCATTAATTGAAGAGTTCCATCTTTGAAACATTAAATGTTATTTTTCTGTTACCACAACTTTTGCTGAATCAAACATGAATGCTTAACCTGAAACATTAGCTTGGTATATTATGACAAAAGTGTAGTAACTTTTATATTTATATTATTAAAAATTAAAGTTAAACCATAATATCCATGCCCTCTGCATGAGTAGAAGCATCATCAGCTCATGTCACAGAGCTGGTTGTGTGAACATATCTGAATATTAGCAAGACGTATCAGAAGTAAACGACGCATTGGTTCACTTACCACAAAGGCTTCTTCTGGTTGCTGGAGTCAGGGACATCGCTATGGATTATCCCCCTCAAGTGCTCCAAGGCAGGACAGTTTTGATTAGCTAAAAAGAACACATGCCTACTTGAGCCAGAGGGGAATAGCCCCACCCAATTCTTTCAGGGCAAGTTATGAAAGGTGTCACATACTGTTTCCTCTAAGGCGTACACATGCTCACACATTTTCTGATGTCCGCTCAGTTATTTTAGGATCCTGCTCAGGAAGGCCCCACCCTGAATGCATGTGCGCACACACTGCCTTGTTACTGCCTCCCAGAACAAAACTCATTCCGCACATAGATGAATTTTTTTTTAGAGAATACTGGTGTTACAACAATTTGTCATGCTAACAGGAAAAAACAACACACATAACCACTGTAACATACAGCAATAAAGAACAACCACCAAACAAGCACAGTGAACTAGTAGTGTTAGAGAAAGAGCCCATCTGGTAAAAAATTGCATATTATAATGTGTCTCTTATACCAAAACCACAAAGGGACCCGCAGCACTGTGAAAACTATAGACCAATATCATTACTGAATGTTGATGTCAAAATCCTTGCTACAATCTTGGCAACCCGTCTTAATAGCTGTGTACATACAATTATACATCCAGGACAGGTTGGCTTTATTCCTAAGCAGCAGGGAGCAGATAATATACGTCTGGTTCATAATCTTATCAACATTACGTCCCGTAGGACCGACCAGGCTCTGCTGCTGTTCCTTGATGCTGAAAAGGCCTTTGATAAAGTACACAGATACTTCCTCTTGGCAACTCTTGAGAAATTGAGATTCCCGACCTCTTTCGTAAATTGTGGACAATCTATAAAATGCCTTCAGCTAAGATCAATACTAACGGCCAGCAGACGGGACCCATCTCCCTTCAGTGTGGGGTCAGACAAGGCTGTCCCTTATCTCCTTTGCTCTTCGACTTGGCCCTTGAACCTCTGGCGTGCGCAGTGAGGCAAAATGCAGATATTAAGGGGATTGAGGTAGATGGACAAGAACATAAAATTGCATTATATGCAGATGACACCCTCTTGTTTCTTTCCAAACTACAGGAATCCGTCCCCAAACTTATGGAATTACTATACCAATTTGGGGACCTCTCTGGATACAAAATTAATTGGCACAAATCCGAGGCCATGTCCATTGGGAAATTGCCCCTCTCTCATAGGGATATGCCTAGGCCCTTTACTTGGAAAACAGACTCCGTGAAATACTTAGGTATTCTAATTACTAAACAACCTAATCTAATTGTCAAAACTAACTTAGATAAAATACTTTCACAGATTAAGATAGACTTCCTCTGCTGGGCTGACCTTCCGCTGAGTTTGTGGGATAAGATAGCTGTTGTAAAAATGAATGTTATGCCCAGATGTATTTATATTTTAAGAGGGCTTCCGTTGCTTATTCCTCAAAGATACTTTAGAGAAACTGACAGAGCTGTGAGGAGGTTCCTCTGGGGTAATGGCAGGCCTCGGGTTGCTTTTAATAAACTCCTGTTGGCTGCAGACAAAGGGGGCTTCAACCTAGTGAATCTTAGATTGTACCATAACACGTTTTTAATTGCACAAGCTATCCATTGGCATGCCAACACAGATGGGGAAAGGCCAGAATGGGCTCAAGTGGAGCTAGCAGAACTGAAACCCTTGGAGGGATGGGAAGCACGTGGCTCCAGATATCTTAAACATCCCCACTTACCAATCCCCTACTATACTAGCAGCCCAACACACCTGGAAGGAACTGGCAAGGCAACTAAACTTCGATCCCTATGCCCACATGGATATGACATTGTGGGGTAACCCACATATATTGATAGGCAAACAACCAATTTTGTGGAAACATTGGATTGATAAAGGGATTTACTGGTTATCACAGCTGTTTCGGATTGGCGCTTGGGCGGGGGAGGAGTGTCCCCGCCAGCCAGCTAGGGACTCCTGGCAGGGGCAGCCAACTTCCCGAGGGCTGTGGCTTGCCGTTCTGTGTCAATTGGGGTCGAGTCTTGGCGTCCGCGCACTAGCGCGGCCCTCTGCTGGTTACCCGCAGTGGTCGGGAGCAGGCCACTCTCAGCCAAGGGTACCACCACACAGTGGCGGAGGGACCGGCTTGCTCTCACAGGCTCTGAAGCCTTCTTGGATTTGGGCGAAAGGCCCTGTAAAATTCCCCCTTTGCGAGACTCCATGAGGCAGGTGGGGGGAGAGGAGGAGGAAAGAGCGGGAGGAAACGAAAGAGCAAAGTAGGTTTTTCTGGTTTGTTTGTTTTTAACAGAAGTAGAATAAAGGAGTATTAAAGGCAAAAAAGCAGGGTAAAAAGAAGAGATCCAAGAGAACGAGTAGCAAGAGGAATCATGAGACCTAGGCTTGAGCTCTGTTTGCTCTGGAGGACCTTTATAGGCTTGTTACTTAATTTGCATAAGTCCTGCCTCTCTGGAGCGAGCACAGGATGATAACCCACAGGAGATGTCTTCCCACAGCAGCTGAGAATGTGAAAATTTAGGTAAGAAAGGGGACTAGAAAAGGATTAGCAAAAAGAGAAAAAGCCAGAAGAGAAATTCTTAAGGCTGCCTGGAGCAATGCAGAACAGAAAGAACTGGGGTGGGGCTATCCCCCTCCGGCTCAAGTAGGTGTGTTTTTCTTCTTTTTAGCTAATCAAAACTGTCTTGCCTTGGAGCATGTAAGGGGAGATGTCCCTCACCCCAGCATTGTCCTTGACCCATAGAGATGTCCTTGACCCTAGCAACTGAGAACGAAAGTCAGCCACTAGAAGTACACTGAAAAGAGTGTAATTGCACCTTCTGCTAAATAAAGACATGGTAAACTTGAGTGACATCACGTGAGAAATCTTAGCACTTAAGCTGTATCACTGAATTCACAAATATTTAAATAAAATATATGCCCAAGTATCTTCCTGACGGTTAAGTGAGCCAAACTAACTGGATTTGCACAGATTAAATTTTTCTCTATTAAATCAGTAAACTGTTTTATTTTTATGTCCTTAGCTTACTGAAAGTTTCAACATGGACCAACAGAGGAGCAAAGGAAAAAACGTACCTGTCTGTCTGCACATCAGCCTGTACAGAAACTGTTATGCCTTTTTTCAAAGGGGCAACAGCCACCATTATTTCCTAAGTAAGCACACACACAAAAGTTATATATATTCCATATGTTTGTTATTTACAACTTAGGCACTTCCTTGCTTCTTACTGAAGCCACCTCAGTGCAGAACTGGAAGGGAGAACAAAGCAGTTTGTACTGGTCTGAAAAACAGCACAAAGTGCAGGAATATCTACCAATGATGCTATTTCTCCCCAACCCCAATCTCTCACTCATATGGGATTATACTGGACTGTTACTATGTAGCACCAGCTTCAAGTCCCAATGTCATGGACATAGCTCACCTAGGGCAGGTGTGAGCTTAACTCTGCATTTGCACCAAGAAAACAGGATTGAATAGAACCTCCACCACCATTTTAAGACAATGAATATATTCTAATTTATCCTGAAACATGACCATCTTTATTTTAGTTTTTCCAAACTGACTCAACTGCTGATTCAGTAAAAATCAGTATGGGGACAGCTTTAAACTCCTCATTTCTCTGAAGAACAGTGGTTATGCACATATCCTGTGCAGCACAATCCTATATAGGTGGACCTCCTTATTTGCGGGGGTTCCATTCCACAGCTGTACCGCGGATATGCAAACCATGAATAAGGAAGCATTGATCCCTACTGGATCACGGGGGTTCTGTTCCCGGTCGGCCATTTCTGGCCAAAAATGTACCAAAATCGGCCAAAGATCAGCCGCTTTTCACCCAGGTGTGTGTGTGTTCTTATCTTTCTCTGCCATCCCCACCCCCCACCCCCGAGTCACACTGTGCCACCAAATGGCTGAAAATTGACTGAAAATTGTGGTTTTTCTTTTTCTTTTTGACAGGAGCCATTTTGTTGCTCTGAGTCCTAAAACAGCAGATGGAAATCACCTCTATGGTCATTTCTGTCCACACCCGACCCACAGAGAAGCAAGGTCAACGTGTCCGTCCCCCGACCCCCACGCCAAGGTTGGGTTTCATTTCCCTGACCACAGATATACGAAACTACGGATAACGAATCCATGAGTAAGGAAGTCCATCTGTACGTGTTTATTGCAGACATAATATACTTAATACACAATAAGCTATGCTCAGGGGCGTATCTAGGGTAGGGCAGGCAGGGCACGTGCCCCAGGCGCCACTTGAAGGGGGCGCCATTTTGTGAAATTTTTTTAAAAAAATTTAATGGCTGCCAAAAACAAAATGGCCACCGTGCATGCTCAAATGGCCTCTGTGAGGCCCTAGGTCATGCCAGGCTTTGCAGAGGCCATTTGAGTATGCGCAGTGGCCATTTTGTTTTCAGTGGCCACTTTTTTTAAAAGATTATTTTTAAAAATGACCATCACACATGCTCAAATGGTACTCTGTGTGCATGGGATAACTTCTCAGAGATTGGACTGCATTATAGTCAACATCAACACTCTACTCAGCATCTATGTAAGAGGGGGTGCTGAAAAGTTCTCGGCCCAACCCACTTCCCAAAATCTGAGCATAATTTTGTCACTGTAGCTGGAAAGAGAGTTCTTTTATCTTGTAAAGTGCCAATTTGCAGGATTGTAGCGCTAGATTTTGAATCTTTTTCAGATCATTGAAAGAACCATGTCAATGAAAAGTGTGGAATTTTAAAGTGTTGAACTTTGGGATGCCATGTAGTTCCTGTTCCTGCAGAAGAAAACTCCAAAGGAAATCCATGAGTGTATTATGCAAACATTGAGTGACAAGTGCCCGTCCTACTCAATTGTGAAAAAGTGGTGTGCCAACTTCCAGCATGGAGATTTTGAGATCGAAGATGTGGCAAGATCTGGGAGGCCTTCAACAGTGTCAACTCCTGAAATTGTTGATCATACTCATGACCTGATTTTGGCAGATCAGCGAATCTTGGCTAAAACAAAAACTGCTGAGACACTAGAGATATCCAGGGAACGCGTTGGGTTTATAATTCATGAGCAGTTGGGTATACAGAAGCTGTCAGCCAAGTGGGTGCTGAAATGTTTGAATGCCAACAAGAAACGATATCGAGTGGACACCTCCAAGTTGGTTTTGCAGCATTTTGAGCGATCTAGTGATAATTTTTTTGAATGACTCGTCACTGTTGATGAAACATGGTTACACCACTATGATCCGGAGACCAAACGACAGTCCTTGCACTGGCGGCACTCAAGGTCTCCACGTCCTAAGAAATTCAAGACGCAAAAGGTCAGCAGGAAAGGTCATGGCCATGGTCTTTTGGGATAAGGAAGTTATTTTGATGAATGACTATCTTCAGAAGGGCCAAACAGTTAATGCAGAATACTACTCTAACTTGCTGTGCTGATTAAAGGAGGTGTTGAAAGAAAAACGGCGAGGGAAGCTGCAGAAAGGTGATCTATTTTTGCAGGACAATGCACCTGCTCACAAGGCTAGCAAGATGATGGATGTTTTGAAGAATTTGGGGTTTGAGTGCATAGACCATCCACCCTACTCACCAGATCTTGCTCCATCTGACTATTTCCTGTTTCCAAACCTTAAAAAGAGTTTGGAAGAGGAAATTTCCGAATGATTCGGAGGTGACAGCAGCACCAGAGCAGTATTTCAGTGACCAGACATCCAATTTTTTTTTTAACAGTTAAAGACACTTGAGAAATGATGTGTTGAACTTCGAGGTGAATATGTGGAATAGCATGTAAGTTTCATGACTCTAGGTCATTCCCTACTTGGTCGGGCCTAGAACTATTCAGCACCCCCTCGTATTTGGTTTGAATGTATTAAAAGGGTTCTAGAGAAACAATAGGTAAGAACCATAAGTGAAAATAGAAAGTTAGAAGAAGAGGTAGGCCGGAAAAAAAAAGAAAATCAGAAAAAGCAGATAGAGTGGCCATTCGGATAGGGTTGCCATCATCCCCAGATTTCTGGGTATCTCACAGATTTTAGGCACATCACTCAGTGCCTGTTTAGCTCATTAGCTAGCCTGGATTCCTAGCTTGCTTGCTTTTTCTAAAGCTAAGCTCTAGCCCTTGTAGAAGCAGAGATATGGAGCAAAATGTGCAAACATTCAACAATCATTGGAGGCAAGCGAAAGACACAATGCTGGCTGGGAGAGGTTTACAGCAAGTAAACCCCCTGAGAAACATTGCCTCCCGCCCCGCCCCCCCAGCAGAAGAGTTTGCCTTTTGATGTAAATCACTGCCAATGTGTGTAATTTGCAAGGTTTTGAACTTTACAGTACAATCCTATTCATGCCTACTCAGAAGTAAGCACTACTGGTTTCAATCAGACTTTCTCCCAAGTGTACATAGGATTGCAACTGTAATTGAAAAGCTCAGTGTAATTCTTTGTTCTTTCAACTTAGTATAGTCTTCATTTGTTTTCTATAGATATTTGATTGTGTTTTTGTTTTGCTTCAAGCCAGCCACCATGAGTTCTCCCTGCCCCCTGCTCTTTTCCAGCTTATACTATTCTAAATCAAAATGAATTGTGGTGTTACATTGTATGTGCTGATCTCAGGATAAAAATGGTGACAAGGCTCAGGCATACTGAAAACCTTAATCCCTAGCACCAGTTTTGTAGGGTCAATTGTAGAATTTAGTTGTGATGAAAATACTCAGCACAAGCTTTGATTTGGTATCTTCAACAATAAATTCAGGTATTGGAAAATGGAGTGGAGTGGCAGTCTGCAGTTGACAGTGTAGTCTACAATCAGCATTGCACACAGCTGATTAGACAAGGTTAAAAATGGAATGTGTGGAATAGAAAGTGTTGGGATATAAAGTCTGGGTGTTTAATGCTGCAAAAGACAGCCAGGTAAAAAGTTCCTCCCCAACTATTGTTGGTAGATATCCAGCGCAGGTACAAGTCAAACCAGACAATGCCAATTTGCATAATATGCAAAGTAATAATAATGTGCTCTCTACATGGGGCTGCCTTTGTACATAGTCTGGAAACTGCAATTGGTACAGAATGCAGCAGCCAGACTGGTCTCTGGGACAACACAAAGGGACCATAGAACACTGTTTTTGAAAGAACTGTACTGGCTACTATGTTTCTGGGTGAAATACAAAGTGCTGGTTATCACCTATAAAGTCCTTAATTGCTTGGGTCCAGGCTATTTAAGAGAGCACCTCCTTTGTCAGGAATCCTGCTGCCTGTTACGATCTTCAACAGAGGTCAGGTTACCGTTGCCACCAGTTCATCTGGTGGTGGCTCAGTGGCTGCCCCAGGGCTTTGAAATATGCTCCCTGCTGAAATAAGAGCATCTCCTTCTCTGTTTGTTTTCAGGAAGACCCTCAAGACTCTCCTGTTCTTGCAAGCTTTTAATTAGAATTTTAATAATTTTAATTTGTTTTAATAACTGTTCTATACTATTGTTTTTATTGTATTATGTTACATGTATTTTAATCTGTGATTTTTTAATATCTTAAATTTTGTACACCACCTAAAGATTTACATATCAGATGGTATAAAAATGGTAGATAAATCAATCAATCAATCAATCTGTGAACTAGTTTGCATAATGTGCAAATTAGGTTGCCTGGATTTGGAGAGCTTAAATATGGCAACCCTATCTGTGGAGCGTAGGCAGGTCTAGAGAATTGAAGGGGGACTGCCCCATACACAGACTTAAAGGTTCCTTTCATTTGAACAGTCCTGCCTCTGGAGCAAGTGGATGGAGATAATCCACAATGGGTGCCCTCCTACACCAGCAGAGAATTTGCTGCCATTGGTAGGGCTGGCCCTAGATCTCCTAAAGGTTTTACAAAAATTGAGCTTTCAATCCCTTGTGAAATATGACATTCCATACTCACAGATTCAATTTCTTCATTATGTGATGCAGCTTCATGTAGATTATTGCATGTTGCGTTCTCAATATAACCAGAAGCTCCAGCAGCTAAAAGGAATGGACAAGTAAGTTTCACTGCATAAGCTGAAGTTAATTTTTAATAGGGCTCTTATTTCATTTAAAAAAAAAAAAAGATTACAGCCACCTGAATTTTTTTTTTAATGTCCTTATGGAAGATGCTCTCCAGAATTGGAGAAGATTTTAAAGATCTTATGATATATTCAAAGTTTATGGCCAATTCCAACATAAAATTTGGATAAAATGCATGAACTACATAAAAAACAAGGATCTAAAGCGCTATTTCAGGTAATTTATTGTGGCTGGGGATGATGGGATTGTATTTCAACAACTGCTAGAAAGCTAAAGTAGCCTACCTCTGCTCTAAGCAGTGGGAAGCAAAAGGACACAAGTTAAAACAGTGCTATCCTACTGCACAAATATTGCCTTACATTATGCAAAAAAGAAAAAGTAACCCAGATGATGATGTCAGGAGCATAGCACACTGAGTTTCACATTCCTAGCATTTTCAAAGCTATGCCAATTTTTATATTTTGGCTCATTATGCAATTTAAAAAATATTTTAAATTAATCACTTCTAGGTTATCAGACCAGGAAGCTTTCAGAAAGTAAAAAGAACAGTGTGTGTTCTCTCTCTTTAGGCCATGAATTATATTCTATGTGGGTTGGGTAGACTAGGGGAAAGCAGCTCATATGCAATGGCATTAAGAGGAAAACTGAGGAAGAGCACCCCTCCCATCTGTTGCTTCCCCCACAACAGATGCTTCAGACTCACATGTTTCTGAACCCTTTGACTCCTCAGCCTTCAACAACATTGGCCACAGAATAAGTGCAGGATTGATCTCCTCCAAAAGAGATTCTGGTCTAAAGGATGGGTGTTTCTTTTGTTCCTCCACAGTACTAAGTGTTTCATCTTCCATCATCTCATAG
Source organism: Hemicordylus capensis (assembly GCF_027244095.1). NCBI lineage: Eukaryota > Metazoa > Chordata > Lepidosauria > Squamata > Cordylidae > Hemicordylus > Hemicordylus capensis. The sequence goes on from NC_069665.1 coordinate 18,147,117, forward strand.
TAAGCGAAGTTCTTTGCAACAAGCTCATCATTCACACATACCTATGAAGAAATTAGATGAGAAGATTTAGGAGAGCACTCAATGCAGCTTTTTGTTTATTTACTAATGGCACGTTACCAATGTAAATTTGAAAGGCAATTGTAACCACTTCCAAGATGGGAAACTGTACTGTGGATGGAGAAAGCAGAGTAGCTTCCTTATGAAAATGGAGGTGGGAACAATGCCTCGGAGGAAGCACCTTCTTGGGGTTTGCTGGTAAGTTTGGCTGTTGATGCCCTTCTGGTACTACTGGTTGAGCAGTCGTGGTATGTGTTTGGCTCGCCGTGGTTGCCATTTCCACCACCTTAACAGGGTTCTTCGATAGTAGTGAGTATCCCCACGGGGGATACGTGCAATCTACCAGCGCGACTGGCTTAAGTTGAATACTTCTTGTTTCAGACTCCATTCTCTTGGGTGCACTTCTGTGTGGCTGAGCAAGTCCGCAGTGGAATTGAGGGCTCTGCTGACATGATGCACTGTTATAGAGGCCAGGTTGATTTCCACCCATAGGATCAGGAGAACTGCCTCCTGGCAGTTTGATTTGGTTCCGATTTGGCCATTAACGTGAGCTTTTGCTGTGGTATTGTTGCTACAGACCAGAACAAGTTGTAACAGGAGATGCCTGAAGGGCATTAGAGCAAGACGAATAGCCCTCAACTACAACTAGTTGGTGCTGTGCTTCTGTTCTACTTGGGACCATTTGCCCTGTGCTGTTAGGTGTTGACAATGCACTCCCCAATTCCCTCATCTGTGAGGCTTGTATCAGTTGTAAGAATGGTTTTGGGAGAGCTCAGGAACCCTTTCCTTTGTGAGAGGTGGGTTGAAAAGTCCACCAAGAAAGGGACTGGAGCGTCTGTGTTAACTGAACATTCACCTGGCTTCGATGTGCAATGAGTAACTGGTACGGTAAAAGAAACCATTGGAAGGGTCTGATATGGAACCTGGCCCAAGGAACTGAGTCCAAAGAGGCTACCATCAGCCCTAGTAGATGAGCAAGGGATAGAAAGGGAACTGATTTGCGAGCTTTGATGGACTGAATGACATAAACAGGTTGCTTACCTGTAACAGATGATCTGGTAGTGATTCCGCAACATTCATAATCATGGGTTCTGCACCTGCGCAGACCTGCTCCGGGTAGTAGTCGTTAGCTCCTCGAGATGCCTTTAACAGCCCCTGCATGAGCCTGCAGTACCTATATCGGGGTTAGGCATCCCACTCTTCAGTTTCTGGCTGACCGTCGTAGCATGTAGCAGCTAATGCATGAATTCATAAGTGACCAATAGTATGCAGCTTGCAGCGGGGCCGGATGGGCAGGTATTATGAATGTCGCGGAATCACTACCAGATCGTCTGTTACAGGTAAGCAACCTGTTTATCTGGATAGTGATTCCTTGCAACATACATAATCATGGGTGTTTAACGAGCTGGCTCCACTGGTGGTGGGCGCTGCATACTACTGTAACACTTGTTTCAACACTTCTCTGCCAAACTTGGCCTCCACTGTAGACCGTAGGTCCAAGGCATAATGTTTTACAAACGTGTGGTCTGTAGCCCAAGACACAGCAGAGCAAATATCTGTCATCCTCAGACCTGCCAAATGCGCTGCTGAAGTCGGGTAAGCTCTTGTTGAATGTGCTTTCACGAACCGTGGGGCAGTCTTTCCTTGGTACTCATATGCAGACTTCACTCCACCAACCAGGCAGAAATACATTGGCGGGATGGTTGATGTCCCTTGAACGTTAGGAACAAACTATTAGTCTTCCGAAACGGCTTCGTCTTTTTTAAGTACTAGAGGAGTGCTCTTCTGACATCCAAGGAGTGCATTGCTCTCTCCAGAGGAGAAGATGGATTTCTGAAAAATGTTGGCAGGACAATGTCACAGTTGACATGAAAGTCAGTCACAATCTTAGGCCGGAATTCCGGATCCAGGCACATCACTACTTTCTCTGGGTGAATCTTCGTATAAGGTGCATCCATACAAAGAGCAAGGAGTTCACTCACCCGCTTTGCTGAGGTGATGGCAACCAGAAAAAGGGTCTTCAGCGTCAGCAGTCTCAATGTAGCAGTTGACAGGGGCTCAAATGGCTCCTGTGTTAAAGCAGATAGCACTAGGGATAGACTCCATTTTTCTACCACTGGTCGAACCGGTGGGTATAAGTTATTTATGCCTTTCATGAAGTCTTTAGTTCGTGGATGGGTAAACACCATCTTACCATCCCATCCCTGGTGGCCGGCTGAAATGGCAGCTATGTGCACCTTGACAGAGACATTGGCTAAGCCTTGGGACTTCAGGGACATGAGGTACAACAGGACCTCTCTTAACATGGCATCCTTTGGTCTGAAGACCCTGGCTTTAGCATAACTTGTGAATCTCTTCCACTTAGCCTCATAATTTCTCCGTGTAGATTCTTTCCTGTTGTTCAGTAGGATGCGTTTTAGAAGCCTACCCTCCATGCTGTTAGATTGAGGGTTGCAAGGTTCAGATGAAGGAGCCTCCCGTCATCTTGGAATATGAGATCTGCTCTCCGTGGCAATCTCCTGTAATTGGCACCTGCTAGACTGAGTAATCTCGGGAACCACAACCGCCTGGGCCACCACGGGGCAATGACTATGGCCTTGGTCTTGCCTTGATGCAGTGTGAGTCCAGTGGTACTGGAAGGCATCTCCCCTTGAGGCTTCTCCCAGTCCCATCCTTGTACAATATTCTGCACATTTTTTGTTTTCTGCCATTGCAAAAAGCTCTACTGTTGGGGTTGCCCATGTCCGGAACAACTCGGCCACCATCTGTGGGTGTAGCTGCCATTTGTGTTGGTACAGGGACCCTGCCCTGCACAATGCATCTGCTAGCACGTTTTCCTTGCCCTTTATATGGATTGCCTGCAGATGTATCTTTTTTGCAATGCACCAATTCCACACATGTAGGCTCAGCCGACACAGAGTAACAGATACCGTGCCGCCCTGGTTGTTTATGTATGCAATCGCTGTAGTGTTGTCCATCTGTAAAAGAATCATACTGTTGTGAATCAGACTGGTCTGATTTTGTAATCAGATTCGTCTGGGGAAGGCAGTTAGGGCGAGGACTGCAGCTGCTCAACGCGGGCACATAAGATGCTCAACGCGGATGCAGAAAGGCCCAGCTGAACACCATTACCCCAAAACAGTTTGGGCGAGAAAGGAGATGGTGCCTTTACAGGAAAAAGGAACAGAGTATAGGAGAGAGAAAGAAAGAATAGAAACTGAAACAAGGCACGTCCCAACTGCTGAAAATAACAAAGGCACGAAGCATGTTCAGGGCAGCTGGAGGCATCGCAAGGAGCTAGTCAATCTATCCATGAGGTCCCTGCACAGGCGCAGAACCCATTCCTCATGAATGCAACGGATCACGATTCAGATTAAAGGTGACGCAAGAGAAAAAGCTTCTAACTAGAAGGAGAAAGGCTGTCTCTGGACGTGATTGCAGGACTAGAACTGAACTGGGTGAGGTCATCTTTCCCAGACTCTTAAAGCTTTTCAGCTAATAAGACCTGCCTTTGGAGCATATGCGGAAAAGATAACCCACACAAGATCTCATTGTCCAGCAGCAGAAATCAGTAGGCTTGTTCAGAAACCCTGGGATTTACTAGGTCTGAATGTCCTGGCAAAATTCTGACATGTCTGAAACAGAATGGAAATAGAAAAGAAAAACTTCCCTTTATCAGCAAAGGGGATAGGGCAGTATGTTAGCCAAAGGCTCATGAACATTGGCAAGAATCAGGATTTAACCAAGATTTCACATGACATCTAATCAGGTTTCCTGTTATATCTGGCTTGGTCCACAGAAGACAGTTCCTCAAGGATGGATACATAATGCTAATAATCAGCAGCAAACAAACTCCAGGAAAGAGTGCTGCAGCTGCAGGTTATTGTTCACTAGTAGAGACTGGAACAGTTGCTGTCATTCACACATCTAGCAAACTGCACAATGAATGTTGCTGTCATTCGTTGCTGGCAAACTGCACATCTGCGTTAAAATATTGTAGGCAAACAGATTTGCAAATGTGACCTGTCTCACCTTTTCTCCATTTATGGTGACATAAAGATAGACATCAAAGCTGTCTTCTTCAACACCACATAGTTTGGCCTCAACCTGGGTGGTTGCTAAAAGTAACACAAAGAGAGGCATTAATCATCTTTCTCTGTTCCCTCACAGTTCATTGGCTCTCTCCCAGTTAAATCTAACCAATGCATATCAGTGAGGAGGCTGCAGCAACTTTACACCTTATATCTATGGAATCAAGGGGAAACAGAAAACTCTACTGGCATAGGGTGATTAGCTAATTTCCAAATGAAATCATTAAAAATATAATCCAATACAGTACACTTGATCAACTGTTGCTTCAGTTGGGCTAGAAATGATTGCATTTCATTCCTGTATGTGTGAAAATCTCCAAACAGCTAAGTACTTCTCTGAAATCCCACAAGTAGCTTCTTGAAAGACACTCACAGAAAATTTCATTTCAGGAAAGTGCCATGTTGAGACAGGACAACTTGTTTTCACCCAGTTACTTCATTTCACAATGTTTACACATATAATTAGCAAGCACTGGCCAACATGCAGAACGCTTTGCTGGCACACTTAACATCATACAGCACTAGCCCTCATACTGTTAACCATACTCTCCAAACTGTGGATACTTTTGTGCAAAAGCAAAAATACTTTTCAGATCTTCACATTTAAAAAACAGGTTGCTTACCTGTAACAGATGATCTGGTAGTGATTCCACGACATTCATAAACATGGGTTCTACACCTGCGCGGATCAACTTCAGGTAGAGTTCGTTAGCTCCTCACAACACCCTCAACCACCTCCTGCACGCGCCTGCAGTACTCCTAGCGGCAGTTGGGCGTCCCCTCTTCATTTTCTTGATAACCGACTAAGAAGACCCCCTTGATTCAGCTTGAGCTTGGTCCCTCTAAGCTTCATCTGTTTGTTTCTAGCTTGCAGTCTGCAGAGGGGATGGTAGGGCGGGTTTTATGAATGTCAGGGAATCACTACCAGATAATCTGTTACAGGTAAGCAACCTGTTTATCTGGATGGGTGAATCACGAGCTATCTCACAGGTGGTGGGTGCTGCGATCTATTGTAATACTCTTCAGAACGACCCTGCCAAACTCAGCCGCCACTGCAGACCGAAGGTCCAAGGCATTGTGTTTGATGAAGGTCTGATCTGAGGCCCAGGAGGCAACTGAGCAGATGTCTTTGAATCTTATGTTAGACGAGTGTGCTGCCGAGGTCGAGTAGGCTCTTGTGGAGTGTGCATTTATCGTACTTGGAGTCGTCATCTTTTGGAGATCATACACCATTTTTATGGTCTCCACCAGCCAGAATGACAGACATTGTCGATATGGTTTTTGACCTCTGCGCTGGCCCTTAAGAGTCACAAACAGATGTTTTGTCTTCCTAATCCCTTGTGTCCTCCTTAGGTAAAAAAGGATTGCTCTATGCACATCCAAGGAGTGCATGGTGCGCTCTAGAGGCGAGGACGGGTTTCTGAAAAAGGTAGGCAGTATGATGTTATTGTTGAGGTAGAAGTCCGAGATGATCTTTGGCCTAAAGTCAGGATCTAAATGCATTACCACTTTTTCTGGGTAGATTTTAGTGAATGGCTCGTCCATGCGAAGCACTAGCAATTCGCTGACCCTCTTGGCCAAGGTAATGACGACCAGGAACAAAGTTTTTAAGGTGACTAATTTCAGGGTCATTGCCATTGGTTCGAATGGTTTCTCTGTCAATGAGAAAAGCACAAAGACTCCACTTTTCAATTGCTACCCTGATAGGCGGGTATAGGTTGTTTATCCCTTTCATGAAGTCTTAACAGCAAGGGTGCGTAAACACTGACTTGCCATTCCAACCATTGTGGCGGGATGAACTGGCCGTCATGTGCACCTTAATGGAGACATTGGCCAAACCCTACGACTTGAGGGAGGTTAGGTATTATTATTATTACTACATTTATATCCCGCTCTTCCTCCAAGGAGCCCAGAGCGGTGTACTACATACTTGAGTTTCTCTTTCACAACAACCCTGTGAAGTAGGTTAGGCTGAGAGAGAAGTGACTGGCCCAGAGTCACCCAGCTAGTTTCATGGCTGAATGGGGATTTGAACTCAGGTCTCCCTGGTCCTAGTCCAGCACTCTAACCACTGCACCACGCTGGGCTCTGTAGAGTAGTACCTCTTGCAAAGTGGGGTTCTTTGGTCAAAAGTGCTTGGATGCTGCATAAATGGTGAACCTCTTCCATTTGGCCTGGTAGTTTCTCCTAGTGGATCTTCCTCAATAGCCTATCCTCCACGCCGTGAGGTTCAAGACGGAGAGGTTTGGGTGCAGCAGTTGCTTGTTATGTTGTTGGAAGATCAGATCTGGCCACTGGGCAAAGTCAAGTAACCTTGGGAACCACAGCTGCCTGGGCCACCTGGACTCAGACTCTGCCAAATGCTTGGCATTGGCCAGCTGTTGCATAGCTGTACTCCAAAAAGTGTACTCAAATTCGTGCTGGAATTCTGCAAGAGTGAGCGTAGTCAGTTCCTCAGAGAGTTTCTGCCACAGGCAGTGTGTAAACTTAGAGAGGCATGTGAAGTAGTTGGCTATTTTGATGGACAGGCAGGACATGGATTATGTCCATCTGCCCAGGACTTTATCTGCCCATCTTTATCAGACAGCGTAGTATGAAGCCACCCAGCCCTAGATGTTGATGCGCCATCAATCACAAAGGAATTCGGCACTAGATGTTTGTGTAGGTATTCCTTCTCCTCCTGAATCCTGTAGAAGGTCTCCAGCGTCTTGGAGGTCGAAGTAGACATCTTCCCAGGCAGATTTCACTGCCTCAGTGATGACTGGCAGCATAGGTAGGTAAACAGGTTGGAGTCCAGGAGTCTTTTTCATGAAAATTATAGAACGGATCATCGGGTCAGCATTTTTTTGTTTTAAGTCCAGACCTAGAACCTCTGCCATTTCTGGTGGTACGTTTTTAACTCCTCTGTCAAGGAGACGGATAGAGGCACCACAACGTCTTGGCTTGGTTCTGGCAGATGCCTTTCCTAGTCAGTTTTGGTTGTGTTTTAAGCATAGCTTTCCTCATACAAGGACTCTGAGGATTCAGAATAGGGGGCAGGAAGATGAGCAGTAGGTTGCGTACCGCTAGGAGAGGATTCATATCCCGAGGCAGGTACGGGTTCTTCTCTGGACTCAACAAGGTCTGAGCCGTTTGTGTGGCTGTGCACGATGGCAGTGGTGGAAAGCTCTCCTGGATGGACAGTTTTTGCTGCCGGCTTTGATGGTGGACAACCCACTGATTGAGCCGAGGAGTCCTTGTATGGCTGTGTGTCAGGCTGCATCACCTGCATCATGGTGTGTGTCCGTCGTTGCCTCCAAAGTTGCCACTCTTTGAACATCGAGTATTTTTCGGGGGACAGTGTGATGGGATTGTTGCCCTACCCCGTGCCCACCCACCCCCCATGGGGCAGCTGGCCCGGTGTCCTTGTAGGGCTCACAAACAATGCCATGGGGGCCCTCGGTATTGAAGATATCCTTTGGTCCTTAACATTGTCGTTGATGTCAAGACCAGGATGCAAAAAGAAAAAAAACCTGAAAGTGGAAGTCGATAGGGTGATCTCCTTAGAATGGAGAAAGCGAACCATATCAGGATCTGGTTCCGAGGCCTCATCAGGGCTATCCAAGGTCTTCACGATATCGACATCCATATCGACCTTGTCGACGTTGATGACAGTCTCTACGTCGAAGTCTTCAATGCCGGAGGTGGTGATGTTGCAGCCTTTGGTATTGTAGGTGGATGGACCGACATCCATGATAAAGTCTTTCCAACTGTTTTGGAGGTTGAAGTCGAAGAAGTCTTTGGCACCAAGGAGGCTCTCTCTCTCTCCTGGTGGTGACATTTGTGCATCTCCCTACCCGGCCTTGATGTCAAGACCAAGCATGGCGCCGATGGGGAAGGTTGTGGCATCGGTGACAGGGAAATTGCACTATGTTGCGGCTCTTGCAGGCCCGTCAGGGACGGAGTAGCCTCTGAAGCGTGACTATGGTGCTGCTTCTTGTGCTTCTTAAGAGGTGGTGCTTCCAAAGAAGACTTAACCTTCCACTTGGGGCTCGACTGCGGGGCATCTGGCCATCTAAAGCGGGTTTCACGGCTCGATGTTGAAGGCGTTTGTGCCGACCCTGGGAGTTTTGACTACAATGGTACAGCAGTTCCTGGGGCGAGCCTCAAGCTGGAACTCAATGGTGAAGGGCGTTCATCAAGGAGACCTTTAGGCGCACGGATCTATTTTTGAGGGTCTGTCTGGAGAAGTCCAAACAAGTGGCACAAGCCACTGTCATATGCCCTTCCCCTAAGCACAACAAAGTTGGCGGCCATCTGTTGAGGGGAGTTTGCCCTTGCAGCCCTCGTACCTCTTAAAGGTGGTTTTTTCTTGTGATTTCCCACTCATGGGATATAAGGAGCTGTCACAAACAGTCCAAGGTCAAGCTGTGTTTTACGTTATTTAACTAAACCGAATCATTAAGCAAGTCGTCATTGAATTACTGTTCTGTATGTCAAGCCGACAAACCGATAATCAATTCCTTTCCTTTTTTTTATAGGAGTAACGTGAAGAATGGTCTAACTGTCCGAAATCTAGCCATAACAACTATCTGAAATTGAACTTCAACACGCTTGAGGAGCTGAGCACTATCCGAAAGTCTGAATGCTAAGGCAGTCAGAAAGAAACTGAAGAGGGAACGCCCAACTGCCGCTAGCAGTACTGCAGGCGCATGCAGGAGGCAGTTGAGGGCGGTTGAACTCTACCTGAATTTGATCTGCGCAGATGCAGAACCCATGTTTATGGATGTCGTTGGAATCACTATCCAGATCGATGTGTTTCAGATCTATTAGAGCTCTTCCAGAGTGTGGACAAGTTCCAGAAAGTATTCTGGGACTAGTGCTGCATGGAACATAGGAAGGTGCCTTATACTGAGTCAGACCACTGGCCCGTCTAGCTCAGTACTGTCTACACTGACTCTCCAAGATATCAGGCAGGAGTCTTTCACAGCCCTATCTGGAGATGCCAGGGGTTGAATCTGGGACCTTCTGCATGCAAAGCAAGTGTTCTACCACTAAGCAATGACCGCATCCCCATGGGATGTTAGGAGCATAAGAAAGTTGCTCTGCATGTCAGCCATTGTGTTCCTTTTCCTTGAAATTAATTCTTTGGGCAGTGGAAGGATTTACAGTGCCAACACTGGAAAGCTTTTGGCATGCATGTAGTTTTGTGGTAGGATTCCATAAAAGTTGATTGTTGACTTTAAAACTCAAAGCCTAGGCTCCCCAAGAATCTCTTCCCTTTTGTAGTCTGCTGCCTGGCCCAAAGAAGCCCACTATGACATCAGACGGACATCCAAAGGGCTGTTACACCTTTGCCTGCTCAGACCCACTGTTACATCAAAGCAGATTTGTCACTCATTACTAGACATTATTCACAGCTAGTGGAACCAGTAATAATTTACATATTTTGTTTAAGTCTACGCAGGTGCATATGTATTTTTATACATTCATATGGGCCCTTTATCTGGTATTCTGATTACTACTGTATTTTGAACACCAAGTTCTCCAACCATCTTTGCTTCATGAGACAGTGTTATTCAGGCATTCTAGTCTAACCTCCCAGAACAATTTTCCAAATACCTAAGCATTCCTAACAGATTAGTACATACCTTCATACAATATGCCATTTCATATATTTTTCTTACCATTCAGGAGGTTTTGGAAGTACTGAATAGCTGCAATATCCCATTTGTTAGCAGGGCTACAAAAAAACACACATTACTTTGCTGAAGCATCTTTACACAATAATGTACACTATATGACATCTATGAAGTAACCCAGAATGTTTTATGGACTTCAAAACAAACATATATGATATGAAGCCTGTCCCAACAGCAGTATGCTGCTCTGGCAGATATAAAGAGGAATAATTGCACAGACTGGAAACCATTATGCAGAGAAGTCCTTCCTTGCAGTCCTTCTGGATGGGGAGTGTCATCCAGAGTACTCGGTGCAGGGTTTGTTCTACAGAAAACGTAATGCTTTAAAATACATTACATAAGCTCTCTCACACACCATACTTACACTGTCTCTGCATTGTCACTACAATAGTTGACCCGTAACGTTACTGGTTTTGTACTGTGTAGCCTGAACTTCTTTGCTCTGTAGGGTAGTCTCATAAATGATTCTAAGGCAACACAAATCCTTAAAAACAATCAAATTTCAGGATTATTACAAGGCACCAAAAGAAGCCCTCTCAGAAATGAATGCTTGGGCAAAATATAAACATGAAATATGAATGTCGTTTGTTTTTCATCTTAGCAGACCTATAACATAGGCCGTTATTCCCATTTCCTAAATGCAGAACACTAAGAGGGGAACATGGCCTATCAGCCAAATCACACTGACAGTATATTTTAGATTCCATATAGGAATCTGTTATGGGGCTAGAAAGACCAACACTTGGGGTGGAACAAGTTTTCTTTATATCCTGGGACTTTAGATCTGATAACTTTTCCATTTCCCCCACACTTTGAAAACAACTATACCACCCCTTTGCCTCTACTCTTGTATAAGCATGCACACATTGGTCCAGAAGGTATAGAGCAGCAGTTTGAGGTTTCCTGTAGCTGTTAGAATCTCTTAAGGATCCTGTGCGGCAGGCCCTCTGCTCTTGCCCACTCCTCACAGCTGTTATGTCCCTCACTGATCTGATGCTTTGGCCACAGAGAGGACCTAATGAAATAAATGTTTTCTCACACTTCTCTTCACCATTTTATTTTTTTATATCTATTTAAACTTTGGGAACTTTTTTTGAAAAGCAGTATATAAATATTCACTGTATTCCATCTTGTTGCCTAGCACCCATTGAATGAACTCTCCTCCTGAGATCAGCCACAGTGACCTGCCCAAGAACATCCAGCAAGTCCAAAACTAAGCTGAGATTTGAATCCAGATACAGATATCACCCTATCAACTGAATCACACTGACTCCTACAAATATCGTCATTTACAGCCTTTTTAGGTATGCTAGTAGTCAGCCACAGAACATTGTACACAATCATTGCCCTCAAATTTTACTCAAAATAATTACATACCTGTCTGCTTTCATAGGAACCCTCTTGGCATAGTCCACAAGAAAACATTCAATAAGGTAATCTGTACTTGATATGATTGTCTTAATAATTGCTCTGCACCAAGATTTCAGTTCCTGACAATAAATGGCACAAACCTGAAAAAGAAACATTATATGCACAGTCTTATACAAACTCTTTACTAGGTTTTGATAAGACAGGTAATTCAAGGCAAAATTACAGAGGGTAAAAATGCATGTATGAGCTGTATCTTTCACGCAATGCTAGAAGACAAATATAGCAAACTTCTGTAGAAATGTTGCCATAGGTGTCTAAACTTAAATGTACACTTATTCAAAAGAGTAAAACATGAATACCTACTATTACATTCAAACTTCTATTTTCATGCTCTTAAAGCTTAGGAGAAAATGTAGTGCATTTCTATCTGCATGAGAAACATTACAATTAATATTCTAACACTAACATTAGGTTCTGGGTGAAACAGATTGTCTAGATCCATTTCAAACTGATTTTCACGTGGGCTACAGGGTGGAAACTGCCTGGGTAGACCTGATGGATGATCTCCTATTAGAAATTGATAGAGGGAATGTGATTCTGTTGGTCCTTTTGGATCTCTCAGTGGCTGTTGGTCCTTTTGGATCTCTCAGTGGCTGTCGATACCATTGACCGTGGTATCCTTCTGGAGTGTCTTGAGGTGGTTGGGAGTAGGAGGCACTGCTTTGCATTGGTTCCACTCCTACCTCTTGTGGAGATTCCAGATAGTGTTGCATGGAGACTGTTGCTCTTCAGAACAAGAGCTTCTGAATGGAGTCCCACAAGGCTCCTCCATACTGTCTCCAATGCTTTGAAACCACTGGGAGAGATCATCAGGAAGTTTGCTGCAGACTTCCATTCTATTGCTCATCATCATCAGGAAATTTGTCAACATCATCAGGAAAAGGCATAGCCTCTTTATATGCCTGCCTGGAGGCAGTGATGGGATGGATGAGAGATAAACTGAGACTGAATGCAGATCTGTCTCAGGTTGAGGTAGAGGTCAGAAGTGCTTTTTATCAGTTTCAGCTGATACGCCAACTGCATCCGTTTCTTGAGATAAACGACCTCAGAACAGTAGTGCATATGCCGGTAACCTCCGTACTAAATTACTGTAATGCACTCTATGTGGGGAAGCTGCAATCGGTGCAAAATGCGACAGCCTGGTTGGTCTCTGGGTCATCGCAAAGAGACCACATTACCTGTACTAAAAGAACTGCACTGTTTTTAGGCAAAATACAAAGTGCTAGTTGTAACTAAAAAGCTCTAGACAGCTTAGGTCCAGGGTATTTAAGATAACATCTTCTTTGTTATGATCCCCACCACCTATTGAGATCACCTGGGGAGATCTGTCTTCACCTGCCACCAGCTAATTTGGTGGCTACTCAGGGACAGGTCTTCTCCATTACTGCCTCGAGGCTTTGGAATGTGATCCCTGATGAAATAAGAGTCTCCCCATCTCTGATAACTTTTTGAAAGGCTGTTAAAACACATTTGTTCACCCAGGCTTTTAATTAGTTATAGACTTTAATATTGTTTTAATTTCTGCTGTTTTACTATAAACCAGCCAGAGATGTGGGTTTTGGGCAGTATATAAATATGTTAAATAAACAAACACACCAACCAAATATTAGTTGCTTGATACTTCCTCTCAGTTCCCTCCACCCCCAATAACAAATCAAGTACATAAAATTACCTGTCCTTCTTCTAATACGGATGGCTTTACTTCATCCACATATCTGTAAGATTTGTTATAGAACAGATTCATATCAGCCTGGAGTTTTTTATATTCCGCTTCATTGTCTAAAAATTTTCCACCTCCTTTTAAGTGGACCCAGAAGCAGCTTGGATTTTCAATCTAATCAATAAAGCAAGCCATGGTTAAAGTCACACTAAAAACATATTAATACCTATTAACAGCCATTGTG